>NC_080741.1:31170059-31473090 GCF_020826845.1 Diceros bicornis minor
TATTTCTATTATCTTGTTTCTACTAAAAAGAAAATAAAAATCACCTACAATTCCATCACCCCTTCCCCAGAGATAATGAAAATTAATCCCCAGGTGTTCATACTCTTCAAAGTGTTTCTTTCTTGTTCATTTGCTTATTTACTTTTCCCCTTCTATCTACTCTGTTAGACTTTTAAAATTAAAGCTACGTCGTGAACTTCTTTCCATACTTATTTTCCATAATACAGTTTTTAGTAGCTGCTTAACAATTTGCTGTAAGATTTCACTTTCATTGGTAATTAAAATCATTGCTGAGAATATTTTAATTGTAACCTAGGTCTTTGTTTTGTTTTATTTTCTTGTGGATGAAATTATGCTCCAATACCCTTAAGTCTTGGGTTCAGTTGCCTTTACTTTCTTGTTTCTCACTGTTGTATAGACCACAACTGACCTTGGGTTCTTCTCTGCTTTTCTCCTAGCCTCCTCCAGGCCCATCCTCCACTTAGTTTAGAGAACTGGCCTCAGTGCTTTAACCAGGGGGCTAATACTAGAGGCAGTTTATTTATTTATGGGAAATGGAGGGGGATGGGGGCCGGAGGATAAGAATGGCCTGTTTCTCTTTAGTTCCTTGCTCTTCTCAGAGTGATCCTTGGACTAGCAATGTTGACATCCCCTGGAAGCTGGTTAGAAATACAGAATCTCAGGCTCCAACTCAGACCTGCTGAATCAAAATCTGCATTTAGGATGATGCTCTAGTGATTCCTGTGCAGGTGAAAGTCTGAGAAGCACAGCTTTAGTTGACTGCCATTAATTATCCTTTGATTACTCTGACACCAGTGGTTCCCAAACTTGTCTTCACATTGGGATCACCAGGTGAGCTTCCAAAAATGCTACCGTTGCATCCCACTCCTAAAGATTGTGATTTAATTGATCTGGGAGGTGGGTTGGAAACTGGAAATTTTAAGAGTCCCGGATTCTAATGTGTAGCCAAGTTTAGGAACCACTGCCCTATACCTCCTATACTGGTTCTGTCCTGCTTGAAAAGGTTTCCTAGGGCCCCATCCTATCCTATTTTGGGTTGTAGTTTTCTCTACTTATCAATTTTATTTCATGTGCTTCCTATTTTGCAGAAATCCATATAAAATTCTGTTCTGTCAGTGGTGTGTGTTTCCTTTAGTCTCTAATACTGCTATATATTTAAACTCTGTGCTTGAATTCTTTCCAAAGGAAAATATAATCTAGGCAGCGTAGATTGGTGTATGCTTTACTCCATTTTTCTCTTTCACTGTCCTTTCTTCTTAGCATGCCAGATTGCTCAAAATCCATCATGGTTACACCATTTTCAACCCCTTGTTCTCGGCTCTTGGTTTATCTTTTCCCTCATTATATTTATTGGCATTCCTAAAGACTTCAGTTATAGCAGGTTTTCTCAACAGTGGCACAATTGACATTTTGGGCCAGATAATTCTTTTATGTGGATGGTTGTCAGACATTGAGCAGCATCTCTGGCCTTTACTCGCTAGATGACAGTAGCATTCCCTTCCCCACTCCCTACCCAGTTTGTGACAAAAAAAGTTCAAGGATTGGCAAATGTTCCATAGGGGCCAAAATTCCCCTGGGGTCGAGGACCACTGAGCTATAGGATTGTCAAGCAGTCTCAATGGCTAATAAATACTGTAGCAAGTACATTTAAAAAATATTATTTCAGGGGCCGGCCTGGTGGCGTAACGGTTAAGTTCACGCACTGCACTTGGGGTGCCTGGGGTTAGCCAGTTCGGATCCTGGGTATAGACCTATGCACTGCTCA
Source organism: Diceros bicornis minor (assembly GCF_020826845.1). Lineage (NCBI taxonomy): Eukaryota > Metazoa > Chordata > Mammalia > Perissodactyla > Rhinocerotidae > Diceros > Diceros bicornis. Next base: position 31,171,846 of record NC_080741.1, read on the forward strand.
TCAAGTCGTGCTGTGGTGGCATCCCACATAGAGCAACTAGAAGGGTGTAAAACTATGACATACAACTATCTACTGGGGCTGTGGGGAGAAAAAAGCAAAAAAGGAGGAAGATTGGCAATAGATGTTAGCTTAGGGCCAATCTTCCTCAAAAAAAAAAAGATTCACTTGACAGTGATTTAAAAAAATATATATTATTTCACAAGTGAGATTACTCTTTACTTCTTCATGACAGGTACATATTTTTTTCATCAATTTTATTCCAGATGCTGATGTTCTGGGATTGTCCTGAGTTCATGGAGTTTTATTTTTTACTATTAAGATGGTTCAGCTCATATAGAATGAAATGTGATTAAATTGTTATGAATCTGTAAGACTTTTCATAGGAAGAAATTCACAGATCTAGAGAGAAAGAGAACATAAATATCATAGACCAGGGGTCTCAATATTAGAATAAGGAAAAATGATCACTCCAGTAATGGTCAGTATTTGGACTGAACTGTGGCTAAAATTACCCCATCTAGGAAGAGAAGGACACATTTACCCAACATGCTGGTCCCTCACTTCTATTCCCAAGGTTAAATATGTGAGGATTCCATTTTTGTTATAGTCCTTTTGAGATGAAAGGAGTGTGCATTAGATGTGTCTGCATGAGTAGACTATATTTCTTTTATTTTATACCAGGAAACCTGGCTTAGCCAATGCTTTCTTAAATACTCATAGCTCTAATGAACCAAAGGCCCTACATGGACACATTATGAAAGCAGACAGAAGCGTAAACTGAAGCATGCATCCCCAGCTTACAGTTTCCTTTCTTACTGATGGAATTAGTTGGAGATAAGATAGATCATAAGGCTGCCAGCCACAGGGCACATGCAGAAGTATTCACGGAAGTGAAAATTCAGTGTTTCCAAAGGGAAATTTTATCTTAGGTACACAGTTGAATTTCCCTTAAGCTACATTTGGCATGATTCATTCACACTTTTGAGCTAAGATTTTAGTTAACGTTAATAGTCCTCCATTCAGCTGAAGAAGTTTGCAGATTGGCAGGGAGTGTTTGAAGCAGAGATTCACAACTAGAAACTGTTTTTCCTTTGTCTCTGGGATGAAGGAAGCTTTTGTGCAGTGTAGATTAAAGAAGTGTTTTCTTTTATTCTTTGCATTTCTAAAGCCAACATTTGAGCAGAAGCTTTGTTCCCCCTTGAGCGTTGTGGGGAAGCAGAGCCTTCATTTCCCAGGATGCTGCCCTTTTTTCCTCCCCAGGACTGGCCTTTCTGCCTCACATCAAGTTTCTCTGGGCTATGCTGGCCTTCAGCAAGGATGTTGCTCAGCGCATCAGTAGAGGTGTAGCTGAGTGATCTGTCCTCTATGCAACAGAGACACTAAAAACTTTCTTTGGCTAAATACAAATAGAGCAAATTAAAAAAGGATAGTTTGCATCGGAACTTATTTTATTTTAGGCAGCATTTTTTTGTTGCCTTGGGATTTGAAAGTCCATAGATCTTTTATTTAATTTCATTTCAGTTCACCTCCCTCAGCTTTTCTCTCCCATCCACTGAACTGTCGTGAACAGTTTTGGAAACTCAGCAGCAAATGGACTTGCCTCGTCATTTGGCTTGAAGTTCTGCATATGACAAATGTGTCTTCTCCTGTGGATTGCAGTCTCTTAACAACCTGAAAACTTCACTTAGTCCACCTTTGTTTTGGCCTGAAATAGCCAAACAATTGAGTCAAAAGTACAGTTGGATTCCGAAGTCTGCAAAAAATGCCTCGGTCTTTCACTTTTTTGTTTTGCAAGTTACATTGCCCGATACTTCATGCAGTGGCGTGGGCTTTTATAATAAACATTTTGGAATAAATGGATATCTGTCAGTTGTCTTTAAAGATAGGACAAACTATTAATGATATTAGTCATGATAATAACAAGTGGCCTACCACCCATTTTTCTGACACTTTCTATCTACTGGAACAAAGGCTTTCCTACATATTATCACATTTTTAGCTTCACAACCACCCTGATATTCTAAGGCCACATTAGAGTCAGCCTCTGTCTGCCACCTTTTCAAATCCGACTCTAGAAACTGTGACAAGTAATGTGGATCTTCAGGAATTCTTAAAAGATGTGGGAATGAGCTTTGTGCTGATGTCACTAGCCAAATTCATGCAAACTCTCCCTCCTCCCTGGATGTCTCTGCCTGCCTCTAAATTTCCTCCCACAGCCGGTACTTCCACCCAGCCTCTTTCACCCACACACCCCTCTGCTCTCCCAGGGCCCCTCGGGACTATGCCATTCCTCTGTTAATTTCTCCCTTCCTTAGTACCATTTTCACTCTTCCTTCACCGCCTGCCGCCCCCTGGGAAGTAGAGTTTGCTTTAGGTTAGCCTCCTTCTCACTGGAATTCTGGTGAAAAAATTCTGCACTTTGTTTATGTATATGACGAAATGGAGGCAAAGAAACTAAAGTAATTGTCCCAAGATCCTTCAGCTCAGAAACAGCAGATCTGGATTTGAACTGGGGTCTTTCTGAATCTAACGACTGTGTTCTTTCCTTCTCATCAATTTTCTTTGTAATTCTATCATCTGTAGATGATTCTGTTGATGTCAAGGCTTAATGTCAGATTTTATGAATTTCTAACCAACGTTATTTGAGCAGAGTGATTACTTGGTACCCGAACTGACAAGTTCAAGTGTGCCCAGAGGAGTTTAAATGGGTTGGAAAAGCTTGTTTACTGAGTTGTTTATTTACAAAGGAAACAAAAATCCCTTAGGTTATAAAGTTAGAGGCAGCATAATTAAACAGGCACCCCGAGGCGCGGTCTTTAAAAAGACTTTCTAGACTAAAAGATTTCTTCTTCATCTACCCACACCACCATTACTGCTCTGACTGATCTTCCTTTAGGGAAATTAATGCAGCTGCTCAACATTTCAATGTCTACAGATGTCATTGGCCTCAGGGCTTCGCTTTTGTTTCGCCCCTACTGAGTGAGCGACAGTGAATCAATGAGATTTTAAGGTTGTTGTTGTTGTTTTTAATGTAATGGAACCTATACTTAGAGGGCTCCTGTGGTTCCACTGCACAGGTCTCCACAAGGTCTGATGGGGATTTTGTACCTTGTCTTCTTTCCTTAGCTTGTTCCTTCCCAAAACCCAGCTCAGGCTCCAAGTCTCACCCCACTAGTCAATGGGTCTCTATCCTGGCTGCATGTTGCTACCACCCAGGGAACTTTTATAAAATACTGACACCTAGACCCCATAGCTGATCAATTAAATCAGAATCCTAGGGGTTAGGGAGGAGTCTATTGTGCAACCCCTGGGCTGGATGACTATCATATTAAACTAAGCTACTAAATTCCCATCGGGATAAGGTTACAGGACAGTAGTTCAGGAGACTGCTATAGAGGTTACTTATGATGTTCTGGTTTAAAATGGAGAGTATATCAATTAGATTTGCCACAATGATGTTGAGTGACAAACTACACCAAAACACAGTGGTTTACATCAAGGAGCATTTACTTCTTGCTCTTGGGTCTGTAGGTGAGTGTGGTTTGGCTGGTCCAAGCTGGACTCTGCTGAGTGGTTTTGTGTCAGGCTTCAGGTAAGTTGCACTTTACTCCAGGTGGGGGTGTGGTTCAGGTCTGATTCACACGCCTCTCATCTTCTTTGGATCATCAACTGCCTGGGGCATGTACGTCTCATGGCAGATCACCGGCTTGCAATAGCCAAGCTCAATTGTGCTCAAAGGCCTCTGCTCAGGTCATGTCCACTAATATACCTTTGGACAAAGTAATTCATACAGCCCAGCCCAACACTAGTGGGGTGGAAACATACATTCTGCTGATGGTGCTGAGGAAGAGGATAAATATTTGTTGACAAAAGTCCACACTCTCACAAGAAGAAATATGAATTTGTTGACAATATCTTAGGATCCAAGTGACTAAAGAAAGTCTGGATTTTTGACTTTTCTGTAGATATAAAATTATTCCAAAATACAAAGTTTATTTAAAAGGTAACAGGGGCTGGCCCGGTGGCATAGTGGTTAAGTTCCCATGCTCCGCTTTGACGGCCCGGGGTTCGCAGGTTCAGATTCCGGGTGCAGACCTATGCATTGCTTATCAAGCCATGCTGTTGTAGGCGTCCCACATATAAACTAGAGGAAGAAGGGCACAGATGTTAGCCCAGGGACAATCTTACTCAGCAAAAAGAGGAGAATTGGCAACAGATGTTAGCTCAGGGCTAATCTTCCTCACCAAAAAAAAAACCAAAAACAAAACAAAAAGTAACAAAAGGCTGGGCTGCCACAGGAGGTGAGGAGATAGTTCTAGTCACTGGAAGTGTTAAAGCAGAGAGTAGTTTATCCTTTGGTGGGAAATGTGTGCAAAGGACTCAAGCATTAGCTGATTGTTGGGTATATTGGTTAGATTTGTAGTTGACATGCCATAAGAAGGAACAGGAAGAATAGGGCGTGAAGATTCCAGATTCAAATTGTGATGAGAGGCCACAACCAACAAGAGAAAATGTCAGAGGGATAAACATAATGTCACACATTTGGGTTTACAATCTCAATTGTTTATATATATACGTATATATATACGTATAAATAAAAATTTATACATAAGAAACTGGTATGTGGTTTATATTTTATTGACTCATTGATTAACTATAGAATTAATTGGAATTCCTAAATAACTGTGGCAGGATTAGTCTGGAAGGTATACTGTGGCCAAAACCACCAGTTGACCATAGAACACCTGCTGGCTGGGATTAATCCTACTATTAACAATAACAACAGAAGCAGAAGCTCATATTTCTGGAGTGTTTACTAAGTTCCAAGTACAGCTAAGTGCTTTACACGGATAATTTCATCCTCAAAAAATCCTGTGAGGTAGGTACTAATGATATCTCCACTTTACAGATGACAAAACTGAGGCTTAGTGAGTTAAAGTAACCTGCCCGAGGTCCCAAAATTCGTGATTGGCATTACTGAGAGTTCAGCTCAGGGCGTCTGATCCTATAAAGTGTGGATGTAACCATTATACTTTATTGCCTGCCCATGCAGACTGACATGCCATTTCAAATACTAGCACTTTCCTCAGGAGCCTGTTCCACTGTGTGACAAAGGATTACTCATGGACACTTTGCTATTATGCAACGTTTCTAGAATTATCTTAAGATGATGCCATGCCTACTTTGGATAGATCTCCTCTCTGGGACTGTTTCATAAGTTTCTGGAAATCACAATGTGTTCCAAAAGCTGCCATAAATCCTGATTCCTTCCCCAAACCCTAGCTACCAACCTCACTGGCACCTCAATCCATTGGAGACACAGTCTATGTTGTTGCCACTGTCTCCCACTTTGCTATTGATTATTTCTAACTTGCCAGAGGAAGCTGACAGCCAAATGAAACGTTGGGATTTCCCAATCAATAGTCATTAGAACTGCATTTATTATACATGGAATCACTTTCAGGGCCACTTTTATTTATCTTAGCAATAAAAAAAATAAGAGCTTATTTTGGTTGCATAAACATAGCTCTCTTCAGGAAGCAGCCAGATTCAGCCAAAGAAATGTATCCGCAAATCTCCTTTTATTTTTAGACATTGTTGCCTCATATATAAGCACATCCCAGGAAATATAAGTTCCAGGACTTCTCTTAAGAGGGTGTGGAGCTGGACAGGCTGTGTGTGTGTGTGTGTGTGTGTGTGTTTGTTTGCTTTTTGAACTGAAGGAAGAAATTTAAGTCACCAATTTGATTTACCAAACTTGAATGTGAAAAGGGAGCAAGGAGAAAGAAAAGATCTGACTTGATAATAAATCTGAAAAAAAGTACAGGCCATCCTTTTAGTGAAAGTGAATCCACCGGGAGAAGCAAAAAGGTTAGAGAAGGCCAGGAAAAAGAGAATTTGTCAGAATGGGGCTAAGAATCAACACATGGTGCTTAGTAGAACAATTTGTTGTGAGAAACAAGATGTCCCTAGGCAAGCGCAGTCCTGCAAAGTTTCCTGAAACAATAAGAGAAGAACAGAACACATTTGTATGGAACCAAACAATTGTGATTCATGAGGCAATGTTGGCGTATTCTTGCAAGTTTCTTTTTTCCTTTTTCCTACTATCAGCAGACACTCCATTTTCCAGAGTTACCTTTTGGACTCTAGTAGGGAGCAGGCTATTCTATTTGTTTGGTAAATTCATTTCCTGAAATAAAATAGATAAAAGAACTTTAAGAGAGAGAAAAGGCTCATGGTTTCCTGGAAGGTGATCTTTGAGGTCTTGCTGAATTAGCCTTCTACTTCCTGTCCCCCTTGCCAACTTGTTGGGCTTCACATCCTGGGCTTTTGAAACCGTTTCTTATTCAATCTAACTTACCTTTCATCCTCAGAGGTCTTTGGGAGGTGGGACCTTGGGAAAGTCTTCCACAGTGACGTCATCCAGTCACTTCCTCCTCATTCTCAACGTGTCCGGAAGCAGTCACACCAGCCTTCTCTGAGATAAACTCAACAAACCCAGCCATTTGCCCCCACTATTGTCCTGCAAACATTGCTATCATTGAGCATGAACCACACCTCCAAAGTAAGATTGGCTTCTAGGTTAATCAGATGGATTCTAGAAATAGCAGAAGGAGGAAACTCTGACAGCAAACACAGACCTTGGGAGTGAGGGTGCTATGAATTAGTAGCCTAAGACCTGAGCATGCCAGTTATAAACTGTGAATTTTTTAAGTTCTTTTAACCCTTGAAGCATCATCTACCGATGGAGATAAATTCTGTCTGTACTTAAGCCATCAATCAGAGTGGGCAAAAATAACATGATATGACTAAAATGCTTTGCACCCCTTCAGAAGCAGACAATACTTATAGATGAAATATTTTTTATTATTGTGTATTTTTGTATAAAACTGCCTCTTTATATCACATTTGTACACTCCATGCTACCAGGCTATTTTTTTAAAAACCACGTATAAATAGATAAAAGGAAGATAGGTAACTAGATACGTAGGTACATAAACAAATGGGTAAAGCCAGATTCCTTGAGCAGTAGTTTTTAAAGACAAATCGGGATACTTTGATGCTCTTAACTCAGAACGAGAAATTCAACTTTAGAAAAATGAGTAGTAAAATGGAAACAGAAGAGTATATCAGAATGGACTAAAATTAGAAATTTGTGATATAAGAAATTGCAGATTAAAACTAGGGATTGGTGGATGATAGATGTCCCTGACAGCTAAGGCAAAAACCAAAGAAAAACCCCTCTAGTTAGTAAAATCAGCACTCATTTTCAGAAGCAGTGTGCTGGCCCCCTCCTCAAGTGTAGCAATAGTAGCAGACACTACAACTGGTTTAACAACAGCCTCTCCAGAAAAAAAAAATGCCTCAATTTGTAGCATTTACTGATTTCTGTGGTGTAAATACTGCCACCATGGCTGATTTCAAGCTACCATTATGACATCACTGAACCTGGAGCTGGGACAATATGCTCAAAATTGAATCTCATGAACCTGTACGAGCCGGCTCCAGAACTTCTCTGAGTATGTTGCTCTAGGATTGATCATACTGTTCAGGAAATGGTGAGAAGTTTCCAAGTTGCTGGTGGCTTCCAGGTAGCCCAGGAAGGCAGCCCATAGGGAGGAGAAGGCTCCATCCACTGGTACTGACAAAGAATCAGTTCATATGCTTCCTGCCCTCTTACTGCCATCAGGACCATTAGAGCAAAACGAGTGGTGTTAGCTCTTCTCATCGCCACACTCACTCTGGAATTATCTGTGGTGACCTTCTCCTTGATAGGCATTTAAAAAGATGTGTCCGATATCCTTGGTACAGGTTCCTTCTCCTCCTCTCCCAAATTGATCCCTGCTTTCCCTGGTTCTTGGGACTTGGTCAGACAAATTTTAATGCAACTTGTTGAGTTCACTGCCATTGCCCCTCTTTTATCCTCTTCATGCCTTCCACATGGTCTCCTGTGATGCTTCCATTCTATCCTGAACAATTACAGGACGTAACGCTTATTGAGCATTTACCACGAACCAAGCACTCCTCTGAGCTCTATACTTCTATTAACTCCTTAAATCCTCCCCAAAACTGAATGGGGTAGGTTACTATTAATATCCCCAGTTTACAGATGAGGAAACTGAGACACAGAGAGGATAAGGACCTTGCTCTAGGTAACATAGTAAGTGTCAGAGCTGGGATATGAACCCAGATAGTGAGGAATTTTCTCAACAATGCCTTGAGCTCTCTAGAGAACAGTGTAGAAATCTGACAAATTATAAGGAAGGTATTGCCCTGATTGATACAGCAAAGAAAGCGAGTTGCTAGAAGAATGGATCAGGTTCAGGGAGAACTTTGGCTCTGCTATGAGGGAGATTGTGGGTCAAAAGTCTCATACGATTAGAAGCCTATGGCAATGGAATGATTCGTTCCTACCCCCTTCATTTTACCACCTCAACTCTAACCCGGGTGTGAGTTGCAGCCTGCATGATTCACTGTTTTTATTAAATAGGAAAATAGACTGGCATTGAGGCTCAGGATTTTAATGGTTGGAGTATCTTTCTAAATTTAAATACACATGTAACTGACCAATTTGTCCTATCAATAAGACATAGATTTCATTAGAAGTGCCTTTAATCACTGTGGCAGTGGAAAATATCTATATTTGAAAACTCAACCAATATCAGAGTCTTTATGGGAAGCAGTTGCTAAGTTCACTGGACAGTTCAGGCCAGATTGCAGACTCAGGAATTAGCCCATTACTGATGGCCTCTAATTAAAAAATCATCCACTTATACGGTAATATAAAGAAGAGTAAAACCTCACTTGTGTGGAACCCAGCTCCCCAGCAATGGGACTTATCTGAAGCTTTACTGAGAAGAATGAGATGAAACCAGTGTATTAAGTAGAATTAGGATCAACTGCATATAAAAGAAAACAACATAATCACGGCTTAAACACGTGAGGTTTCATTTTCGTTTCACATAAAATAAGTCTGGAGGTAAGCGTTTCAGGTTGGTATTGGAGAGCCATGCTCATCAGCATCCCAGGCTCCATCTAACTTTCTGCTCCATCATCTTTAGCACATGGTCATCTCAAGATCCAACGTGGCTGTTAGAGCTCCAGCCATCATATCCAAACACTAGGAAAATTAAGTAGCTAGGGAAAGGCACAAGTCTACATAAGTAGCCGCTTATCTGCTTCCTGAGAACTCTTCCAGAAAGACTCATTCAACATTTCCACTTCTACCTCGTTGGCCAGAACATAGCCCCTGACTCTACCTAACTACAAGGCAGGCTGGGAAATGTGGTATTTTATCTGGGCACATTGTTGCCTTAAATAAGACCTAGATGCAGTTTTTTTGGAAGAAGAGGAGATTGGGTAGCGGATAGGGAACCGGCAGACCCTGCTCACACCAGAAATGACTGAGCTGCCATAATTAATGTGACACGGCCCATGTACTCTCCTGATTAAGGAACTCCAAGACTCTTGTGTGGAAATGACTTGCTGCTTCTTTTATTGAGCTTGAACCACCTTGGCATCTACATATGATTAAGGTACCAATTTTCCAGTTGTTACGGTAAAACTAATGCAGGTTCTTTTCCTTCTAAATGAGAGAAAACAGACTCACAAGAAGCAAGAAAAGAACAAAATCTAGCTGTGATGCTACCTCCCAACCCTCCCAAGGCCCAGGGAAGAAGAAAGGGGAGGAGCTTAGGCCCAAGGGGTGCACAGAGCCTGATGCACTAAGTTACAAAGAAGGGGAGTGGGTTTCGTTTCCATGGCCTGCAGTTTCCCCAGAAAACTGAGTCTCGCCTCAGTCTGTTGGAGGGAAGAGCAATACCACCTGTGAGTGGCAGTGGGGACAATGGCAAGCACAGGGCAAGCTGGGTGCCCTTGTGTTCAGGCTGCCCTGGAGGAAAAGGCCATAGAGCTCTCACTTACTGGGACTCACTTGCATGATCCTGGATCTTATCCCACACTTCCTAACAAGTAGCCTACCAAGCTTCTTGAAAGATATTGTTAGAAAGCTGATACACTCTTACACTTCAACCACACGTTTGTGCCTAAATTCAAATGGCATCACTATATTGAGTTGCACCAAGTTCAATATTTAAGGCCTATAGGCTTTCCTCAACTTGGGACTTGTGCTGAGCACCAAAGGAGAACACTTCATAAAAAATAGGTATTTCTTTAGAGGGGGTGGAGGCACACAAAGGGGTTGCCCCAGGCACCTGTGCAATTCTACGTAGTTGTCTTGTTACAAAATCTTGCGGCAGTAGATTAGACTAGAAATTAAAGGAAGGTTGGTAGAATTAAGCACATCCAAGAAGCAAATATGAACACTGATAACTGATACCAAAGGATGAGTGACAAAGACCTATAAAAATGGCAAATGTCTATGTTTGAAAAATCTCATAATAAACTATTGGAAAATCTGGGCAAATTAAATGAAAATGAATTTAAGTTCAGGGTCATTTAATGTTGGGACAAATTTACAATAGACTTTGAATCATCATAATAAAGACTAAAACTGATCAGAAAAATCAGTTCTTTTGATGGATAAAAGGTTAAATTATATTCAATACATGCCATTAGAGAAGGCAGAGAAGTCTTTCAAATATTAGAAAAATTTCATCCAAAGTTGTTAAAATGTATATTAAATTATTGTTTAAAGGAATGATAAATTCAAGCATGACTCACTCACTAAGAACTCTAGTCTGATAAAATTCTACTGCAGCATTACAGTTACTTTTAAGGATCGTAAAGAAATTTACGATACTATCAAGTCACATTACACATTTTGCAAACTTTTGATGAATTATGCTATTAGATAGCATTATACTTATGTGGCTGATGGAAACTATTGACCAAACTTTTTATACAATTTCATTAAAATAATAGAAGGCCATGATGGTAGAACCAGAAATCTCATCCTTTGAATGACACGTGGGTATGTCCTGAATTTTCTGACCAACCTGTTTCTGAATAGATATATCTATCTGTGAAACGTTAGAGACAGATACTCGAATGTCTGAAACCAAAGTTGTTGTTTCTCCTGTATCTTTTCTTTCCTGCCCAAGCTAGGAGTCCAGGAATTACCCACAATTTATTCCTCCTCTTGGAATAAATAAAAACCCACATGGTCAGCCGCCTAATATCATAAATATGCCACCTGAACAGCTTCTGAACCCTCCCCCTAGTGTCTTTCTTCAATCCTTTAGAAAGTTTTCTTGCTGGCCCATGGCTCTAACCCATAACTCCTCTTCAGGCCTTCCTCTCTTCCCACTCCATTGCCTTCGTCATTTACCTCTAACATTATTTTCCCTATGATTCACATCTAATCACCTTATTCCCACACTTAGAAACCTCCAGGGATCCTTATTGTCTATAAGGAGAAATCCAAACTTCTGAATATGGTCTAGGAGGCCTTTTACCACATCGCACCCAGCCTGCCTATCTGAGTTTGTCTCCTGCCATCTTTCCACACGCACGCCCTTACACTCCACACTCTGTCACTCCTTCCTGATCTTGTACTTGCTGTTCTGTCTGCCTGGGATGCCTGACCCATGTTTCCCTTCTCTACTTGATGTATTCCCATTAATCTTTTACTCTGTTCAACTTTGACCTTGCTCAAGAATATATTTATTTGTAAGGATTTCCCCAAATCCTCCAGGCAAAATTAGTTGTTTTGAGTGCCTTACTTCCTAGGGCTATCTGTCTATCTATCTATCTGTCTATCTATCTATCTATCATCTCTCTCTCTCTCTCTCCCCCTCTATTTGTCATCTGTCAACTTCTATCTATCTATCTATCTACGTATCTATCTGTCATCTATCAACTTCTATCTATTCTTCCTTCCTTCCTTCCTTTCATCTATTATCCATCCATCATCTATCTATCATCCATCCATTATCATACTTTATATCTATCTATCTATCTATCTATCTATCTATCTATCTATCTATCTATCTATCTATCCATCTATCTATGACCTATCTATCCTATCTCATAGAGTATACTACTTTTTAGATTCTATTTATAAATCTTTCTTTCCCCAGACTTTGACCTTCATTCATCTTAATATGTTCAGCACACTAGCATAGGAACTTTTACTTGGTAGATTTTTAGTAAAATGTCTTCTGAATGAATTTATTATTTTTCAGCTTTTGAATAGGGAAAGAAAATACTTTTTCCTCTGAATGCTTATTCCTGTCTTATAGAGGGCTTAATTTTATTTTAAATCCTATGTTATAATTAAGAGTAAAAAGCATCCATGTTTCTTCATTCTCAGCTTCCTATTATCATCAACCTGATGGAAGTGAACTGATACTTCTGCTCTATTATTAGCTATGTTCCATAATTGGTCAGAAATTTCACATATTATTAACATAAGTTGTTGCACCTTTTCCGGTAACATGCATTATTAAATGTTCCACATTCATAGCCCATATGGACAGGAAAATTATATTTTGCTTGCCTGGAAAAGTCAGACTATGATCTTGAAGTAGGTTAGAATAGCATTAGAATGAGTGAGGGGTATTAAAATATGTAACATATCAGAGTTCATTTCCTAAAAGGAATCATGAGACCCAAAATCTCATCAAATTGTTCTAAATATAGTGCCTAAATAATGTTACCTCTAGGTTTTTAAGCAGCTGGGCAAAATTAGGAACTGCAAATGTTGGACAGTAAAAAACTTTCTTTTTAAGTATTCATCCTGAACAAGCTAATTAGATTTACTCCAGGAAATTTCTGGCATGGTTAATGGCATATGAAAGAGAACAAAGAGAAATAGGGCACATTTGCTAGATCCGGAATGATAACAAGTACAAGTTTCCATGCTTTTAAATTTTTTCTATGGAATTTTAAGTATCCAGTAAACTATATAACTAGTATAGTAGTAAGTAGGAATTTTGGATGTCTTTTCTTAATCCTTTCTTATATTCTCAATCAAGTACATTGTTGTATAATTTCGGCTCATATCTTATTATCTTTATTCCTACGAGATTGGACGTTTGGTTGGATGGATAGACAGGTGGATGGATATTTTTGATATTTGATGAATGCTTTAAATGGGATCTTTTCTTTTGTTTTCAAATTTCTTGTTAAAGTGTAGCATATTCACATATTTGACTCAAAGTTCATATGTACGTAATGTAGATTTAAAAAGTATATTAATACAACTAATCTGATCTTCCTCAAAAGCCCAGACTTGTTTACTTGTCATGGAAAAATAATAACTTTTAATCCTTTAAATTAAAAAATATGTTCATTCTGCTAGTTAAATAGTCATTTTCAATGATGCTCTTAATTTCCAGATCTGTCAATCCTGGCTTCATTCTAAGGTGACATCTGGGCCTATTGTCATGGGGGAAGTGAAAGTTATGTGACTACATAAACAGAATGGTCAGGATCCTCAAGTGTGTTTTCCTAGGGCTTCGTGGTTCTTGAAGGTAATGTCTCTGTTATATCTGCTTGTTGTTCATCCTGCTGGCATTCCCTACCGAAGTCAGCCACCGGAAATTATAATCTGTTTATCTCAGCTTGGTGAAGGAAATTGATAACTCCCCTAGTGACGGTGCCAACCTTTGGCTTGCACTGGCTCCAAAGGCTGTGCCATATCCACCCCCAGCTTTTTAGGTCATCCCATCCTTCACCATGGTGAGTCCCAAAGCAGGGATGGTGGCTTTCAACTTGGCTGCCTTCTCATCCTCCGCAAGGGCCTGAAGGAAGTTCTGGATCCTACTGATATAACCTAGGAATCAGGAGAGCTAAACATCAGGGATTTGGCCTGCCAAGTTTAGTTTGACGGTTATAAAGATAGGAGACAACTGTTATGAAATAGGTTTCTGGAATTCAGTGGGGATAATAGGATTCTAAGGATAGAGGCAGAGGCAAATTGCCTGCAAAATGCCTAGAAGGAAATGTTCCATAGTAGTAGCAAAGCTGGACTGATAAGTGAATTGACCCTCAGAGGATTTTGAAAGTAATAGATCATGGAGTTCACAAGACCAAAATAGGAGGTCAGTCCTTCTTGGTCTGAATAACTGGGGGAAAAAAACTGAACAGAGAGATAGATGATTTGCATCATCATACTGAGACCTCCTTAATGAAGTGGCAACTAGGTCTGCTTAAAGAAAGACCATGTTATAACATCTCATATTTGTAATCTGATTCTACAGACACACTCAAGGGCATCTGAAAACATTTATTAATGTGATTATGACTTGGGACATATTTAGACTTTGGGAGCAATACTGAATATTCATTTTGAATTAATGGTAGTTCTTTGGGATTCTCAATACTTCTGTGATTCACTGGTCATTGAGACCCTCCTGTGAATCAGGTGATAAATGCAGTATTATCTCAAGTCTATCTCATGGAAGGCTCAGCAGGTCAATGAAACAATCCCATAGATATTTTCCAAGTTTCTGAATGTATAGTTGACAGAATCCCCACATTGGCTCTCTAATTTATGAAGTAAGGGCATTTATAGTAGGAAGGATCAAGTGAAAGCCTCTGGAGTGTCCCTTCCCTATAAAAATCATAACCCAAAGTGATACTGCATCCATCAGAAGTCATAAAAATTAATGCAATTTTTAAAGATTTGGAAGATTAAAAGGCATGGAGGATATTCTCAATCACATCCTCATTTAAAGTCCACGCTTGGCCTCAGTTGAAAGTGGATAGATTTTTAAGAACGACAGACTATTGAAAACTTAATAATGAGTTTAATAATAGCAGTTGTTCCAGATGTTGTTCTTTTTTTAATCCTGGAGGAAATTAACACATACCGTGGCACCTGTGCTTTAGTCTGAATGTTTTTCTGCTTTCTACTCTAGTTAACTAATCCTCTCTGCTGCTGTCAAGCCTACTATAAAAATATCAAGTTCTTAATCTTAGTTGCCATTGTTTTAATTTCTAGAATTCCCATTTAATTCTTTTTAAAATAAATTTTAGTTGGCTCATAAAATCTTCCATAATGTATTAATCACAGCTATTTTAAACTATATGCTTAATTCATAACAACTGAATCACCTGTGAGTGTATTCTATTGTCTATGTTTTTTCTCTTGGTCTTGTTTCTTGATATGCCTCATAATTTTTTATTCAAATCTGTGCTTTGTGTATGAAAAATTGTGGATGCTCTGGGTAAAGTTGGGGCAGATCCATTTAGTCCAATCAAGGACTGAGGTGACTCCGTCTGGGTCTTAGTAAGGCTCGGTCTATTTCCGATTCCTTCTTACTTTTACAGTGTAGCCGTCCAGGGTTTTCAACTGAGAGCCTAAACACGTCTCAAATTCCAATTTTTACTTGGTCAATGCCATGAGACTGCCAGAAACTGCTCTCTGCATTTCTTGGATTTTCTGCATGGATTTTTAACTTCTAGCCTAGACAGCTTGAGAATTCAGTAAATGTCTTTGGGGGAAACCAATAAGTTTCACTTCTCTGCATTACCTTTCTCCAGGATCTTGACTGCCTTGCAAGCCCTGAATTCTAATTTGTTTCCCCCAGCCCTGTGAGATTGACAAAACCTTGCTGATTGCTCTGCCTCTTTGCAGCATTTATTTGCCTGTGTTCCTGGCCTCTTGCTCCTGCTCCTTGAATTGGCATGTGCCCCCAAGGGAAAAGCAACATGCAGAATATCAGCTCACCTCTTGGAATTTCCTTCTCTCTGGCCTTCCCTTTAAGGCCCAGCTGCCTATGAAACTCTACAATAATTTTGTAAAGATGTACTTCATGTTGTGGTCTGATTTCTCTAATCCTTGATGGGATCATTGTGTTTCTACATGCTACTTTGTCACAGGAAGATGCAGAAGTCCTTATTTACTCTGGAGTGGAGTCATCACCTTTTAAAAACATCCTAGATGATTTTCGAGTGAAGCCCAAGTTGAAATACCCTTTTTTTTTTTTTTTTACAATGTCATCTGGGGTCAATTTTAAGGAATTATATTTTCATTAAAGTATTAATTTCCATAGACTTTCAAATTAATATACATAGAGTTGGATAAACTTATCCCCTACAATTCTTTTACTTTCTTTTTTATCTGCACTTATTTTCCTGTTTTTTTTTTTTTTATATTTTTTTTATATATATATATATTTTTTTTTTTGTGAGGAGATCAGCCCTGTGCTAACATCCGCCAATCCTCCTCTTTTTTTGCTGAGGAAGACGGCCCTGGGCTAACATCTGTGCCCATCTTCCTCCACTTTATATGGGACGCCGCCACAGCATGGCTTGCCAAGCAGTGCGTCGGTGCGCGCCCGGGATCCGAACCAGCGAACCCCGGGCTGCCGCAGAGGAGCGCGCGCACTTAACCGCTTGCGCCACCGGGCCGGCCCCCTGTTGTTTTGTTTTTGATATTTACATTTATACTTTCTTTTATAGCTTAATAGTCATATAGATATTTATTTTATTTTTCAAATATCAGCTTTGATTCATTTATTATCTCTATTTTTTCTAATTCATTTTCTAATTTTTAGCTTTGATAAATTTATTCTTCTGCCTTAGTTTTATCTACTTGTTTTTCATAATTATTTTAAATATTAATTAATTAATTTTTATTATTTATTCTTAGTTAATATAAGTACTTAAAGCTATGAGTCTTTCTCTGAACATGGATATATCCCATAGGTACTGATTTGTAGTAGTTTCAGTTATCATTATTTTCTCTAAAATTTGAAATTGTGTTTATTTGGCCTTAATAATCTGTCCAATGGGTTTACATTAAGGATAACATTGAATGCTTTAAGAATAATCTCTTGTTTTAATGGAGCTTTTGAGAGGGAACAGTTTCCATAAGTTTGTGAAACAGAAATTAGTCCAATTTTTGAGTAGAGAAGATATCCAGAATGAAACTAAGAAGATTCTGGGTTTTTATTTCAGGTGTCCTTAGAAAACTTGGGCAAGCCACCATTTAACAAATAAATTATATAATTTTGGTTTTCTTTTCTATTCTGTAACAGCAGTGCTGGGAACTGGCCATAGCTATCCAGGAATTGGCCACCTCGCAGTCCAGTGAAGTGACCTTCAACGTCCTCTGGAAATCTCAATAGCCTTTGTCTTCAAAGAACTGGTGACGGATATGAATTTGAGTTGCAAGTCATGTTTATTTCTCACTATTGTTAGGCCTTGTCCCTCAGTGATTTACAGATCCCCGGAGATGAATGTTAATTAAAATATTTTTGCAAAACGGAACACAGATTTCCTTGAAAGGAAGGAGTAGAGGTCACAGAGAGACTTTTGAGTCCCTGAGATGTTGCTTTATTTCCCATTAAGTGACTTGCCACCATGTTTCCTCACTTTCCTTCTTCCTACCAAAACTTTCCATGTGGTTTTAGTTTGGGGTATTACCTAAGGTGAGTCGGGTTGATAACATGCTAAATAACATCACTTTTACTATACTGGCTGCTATGGAGGGCATAGCATTGGGATAAAAAAAGGAAAAAGCAGTTGCCTGAAAGCAAAACAAAGGGAAAATAACCTTTCAAATGTCTTCATCTTCTGCAGGGGGAAAACATAAATATTTGCTACCTTAATGTGATCTAAGTCACATCCATAATTGACATTGGAGTGAAGGGCATTTTTGACGGATCTCAGGTGATTTCATCTAGGACACTTTTCAATTGGGGCAATAATTCATCACTCACTTTCTGAAACATGTTTAGTCAGAGCCGTAGTCAATCCTATCATAATAGTGAACCAGAAAGCAGAGTCCTTGCAAAAACAAGCCTCTCTTTTTTTAAGCTATTTGCACATTTAGATAGCCTATCTGTCATTACACTAATTCCTGAGGAAATCAAAGAAGACAGCCACTCAATTTACTCTTTAATTTACTCATCAAGACACTCGGGAAGAGGCTGAAGGAGATCACTGGGTCTGCAGGGAACAGGAAATCACAGAGCAAAAGAAGCAAAGCGATTCTACTCATCAGGAAGGCTCCATTTACTGTTTCAAGATTATGTAACAGAAATGAGTCCTATTGTGAGTTTAAGATAGATGTTAACATCCTGTTCACACAGAAGTAATTTCTGGAGGCCCTCAAACACTCAGCTACCAGTTGGACTGCTTTGATTTCTCTCGATTTCTTGGTAGGCCCGTCCATATGAAATTATATACCATGTGTTAAGAAGTAAAGAAGCATATATGATTATGGCAAAAATACAGGTGATTGAAATAACTTATTGGTAAACAGTGGAGACTGCCTTTCTACTTCTACAAAATATTAAAAAATAAAAGAGACTCTAGGAGAATCTCCAAAATCTGGCAAAGATACTTTATTTAAACCTTGGGTTTTCCGCTTTCTTTTCTGTTCTTGCCACTATGGGATTTGACTGATTCCAATGAAAGAGTGGTAAGGACAGAGGTGCCATGTTTTAAGGTGAAAGTACACAGCTAAAGAGTCCTAATTCACACTCTTGGAAGGAAAATCTTTCAGTTTGCAAGAAATGCAATTTGCTTATCACCTCTCTCTCTCTCTCCCCCTCCCCTTGTTTTGTGGACAATCTCTTTTCCACATATGAAATTCCTAAAAGTAGGTGGTAAACTTCTAGAGGGCGTGAAACGATGGACTATATCATTTCCCTAAACTCCCCTCCCTCTTATTATGCTCAACTCCCCCTCCACGCCACATTATACAGCACTTAGTGTGAAGCATGAGCGAAAGTAAGTCAATTAATTTTTCAAATGAACAGATAACATATAACTTTTACATCCAAACGAGTATTTTGACCTTCCCTGTGACTTTGGGTGGTGTTATAAGTATTGCAATAGTGATGTCCGTGCTGAAATCATATTGAATCCTCCACTTATGCTCCTACAGCAGAGTTTTGTGCAATCATTTAAGGTAGCAAAAATCTTCCTTGACTCACTGTCCTTCTACAGAGAACCTACTATGAACTTGCACTTATGTGGAATGCAAACGTCATCTCCATTGCCTGCAACTACCCTGAAGAAGCTCGATCGTAATTTTGCAGTGCACTCAGAACTGTTGCTACACTGAGATGGCTGTTCTCTCCCATGTACATGTCCTTACAACTTCTTTAAAATGAAGTTCTCTTAACATATAAAACTGAAGTATTATGTAACACATATCAAGCATATGATAATTTATAGATGCTGAGAAATCCCAGGCAACCTCAATATTTTGACAACCATTGCCTTCTCTCACTTTTAGTTATTCTTGGCCCCCTACCTTAGGATGTGTGCAGTTTCTTCCTGATTTTCCTAAACTCTGCCCATTTTGATCTTTAAGACTTTTGTCAGTCATTTTGTCCCTGGAAACCTTTGCCAACTCATTTCCTAGAACTGGTTCTGGCAATAAGACAGAAAACAAAAGCAAAAACAAGAAAACACTCTCAAATTCATTGCAGCCAAACCACCATTGTGTTGACTTTCTGTAATAGTCACCATAGCCTGTCTCTCTCTCTTTCTCTCTTTCTCTCTCCCCCGTCCCGCCCCTTCTGTCTCTCTCTGTCATTGAAATGTCTGAGAGGAGAAAAACATTTCTGATTGTAGGAGAGCCAGTTAGGGTTCCAAACATTCTATTCTGGAGTCAGGCCCCCTGAATCCCTCCTCAGTTCTTCTGGGTTACACAGAAAAACTAGTGAGATATACTGTCTCCCAGCAAATCATGTCTTTCTAAAAACAGATTTGATTTTGGAAAACAATCAAATGTCATTCAAGGCCAAATCTAGAGAATAATTTAGGTGACGAGACTGAGTAATCTCATCATTTAATTGGTTTGTGTTATGTCTAAAAGGCCTTACTCAATAAAATATTTTTTGAGTTCCAGGCTAGGTATATAGCAGTAGTAACGAAAGAAAACACGACATCTATACTTACCAAGTTCATAACTGAGAAAATATACTCATACCGAAAAGATTATGTTACTCCCCTCAATGGCTTCTACTTTCCATATGATGAAAATGGTGTTTTTCCTGTCTTTGCTATGCAGTTAAGCTGGAGGCTATCAGCTCACCTCAGTCCTTGCAGCTGAAAGCTTAGGTGTTTCTTTGAAGGAGATCCAAGCAGCACTTCCATGGCTGCCGCCATCCCCAGCTATGTTCTTCAGCTTGCGGATCTTTCTCCCCTGGGACAGCTAGACCTTGCAGCATCCCTCGCCTTCTGTGTGATAGAGATGTCACACAGAAATACAGAGAAAAAAATAGTCAGATCTTGGCTTTTGAGTTCCAAAATAAACTTTTGATATGCATGGCTGTGACAATTGTTTGAGAGAAAAGTCATTGTATTTATCAAAAGCCTAAGTCATACCCAATGGAAGATAGAAAAGGACAATTCTATGACTAGAAAAAGTTGTTGCCCCCTTTGAGATGAGGAGGAAGGAGAGTGAAAAGGAAAGAAGAAATAGAAGAAGCTAAAGCACCTGACTGAATCCTGGTGGGGAGGAGGACAGAAGGAGATAACTCAGATAGATGAGAGATCTGACAGCCTGACCTGGGGACAGAACTCTGCACATGACTGTTCAAGTTGTACCCTGCCCTCGGGCCCCTGGCTGAGGGGCTGAGAGTGGGCCTGAAATCCAGTTTGCATGCTGCGCCACAAGTCATCAGATCAGTGGAAAAGCAGTCTTCTACTTGATCTGCCCAGAAGAGGTGCATCTTGGCTATTTGTCCATAAAGAAGGAATACTTTTTCTAATTCACACAATGTTCCTTGTACACCAGCAGGGGCCCTGCCAATGCATTGCTTTCTGGGTGGAATTGGAGAAAAGTCATAAAGTCTCAGAAGCCTCTCCATCCAAGCAAGGTACAGATGGGGAGAGAATAAATGTCAGGTGGGGTGTTTATGATCATCGGCCTGAAGCTTCCTTACCAGGTCTTGTAGCACATTGCTGGGAAGTCTAGAATTTCTCCCCTCAATGTCCAGAGCAGTACTGAGGTGGCACTGAAGCCATAAGACCTGGAGAGTCCTTGAAGTAGAAGAAGGAGCTTTTCTGGAGAAGTAAGGAACCGAGAGTCAAAGAACATATGAGAATTAGTGGGTGGCAAGTGGACAAGTAATGTTGATCTATCATTATTCCCCTCTGAGTATTATAGAAACCCTGTGGACTCAGTGATAGCTCTGGGGAGAAGTGGGAAGATCTTATATTGACAGAGACTCTCATATTAGTGAGATTAGCTAAATTCACTAAGGCTAAATGTCTGTTCCAGGGGAACAGGGACCCAAAGTAGTTGAGTGGTAGAAAAATTAAGATATATATATATATATATATATATATGTATATTTGTTTTCACAATTTAGTTTGTGACCTAAAAAATTAGAACCTCCTGGACATTCATAAATAACCAAGGTTCCAAGTTGAAGTGAATTGCTCAAGGTCTCAGAAAAAGTTAAATGGACAAGCGAGACTCAAACTCAGGCTTTCTGACACCAACCCCAGTGTTCGTTAACTTTCAGAACCCACTTTCTCTCGGCAATCTGTTAGGAAACTCAGCTAGCACTGAGCAGTGTTTGGCACACAGCAGGTGCTAGATAAGTGCATGCTAGTGAATGTTAATTGACTCATTTGCTGCATCCCTGAAGGTCGAATTAGCTGCACATACAAAGGTGAAAGACTCTAGTCCTGTGCTTTAATTAGCAACCATGATGAGCCTAAGTGTTTTAGAGAAAGAGACAGAGGCAGTCGAAACTGGGATTTTAAATGATCAGAACCCCTGATCTGTTTACGCACATGATGCCAGAATCTCGCTGGTGAGTATTATAGGAGCATTTTAACAGCCAAAGCACTGTGCACAGAGCTAGCACCCTGTAATGACAGCTAAAGCTGAATTCACATCTCTTTCTCATGATGATTTAGCCCAGACAGCAGGCATCTCAGTTCTGTGGGGTTCTTTTGGCATACCATCTCCCCACTACTGTCTACACCACAACCATGAAGTCTGGGAGCCGGACCAATTTGTTTTATGTTTCAAATGCAAAGTGTTTAAGGTACTCACATTGCTTCACAAAGTAAATTCTACTTTAACTTACATACACACACACGCAAATACACACAAAGCGAAACGTGCATTTGCTAGCAGATTTCTTAATTTATAGGCCCAATTTAAGAGCAAAAATTTTAGGACTTTAGTTGAAGCTGTACAAAAACACAAACAGCCCAAATGTCATCCACAGGGGAATGGATAAAGAAACAGTAGCGCATTCATACATGGAATGCTATGCCATAATATAAAAGAACAAACTACTCATGTGTGTAATAACATGGATGAAACTCAAAACATCATGCTGAGGGCCAGCCCCCCTCGCTTAGGGGTTAAATGCACATGCTCCGCTACTGGCGGCCGGGGTTCGGATCCCGGGCGTGCAACAAAGCACCGCTTCTCCGGCCACGCTGAGGCCGGTCCCCCATACAGCAACTAGAGGGATGTGCAACTATGACATACAACTATCTACTGGGGCTTTGGGGAAAAAGAGGAGGAGGATTGGCAATAGATGTTAGCTCAGAGCCGGTCTTCCTCAGCAAAAAGAGGAGGATTAGCATGGATGTTAGCTCAGGGCTGATCTTCCTCACACAAAAAAAAAAAAAACCATCATGCTGAGCAAAAGAGGCCAGGCCCCCCACACAAAAATAGTACATTTATATAAAGTTCTAGAACAGGAAAAATAAGTATTTGGTGAAAAATAACAGAGAAGTTGTTTGCCTCTAGGGTGAAGGCTGCCTGAAAAGGACGTGAGGGAACTTTCTGGAATGATAGAATTGTACATTTAGGTTCTGTGAAATTTACTGTAGGTAAATTATACCTCAATGAAAATAAATTAACTTAATTTTGAAAAGTGAAACTCTAATAAAGGTGGCAGAAATGGATGCAGGTAAAGATGTCAAGAGACGGCTGTGACAGTGATTACTGTTATTTGCATTGTCTCCAAGAACACATCTACTTTCCTTGGCAACACTGGACTCCATTGAAAGAAGTGATGGGAAATTTTCTTAATGGATAGATATTAGGTAATATAACTCTTTGGATAATTTGTCATTGGCTATATTGAGGATATTTTAAGTCATTATTACGGTAGAAAGCTTATTGTGTACACAACCAAGAATATCAGATCAGAACAGGTGGATAATGTCATAAGAATCAATTAAACATTTTTTTTTTAAATTACTCACCCCTAAGTTTTCTAAAGAAACCTGGAGTTAAAGGTTTCAGCTGAAGTTGTGACATTTTAGTCTTGAGTTACCTCCTGGTTTGTTATTTAACTTTATGACTTTGCCTATATTAGTACCTAATCTGGGTTGTTATAAGGATCAAATTAAGTGTCATATATAACATTGCCTTGTAAATCATAAAGCGCTACATGAATGCATACTATTAAGGACATTATTACTGTTTAAATTAACATGGATACCTCAACCAGAATTTCTTCTTTTAAATTAGAAGGCTAAGGATACCATAGATATAATGTGTTAAATAGGGGTACTATGCTCCTACAGTGACTTTGACTGACTTCATGTGACATTGTGACTGGTTTTCATTTGACCACGTATATTTCCCCACCCTCACCCCACACTCCAGCACATTTTCCATTCACCCCAATCTTCAGCAATCATCTACATAAAACACCATTAGATCTTCATTTAAACCATATTTTGACAAGCACCAGGTACTTCGTGTGGGGTGGGTGTGGGGGTGCAGAATGAAGAAAAAGGATACGTTGTTCTTTTTAAATCACTGCCTTGGCTTGTTTCAATGTAAAATCCTTAGGATTTTCATTTTTACCAAGTCAGCTCATTTGGTGTTTTTTCTCCCCTCTAATTATATTCTGTTGGCTGCATTTGCTGAACAAATTTTACTTTAGCTTCATAAAAAAAAGAATTATCAGGTAAATAGAATTTGGCACCAGCTGCTTGGAACTTAGTCATGATGTATTGGTGCCTTTTTCTAGAGGATAAAAACTTGGAAATGCTAAGTGCACGTTGAAAGCAATACTGCAGAAATTTAATGCACAGGTGTCTGAGGCACTGCTGGCAAGATGGACAAGGGAATTTAAAGGCTGTATGTAACCGCCTTAGGCTTTAGGAAATTAAAGAACTCCAGTGAGAGAAGTTCCTCCAGGTTTCTGGCTTTTCATGTGTAATCCATGTAAAGTATCTCAGAGTATATTATATATTATTTGTCAAATACTTCTAGGAATTGTAGAATTAATCAAAGAGAACAGATTTTTGAAATGCCCATGTAAGCTTAGCAGCTCTCTTCGTAAGAGAAAATAGTGTCCAGATTCAAATACTGCAGAAAGATATGGCTAAGAACTTGGTATTAAGATGAGAGGGAGTTGAGTATAGCGTTTTCAAGTATAGACTCTGGAATTTAACAGAATTCTCTTCAGATATTTATTCTATCATTTCCTTGATATCTGATCTACAATTAGTTAAACTCTCTTAAAGTTTAGTTTCTGTATCTGTAAAATGGGTATGTTTGTAATAACTATTTCAGTTATTGATTGTTGTCAAACAACCTCAAAAACTTAGTGGCCTAAAACAATCATTTATTACATGATACGGTGGAATATAGGTGGTTCTCTTGCTTCATATGATGTCAGCTTAGGTACTAGGAAGGCTAGAGTCATCTGGAGGCTAGACTGTAAACTCAGAGTTGTGGAGTTGTCGATTGGGGGTCCTTGGTTCTTCTCTACATGGCATGGCATCTGAGTTCCAGGAAGGAACATTCCAAGAGTAAACATTCCAAGAAGAATACAGTGGAAGCTTTCAGCCAGTTAAGGGCTAGGCCTAGAATTAGCACAGTACCATTTCCACCATATTCTATTGATTGATGGTGAAGATTAAATAAAATAAAATTTGAGCATTGTACAGAGACTTTATTCATACTAAGCCTTTATTCAGTTGTTACTAATGTTGATATTATGCCAGTGTATTATTATAACTTAGGTTATAGGAGGTGGTATTAGGGAATCTAAGATTAAGGCTTGGGAGACTGAAACATATATAGGCATCATAAAAGTACGTCTTTAAAAGTTATCTCGTCAACCTCCCTCATTTTGTAATTAGGGAAAGTGAGATCCAAAGAGGAGCCTGACTTATTCAAGGTTGCAGTTTATGGTAGAACTGAGTTTGAAAACCAGTGTCCTACCTAGTCCATTGTTCTTTACCATGGGCAAATTTCTTCCCTTCCCCAGGGCCTCAGTTCTTCCATTTGTAAGTAGAGGATAATAATAATACTTTCCTTAAACTGCTGTTGTAAGGATTCAGTGACTTGATGAATGTACAGTACTTATTATAATGTCTGACAGGTAGTACATTCTCAATTACTGCTTGGTTCTACATCTACAACAATTCTTCTTTCTGTTATTACTATTTTCATCATTACTATTATTCTGTGCTATCTTTGGAGGGGCTTGAGCACCTATTATTTGTATTGTTGTTCTGGATTTGGGGTCCAAGTTGCCCTTCTGCAATGTTTTCCCTAAAGCAGAAGTTTGGCATTAATTGAGATTGAAATCAATTTTGCTACACTCAGCATCATTCCGGGTCTGTATCGTTTCTTTCCTACCTGTGAAGAGATCATAAGCTATACAGTGCACTCAATGTCAGACAATTCATAGGGAGACTGGTTATTTTCTGCAACTTTGAGACAAGACGGCCTTGTGACTTTAATTATCGTCTATATACAAACAACCCCTATGTTATAGATCCATCTATAATTATATAGCCAACTGTCTATTCAACATAATTCTTTGGGTGTCTAAGAGCCGTCTTGAACTTAGAATGGCCAAAATTGAACTCCTGATCTTTGCACTGAAACTGCTCTAGCCTTCCCCATTTCAGTAGAGACAACTCCATCTTTCCATTTGCTCAGGCTATGAGGCGAGAGGCCAAAAACTTTAGTGTTATCCTGACTCCTCTCTTTCTCTCATACTCTATGTCCAATTTTTAAAAAGATCTGTTGGCTCTATCTCCAAAATATACTCAGAATCTCAATAATTCTCATCACCTACATGGATACCACCTTGGCCATTATCATCATCTCCAGGATTTCTGCCATTGCTTTCTAACTGATCTCCTGTTTTCCACCCTTGCTGCCCTAAAACTTACTTTCAACACAGTAGCTAAAGACATCCTTGTAAAAACGTAAATTAGGTCTTTTACTACCTCTACTCAAAACTGTGAAATAGCTCTTCCTAGTAAAAGCTAAAGTTTTTTCAGTCCCACAAGGCTCTACGTAATCTACCTTCTCCCCCTTTTGCAACTTCCTCTCCTATAACTTTGTCTCATTGCTCTCTCCTTTCCAACCACACTAGCTTCCTTCCTGTTCAGCAAACACACCAGGGATACTCCAAACTTGGTGCCTTTGCCTACCTGATCCCTCCACTGGGACATTCTTCCAAATATCCAGTTAGATAAAACTCCCTCACTTTCTTTCTTCAAGTCTTTGCTTAAATTTCATTTTCCCAATGTTAACTATCTTGACCATTTTATTTAATAATGCAGCCTATTCCTACTCCACTCTGCCCCACACTCCTCATCTCCTTTTTCTCCTCTACCCTCCCCAGTTTTTTTTGCCTTAGCACGTATCATCTGCTAAACAGTATAATTTACTGATTTATTACGTTTATTTTTTCTGTGTCTCTCCCAACTTGAATGTAAACTCAATAAAGTCAAGGTTATTTAACTAATATATTCCAAGTGCCTAGAAGAGTGACTACAAAGTAGTAATTGCTTAGTAAATATTTGTTGTTGAATGAACTATTTCTAGCAGTAAACTAAAAGAAACTTCCATCGAACTAAAAAAGCTGCCTCTAAGCCTATTGTGTCTCTGGATGGTCTCATCTACTTTCCTGGATTTCATACAAGCTCTACATAATGACTCTCAAAACTGTTTTTTCCAGCTGCTGTCTCTCTCTCTCATGCACCCAACTTCATATACAGCCCTCTAATAGATAGTTCCATGTGGGTGTCCCAAAGCCACATGAAATTCAACTTGTTGAAATTTTAATTTTTTATCTACCCATTTCCTCTTGCTTCTCCTGTTTGCATTATTTCAGAGGATGGCACCATTAATCCAATTCAGAAATCATTGAGGTATACTATTATTAATCAGATTAAGGCCTCCTGATAATTAGAATTAGAATGAACGAAGAAGCAATGTGGTATTATTTTTCAGTTTCTGTTTTGGCCCAAAAGCAGGCAGAGATTTGAATTTAACCATGGCTGTGGAGAGATGCAAATGAGCTAAAGTTGTATGCAAAGGTATAATTTTAGTGACAGACCACTGAATCTTATTTAGGTAAGGAAGAAATTGAGGACATTGGAGAAGGGGTAACGGACAGAAAAGGGATGGAATAACTAGATTGGAAGTTGAATATGGCAGAATTGAATAATTGTTAGAACCAAAATAAGATAAAGAGTAGGTTGGAGACAGAAAAGTTTGGAATTTTGATTTTGGAAGTGGTCCAGCTGTTGGTAGTAAGATGTAGGTTGTAAGCACAGGAATGAGTGGAAGAGGTGGCAAGGAAGACAAGAAAATTGGAGGTGAGGAAGTAACTAATGGAGAAGCCAAGGCATTGAATATAGTATCTGTGGGGTTACTGATGTCATCAGAGAGAATGACAAGTAGATTAGTGGAGAATAAGATGGTAAGCTGAATGCCATTTTTCATTGGCTGTGAGAGAGTGACTGGGATTCAGTGGATGATTTTAGACTTCCATAAACCAAGAAATCAGTTTGAACTCCTTAAATTTAGTCACTTTCCAAGACCTATTGATTTCTCTCCAACATAGCTCTAGATTTTGTTCACTTCTCTCCATCTCCTGTAATACCGCCTTAGTTCACATTTATGTAATTTTAAACCAAGTTTATTGCAACAGCCTCTTAACTGGTCTTCTAAGCCTCTAGGAGTCTTAAGCTGATTTTTAAAATGTGAACTAATTCATTAGGATAATAAGTGAATAAATGACATTTGTCTCAGGATCAGATGGTGATAATACAGTATAGTGAACACTATTGGTTGCCTACCCAGCATCGATTGCTAACTTCTTTCCTCTTAACAGGAAAATCTTTATTTTGTTCAGGTATCCACCCTTCCTCCCTGCAGTCAAATACTTAAGGGAAAGCTGAAACCACTCCCTGATCCAAAGAATGCCTGATTAGGTTAAGGGCAATATTTTTCAAAAAGGGTCCCTTGACATTTTGGGTGGTACATTATTTCTTGTGCACGGCTGTCCATGTATTGCTGGACATTTAGCAGTCTAAATATTACCTGCTAAACATCAAGAGTCATCCAGTTACTGTGACAGCTAAAAATATCCCATAGTAAATTAGTGAACCACTAGTCTAAGGATTCAGAGTAGGCATATGATCCAATTCTATTAGGAACACCCAGGAAAATTTTCTGCACATTGTCAAGAAGACCACAAGAAGACATGCCCTTTTCCTCTGGATTATGCCATGTCTACATTGATCACCTTGACTGCTACCTTGCTACCATCCTGAAGATAAAACTATCCCCAAGTTTGGTGGACTAGAGGAAGAGCAAACCCTGGGCCCTAGATTTTCTAAATCAAATAACTCTGAAGCCCATATTATCTTGGGATTTCTTTTTATGTTAGAGAACAAAATTTTTAATGCTTAAACCAGTTTGAAATGGAGTTTCTGTTACTTGCTGCTGAAAGCACCCTAAATAATATATACAATATACTTGTTCCTTAAACCTACCTGGAAGAAAGGGAAATTTTCAACCTTATAGCTCATTGTTTTTGAGAGGTAAAACCAAATCTGTATTACAATGCATTTCTCTCTCTCTCTTTCTCCTCCTAATTCATTTAGAGAATTGATTTAAAAGCAGAGAAAAATCATTTGGAAAAAATAGCATGCAGCTTTGTTGGCTCAACCAAATATATATTGATTTCTTGCTAGAGGGAAGGAGAAATAAGCTTCTATTTCCTATAGCTTACTGGTAGGATCGGTCCTTTGCTATCTCTAAATTGATTCATTATCTTCGTTATTCTCCTCCCATGTTTTTCTTTTAATGGAAAGAGACTGCTTTTTGGGGTAGCTGGACTGAAGGGTCAACCTCAACTTTTTAGGGGACATACTCAGTGGAATAAGTCAAAAGGACTTTTTGGTTGTCATAGGGAGGAAAATTTCTGTTGAGAGAAAGAGCTCTCTGCATCTATAAGTAGAAGAAAGGAAGCACTAACGACTCTTTATGACCTGTTTCACAGTTTAGGTTTGTCTTGGAATCACTAGCCACAGGTAGGGACAATCTGTACAGCAGAACCTGAAAAGAGGTGAAGAGAGAAACTGGGCTGAAAGTAAAGGACTTTTGCAAGGTTGGGTCTTTTTTTCTAAGTAATTCAAGGTGGAATTTACTTGAAAGCACTGATTATAAA
Organism: Diceros bicornis minor; assembly: GCF_020826845.1. Taxonomy (NCBI): domain Eukaryota; kingdom Metazoa; phylum Chordata; class Mammalia; order Perissodactyla; family Rhinocerotidae; genus Diceros; species Diceros bicornis. Next base: position 31,201,194 of record NC_080741.1, read on the forward strand.
GCTGACACGTTGTTTCAGAACTTATGCAGAAGTAGGAAATGCATCCTTTGATGTATTCCTTTTGGACAAGCCTTCATCTACTAGATCACAGTGGATGAGGGTTTCAGTTCTTTAGGTCTTGAGTCTGTCTCTCGAAGAGGATAGAAAATTGGGCTGTAAATTTCTCCCTGGAACATGTAGATGAGAGAAAAATACATTCCTTTGAAGACTGTTTGGATATTCATCACGCATGCCTGAAACAGTCACTCTGTTTTAACAACACATAGACAATTGGAATTGCCTGGCAGTGAAAGGAGGAGATGGAAGGAGAGAAAGAAGCTGGCTTGGATGGCAGGAATGAGGGCTTCAAGCGGTACTGGAGGATCTGAAATTGTCCTGGAAAAGTTTTGACTGCCATCAATCTCTCTCCATCCTCTCACACACAATGAGATTTGCAGTGAGCCCACTCTCTACGTTTAAGCAATGACATCTCCCCCTGTCTCTAGCAAGCTCTCTGGGTATCAGGAACAAACCATACAATCTTCCACTACTATGATATAGTAGGTTTCTTAGCTTTTTTCAGCTTGCCTCAATCAATATTTATCTGAGTAGGAATTAGAAATGCTCTATGTTGCTTTTTGTAAAAATGATTTATTATCTCCTTTCATTCTTCAAAGGGTTAATATTATCTATTGTCGCTGGTAAAAACCTGTATTGGACATTTGTTTTTTTTCTTTTCTCTTTCCTTCCTTCCTACTTTTTTTTTTTCTTTGACTGCCTTGCATCTCAGACATTTAAGCTCTATGAACCAGTTTCCACATTTTTAAGATAGGCATGGGGATGATGATTGTTATTAGAATCAAATGAAAATATATAGAAAGTCCAGGCCTTATGTAGCCAATGAGCAATCAGTGTTGGTTCCCTTCTCCCTTCTTGTCTTTTGTGGATCTTCTATGTTATGGAGAGGAGTTTGGAAGTTAAGTTATCTTGTCCCCAGGATTCTTCTTCCTATTTTAATCTTACCATCTTTTGTAACTCAGTTTCACTTTCTCAGTCACAGAAAAAATCTCTTTTTATCAGCTCCCTATGAACCATCAAGCAGTACCACATAGCACATAAGCTTAGTTTTTCATTTCACTATTGATTTTATGTGTGCACATCTTCCACATAAAGCCAAACTTCCACAAGAGTGGGGTCCATACCTCATGATACCACAGAACCTAACACTATGCAATGGTACATAGTAAGTGCTGTAAATGTTTGCTTATAAGTCTATTGAATAAACGATTTTATTGGCCAGCTTTGTAAGTGTTGGTTTGTAAGTGTTGGTACAGCTGTGTAAGGATACAATTGTTCTGGCAAAAGGCAACTCTTTTGAAAGCATTTTCCTGTATATCACCCTGCTCTCCCACTTTATGCTCCCTTCTTCCAAATCCTTTTCTTCCCCAGGTACCATTCCATCACAGCTTGTTTTGGTAATTAACCTAAGAAGCAAGACAAATTCATGAAATGGGATGGAATTGCTGCTTCTTGCCTTTCTCCTTGCAAAGCCAGCTCACTGTCTCTCCAGATGTAATATGCTCATTTTAACAATGGCTTCCTATTTTTTTTATCCAGAGTGCTGATTCTAATGGAGATGGTTTTAGATTAGAGGAAGGAGGGTGAATGGTACCAAGGTCAATTTGTATCATGGACAGCTGTTGGGACCTCTCTTAGTTGGGCTCCATGTGAGCTATAACTACAGTTGAGTTTACCTAATTCTTCCTACTACCGCCTTCACTCCTCAGTTTCAATATACAACTCAAGTTCTTCTGATTTATCTCTTACATATATATCTGTCAAATATATATCTGCATCTATATCTACATCTTTCTCTCACTCTAATCTATCTATCCTTAAAATACTTCGATGGAGTTTCATAGTTTTTTTTGGGAGAATAAAGTTAAATTTCTTAGCGGGCCTTCCTAAACTGATCCTGGATTACCCAACCTCATTTATAGTAAATCCCCATCTCAGACTTTCCCCTCTAGAAACATTGTACTTTTTATATTATACCTCCCACATATAAAACACATACACACACACACACACATCATGCTGCTGCACAATCAGTGCTTTGCTCCTGCTATTTCTTCCCCCTTGTATACCTTTTCTTCTCTTCTGTGCTCAGCTCTTCCCTGCTCATTCATATGCTATATGCTCCATGACCATCCTCCCCATAGACTTAACTAAGCACCCTACTCTAGTGCTTCTGTACTGAAATTAATGATTTCTGCCATGGTATTGAAAGGAATTAAATTTTAGATTCTGTCTTCTCTTCTAGACTGTGATGCCACTAACGGCAGGGACCACGTTTTATTCAGCTCTAAATTCCCTAGTGGACAGTGAGAAACTCAGTCTGAGTTTGTTGAGTGGAACTGAATGTGCAATGAAGACCCAGGCCCTGTTAGTTGCGTGTTTGTTCTGCAATAGGCTTTTTGGTCTAACTTCAGGAGGGCAAATAATATCTGCTATCAATGACTGCTGGGAGTGTGGTGCAGAAGAAATCTAATCCTGTGATTAATTAGTGTTGTCTGCCTTGGGCAGAATTACAAATGGCAAGTTTGTCAGTGCCTTTCTGAATCTCACATTCTTTGACCATGGCCTCTTTGAAAGATCTGTGCACTTTGGTCCAAATAAAATCTCCAAGAGCTCTTTCTCTTCTTTTATAACTGGTTTTTCAGCCATCACTGTTGTGATAGAAGTATAGAAGTCACGTTAATGGACACTTTCTTTCTGAAGTCAAAAGCATCATGTTTTGTTTTCTCTGGCCTAGAATCCTGTTAAGAATTAAGGAGCAGATGTTCAAGGCTTATTCCCAGAAGCTCATGGGTAAAACTCCAGAAAGTTAGCTTTATCTTTCAAGACCAAGCATTCTGAACAGGTTAGTCCTGGACCCCAGGTGCTTGAAACCCCATAATAGCCGAAAGGAGAAAAATGGGTAGTTCCACTAAGAATCCGTGCCCACCATTTTTGTCCTTATTTTGCCAGCCTCTACCTCTGTTTTCTTCCTACTATTCAGAGCTGCTTGAGTAGGCTAATTTCTCAGATAGCTGACAGATAACTAGAGCATCCAGTTTTTTCCTATCTAGAGATATCTTTGCATAAATTTCCATAAAAATTAATATAAACTAGTATGCTGTGTTCCAAAGTCCTAACTCCAAGGACAGAAATAAAGAAAGATAATTACTCAGGCTACTACTACTGTGTTCAAATATACTATTCAAAACCATGGGGAAGGATGAGGCTTCAAACTAAAAGGGCCAGATATTGGCCAATGAATCTGTTTTTCACATCTGAGGAAACACTGCATTCAGAAATAGAAGACTCTTGAGTAAATGATAGATCCACCCAACAGTTGAGTGCAGGAGCTGTGCTAGGTGGGGGATGCAAAGAAGAATGGAGCTCTCTCTGAACTCACAGCACTTATATTTTAATGGGGGAGTCAAGATGTGTTGACAATTAATTGTAAAGCAGACTAGAGTGCTAGTGTATTGCACTAGCAGTGCAAGTAAAATGCCAAGTGACCACAGCGAATGGAGATTGTGGAAACCTTCCGAAGGAGGTACCTTCTATGGTATTTGGAGAAGGGATGAAAGAAATGGAATCCTTGGTACAATAAATATTGGAGCAGGGGTATAGCGGATTTCAGATCAGTTCTCAGACTACTTCTCATGTTCTAAGTACTATGCTAGGTCCCAGGGACAGAGAGATATGAGTAAAACACAGTACCTGGAATTTTCAATCTAATAGTGGGAAAGTCCGTAGCACGTTTATGGAGAATATTTAGGCTGGTTTGGCTTAAATTGTGATATAAAAGATGAATAGTGGAAAGAGAGTATGACCAGATAATAAAAAGCCTTGATTGGAAAACCAAAGAGTTGAGTACTATTTTATAGAAGTAATTGAGGGTTTAGGGGAACAGAAGTGACATGGTATTTTTTATTTGTTTTAATTGCATAGCATCTCTCATTACTTGAAATCTTTTGGCGAAAACTGTTTAATGATTTAAAAGTACACTAAAGTGTCATTGATTTGGATTCCATTAATCTTTTCATAATTCCAACATGGACTGGACTAAAATTTACTTTTGTATTATCTATGAGGATAGAATTTGATTTTCTAAATGAACAAATAGCATGACTGAGATTCTTGAAGGAATATTCTCATTTCAAACTGCTTTTAAGTACTTGAAACAGTTGTTTGCATGTCCATAATATATATGCTTATGGATTGGGCTTCGTTAATGCAAAATTAGCTTAAGATTACTGTAATTAATATATTCTATCATCCAGTTTCTCAATTATTATTATTATTATTTTTTGTTTGCTGAGGAAGACCGGCTCAGAGCTAACATCTATTGCCAATCCTCCTCCTTTCCCCCCACCCCAAAGCCCCAGTAGATAGTTGTATGTCATAGTTGCACATCCTTCTAGTTGCTGTATGTGAGACGTGGCCTCAGCATGGCCACAGAAGCGGTGCGTAGGTGTGCGCCCAGAATCCTAACCCGGGCCACCAGTAGCAGAGCGCGGGCCCTTAACCGCTAAGCCACGGGGCTGGCCCCAGGTTCTCAATTATTTAAGACATCATCATTTCAGCAAAAGTTTAACTTGATTGGTGGGGTTTTTATTTTTACAATGTCCTTTGAGATAGGACCATTTTGGGAATTTACGTCTAGTTTGGAGCTAGGGTTCTAAAGAAAATTTCCCATTCTTTCAGGAGAAACCTTTTCCTAAGGGGACAAATGGATCTTACTTCAATGTTTTCCTACATCCCTACCACCTCTAAGATTTCTCAACTGTCTTTGACAGTCTTCGACATCAACACTTTGGGTTTGGGGCTCAATACTCACATCTTGGAAATAAAACCTTCTACTAATCAAAAAGGAATCAGAGTATCCTACTGTTCCACACTACAATCCTAGGGATTAAACATAGTGGTATCACATATGTAATTAGCATCTTTCAATGACCCAGTGAAATCATTTACACTCTTACTAAAGTGTAAACGTCTTGAGGACAGGAATTATCTCTCACGCATCTTTATAAGCGCAGGGTCTGGAATGCCATTTGGAATGAGGTAGATGCTAAAGAGCAACTGTTTGAACTGAATTCATGAAAAGATAAGAAAGTCTGATGAGCTTACTGAGCAGTTTCCAACAACCAACACATAAATAATCAAAAACAACTCTCTAGGGAATGCCTAACTTGGATTTCTAGAAGAACAATGATACTGTTTTCATTATTTTACATGAGCAAACTGCCACAGTGGAGATAGAGTCTTGGAAAACATTTACATGAGGTTTCTTGTTCTTGATTTTTTTTTTTTTTTGTGAGGAAGATCAGCCCTGAGCTAACATCCGTGCTAATCCTCCTCTTTGTGCTGAGGAAGACTGGCTCTGAGCTAACATCTATGGCCAATCCTCCTCCTCCTTTTTTTTCCCCAAAGCCCCAGTAGATAGTTGTATGTCATAGTTGCACATCCTTCTAGTTGCTGCATGTGGGACGCGGCCTCAGCATGGCCGGAGAAGCGGTGCGTCGGTGTGCCCCCGTGATCTGAACCTGGGCCGCCAGTAGCGGAACGTGCACACATAACCGCTAAGCCACCGGGCCGGTCCTCTTGTTCTTAATTTGAATGTGAATTTCCAAAAACTTTTCCCAAGATAAGAAATCCAATTTCTCATTCTACCCCTTAGGTCAACACTTTAGTGGTTGGAAAGATTCTAAGAGATGCCACTCTACGTAAAATTACGGCTCTCAATGGATTGCCATTGCAAAAACTGACAATAACTGGTATTAGTAGGTAATAATTGCTAATCTGCTAATAACTGGTAGCAGTGAGCACACCAGATGAAATGCATCCTCCAAGGTTTCAGTTCATGCCATTTAGACATGATCATGATCACTCTCCAGAGAAATGTGCAGAATTCTTGAATGGTAAAATATTTGAAAAGTGTATGTCATAGGAAATTCAACAATTAGTCAACAGACATTGGACAGCTACTGTAGACTTTACTGTTAGAGGCTCACAAGAGAAACTCATAAATAGTACTGAGGTGAGCAGCCTAATAAAAGGAACAAAGAAATATGATACCTCTCTCAACTCATCCATTTGTTCTGCATTCTTCTTACTTTTACCCCATAGGATAGTACTTTTAATCTAGTTCATATTTTGAAGAGCCCTCTAATAAATGGTTCTGATGACATTCTCTATATCCTGTATAGTTTCTTCTGTGGCTTTGATAATTTTAAGCAGAGTAGGAATTGTTCATTTTCTCCATATTTGCTGTGAGGGACATACGTAATTTTGATGCATGGATGTGCTCCATGGGAGAATATGAATTGTTAAGTGCCATACCTGGCACCAAACCACAGGGGCACTGTAGCGTAGACTGAGGCTCTCAGGACTGGCTTCCTGGGGCTGCATGTGTGGTGCTTCAAAGATGCAGGAGAGGAAGACTGCAGTCACCATATTTGAATACCCCAAGTATAAACCCCAAGGCTCACCACCACTCCCATTATTCAATGAAGACTATTAATAAATATTCAAGTGTACAAACTTAATATACCAGCAGAATTGAGCAAATTAGGTAGGCAAATGGGAAAACTGGACTTCTTTCTCCAATTAACTGCCTGGGTTTGATGTTATCTTGAAACAGAATAGACTACATATCCAGGCTTCAGGATTAAGACTAGGTTTCTTTCTTTTTTTCCTATGCATTTATCTAGACAGCTTTAAAGATTATTATCGCTAATTCCCCATATTCTTTTTGCTTATAGCCCTTTAGAGTGCCTAACCAGAACTCATAGTGGTCTCTTGGTGTACAAAAGTGAGGCATATTGGCATCGTTAAAAAGAATTACTAGTCTTGGTTCTAACAAATTTAAGACGATCAGAAAGTACCGAAAGTGCATCATATTCTGTGTGTCACACAAGATATATTATTTTGGAAAAGACAGACATCAGATGCCCCCTCCCTCCTCACCCTGCCCTCAGCCCCTGTCACCACACAGGTGGTTTACAGGTAGGAGAGGTTCCTATGATCTATATAAACTAGGTGCAGATGTATTCCTTTGAGATGAGCTTGAAATGTTACATTGATATTTCTCCTGATGAGTCCTTTGGCTTCACAGGGGTAGCATTTCTCTTTTGATACTACACACTGGCATTTTAACAATGATAATGGGAGTTCCCTGAACTGGGAAGATTGTGAACACTACAATTCTTAGGATCCTGTCACCCTTCACCACCCTGGAGAGAGGGAGAGAGATTCTCTACTCCATTATTAACCACTTTTCACAGTAGATGGAGCTCTAAGGTGATTGGTAAGCTTGGTGCATTCATTGGGCCACATTTTACCCATGGGTCAGGTCAGGTCTCAGACTTGGAGTCAGCCTTGAGGACGCCGATTTAGGAGAGAGGAGAGCCTCGTTTAGCTTTGTAAGCCTAAGTTTAACACTCCAGCAATGCATGCTAGTGAACACCCACAGGCCATGGGCAGGGGGCTGTTTATCGCATATTTGCTCCGTCATTAAGAAACTGGAGTTGTTCTAGTGTTTATCACCCTTTTGGCAGAATCAGGGAAGGGATGAGGTGTGACTGGCACGAGCAATAAACTAAAATCCTGATAGCAAATTAGAGAAGGTTTTGTTCCATTTGAACTATTATGAATCCTTAGTTCCTTGAAGTGTGATGGCAATAATGCTTTGTCAACTCTTGTGATGCCAGCAGGCATTCTGAGTTCTATAAAGTTTTCTATGATTCAGGAAATCAGACTAATTTCTGTCTTCACAATGTTACCCATAACTACTGGGTTGGTTCTATTTCTGTTAACGCAGACATTTGAAGATGTAAACATGAATAGAATAAGGCTCATGTTCTGGATACAGTTAGAGTCTGGGGAAAGAAGACAAAAACATAAAATAAATAGATACAAGGCAGCATTCACTAGCTGTCAGATGAGTAGTAGGGAAAAAAAGTGTTGTAACAGTTCAAAGGGATGGGTGGCTTTTGTGGACTGGGGTGGGGAGGAAAAGACTGATTCACATAAGAGGGGCCATAATTGATAGAACTCAACTAGGCAACTCACACACACTGTTGGCGGGAGTGTAAACTGGTACAGCCACTTAGGAGAGCAATTTGGCAAAACCTATTAAAATTGTTTGTGGGCACAATTTTCCATCCAGCAATAGCCCTTCTTGGAGGCTACCCTGGGAAATATTCATACGCTTACACAGGGAGGCATGACTGAGGATGTTAACTGTAGCAGTGGATGTAACAGTGCACACTGGGAACAACCCAGGGGAATAATCTAACACATAGCCACAGCCCAGAATCCTATGTGGGTATGAAAAACAGTCAGATCACTCTACATTTAAAACATGGAAAAACATCCAAGAAACCATGTTAAATAAAAAAAGTCACATGCAATCTGATCCTACTTATGTTTAGAAAAACACATAAAACAGCATGCATGTAAATGAAAATACAAACAAAAAATAGAAGGAGACACACCAAATTGTTGGCACTGGATCCATTTAGATAAAGACCTAAGACTGGGCGTATGTTTAAATTACTGTATATGTAGTTATATTACTCATATAATTAGATTTTTATAAAACAAGTTTTTAATGAAGAGTTCCAAAAGGCAGAAGGAGAAGCTAGGAAGAGCTTCTCAGGTGCAGGAAGCAGCAAGGTATCTGAGAAAATATGCAAATATGTACCCAAGCCCCCAAAGGATCCTTACCTCCCTCTTGCACACTCTTCCAGTCTAGCTCCTCTCAGGTTTTGCTGTCTAAAATGCAAACGTGATTGGGTTACTTCCCTGCTTAAAAGGACAAAGGTGAAGCTCAGCATTCCATCCAAGGGCCTCCAGAATCTGCCCGTATTCTCCTCTCCTATTCATTTCTCTCCCATCCCTTTCCTGCATCTTCAACTCCAGCTAAATCAAATCACTTGCAGTTTTGTACCTGTACCACACCATTTATACCTCCATTATTTGCCCATGTCCCTGGAAAGATGCTCTCTGCTTTGGCCACCTAGTAATCCTCAAGGCTGTCGAGTCCCATGTGAAGATTTTCCTAAGAGCATCACCTCTCTCACTGGGAATTTCCATCTCCTTCCTTTTTGACTGCATTGTAGGCTATACATGCTTCTATCACCTGTACACTCAAACTTGTTTTCCAATGCATAAACTTTAATAAACTTTGATAGTTTAAATTCTTTATGAGTAGGGACTGCATATGGCAGAAATTCATTCATTTGCTCACTCTTTCATTCAACCAACTATTGAGTGCCTGCTACATTCCAGGCAGTGTGCTGGAGAATACAAAATTGAGGAAAACATGTTTCATATCCTCAAGAATCTTATAATCTAGAGGTAAAAGAAGAAATGGATGGTTAGGTTAAGAGAAAAATCAAGATGATGTTATATCATGGGGGGAATGGTACTTCACAAAAGAGGACATGGTGGACATTTGGTGTTGCTTTGGCTGCCTGCTTCCATTCCTGCCATTTCCTAATAGTGGCTGATTTTCTTATGGGGAATGACCTCACTGGATTATGTCTGGTTTGCCCCACCCCGCAGCAGGCAAGTATTCCAAGCAAGGCCAGACATCCTCTTCATTCCTGCCATTATCTTCTTCAGTAGATGTTCACAAGGATAAGTGTTTTGGTCACTTAGCTGCTGAATGTCTCCAGAATTTGTCTTACCTGAGCAAGTACTTGTTTTAATTGGCTAGTTTATTCACTTGGGCTTGTTTTGGAAACCAGTCAATTATTAATGTGGCTTTTAAATGCCTCAGGAATTTGAAGAGATGGAAGAAGTCTGTGTCCCTGATTGACTTCATGGAACAAATCTCTCCCCACTGCTCCCTTCTGACATAGACAGAAGGGCTTGAATCAGCCTCCCAATCTTGCATTTTCCTTCTTTGCCTTTGTACCTGAGGGCAGGACAGTGGCTGAGGCTGTATATAAGTGCAAGTTTAATTAAGACTAAAAAACACTTATAAATTAATCATTTAGTTCCTTATTAAGTGTTGATTATCAGTGAGAATGGAAACACTTTGTTCTGCTAGGTGAGCTCCCTCCGAACTGCCTGTCTCGGAGGTGATCCCTCAAGGCTTGTCTCAAAGCACTTCTCTAGGAAACATTTTCCAATCCTACTTCCAACAGGGTGTGATTTTCCCTCCCCCTCCTCTTGACCCCCATGCCCTCCACTGAATTGTCAAAGCACTTGTACTGTGTTGAGGTTAAGAGACCTGACTTTGGAGGCAGAGGGACCTGTGTTCAAATCTCTAGCTCTGCTGCCACAGTGCTGCGTGACCTTGGGAAAACTCTTCACCTCTCCGAATCTCATTTTTGTCCTCTGCAAATTTGGTATAATAACTAGCTCATTGTGTTTATTTTGAAAACTAAATAAGAAAATAGATGTTAAATGCATAGTTGAGTATGTAGCAATTTAGTTATTGACAGGTGTTTTTGATGATTGTTATTTATTTATTCATTGTTAATGCTATTCATTTGTGCTTTCTTTTATAGCACTTACCAAAATCTATAACATTCTTCTTTGTTTGTTTTCTCCTCCAGGAAAACAAAAAGCTTCATTCTTGTGTGTTTTGTTCATCATTGTATCCTAAGTATGCAAAACAAAGTAGGGCTAATATTTGTAGAATAGGTTTTTGCTACTGCTGTTATTCCATTATTCTGCCTCATGTTGTAGCTGTTCTAGACCATGAGGCCAACATTATTCATACATGCATGCTGAGAACCTAGCACAGTGTTTGGAAGAGTGTAGAAACTCGACATCTATTATTAAATGAATGAGTAAAGAAACTAAAGCTGCATTTATCCCAGTTATCTTTTTAATTAGAAACTTTCTTGATGACAGAGACTGTGGCTTATCTTTGTATCCATGGAACCTAATAGGTGTCCAGTAAACATTTGCTGAATTCATTCTCCTCTCAAATTGAGAGGAGAGATTGGTGACTTAATTATAGAATTGCAATGAGCTGAGTTCATTTCTGCTAGTCCTTCTATTTTCTGTCTGACTTGGTTTATTTCTAGTCTCTATTGTGGAACCTGGCATGAGAATCTATCAACAGGAAGACAAGAGGGATTAACTCAATAAGTACTGAATGATTGTTCCTAATAAGACCAACAATAGCCCTTCCTAATTCCTACTTAGCCCCCACAACTGCATCATGGCAGGTGGGAGAAGTCGATCACATTCTGTTCCTGCTTCCTCACCCATCATGAATTTGTTTACGCCAGTGAAAATGAGTAGCATCGAGGACAGACTGGAAGGGGAAAATAATGTAAGAGTAACAGGCAGCCTTAGAGGGGGCCTGGAAGCAGGGATTGGCTTTAATTGGGAGTGCTGGTGCTATAATGGGCTGATTATATAACACATGGGTCTTGGACCTTTTTAAACACCAGCTAGTTTGGCTGCCTTCTTTCTCCCAAAAGACTGCTTTCTGATTCACTGTGCAGGGTGGAAAGGAAGCGAGAAGTCTGTCAGAGAAGAAGAAAAGTCTGAGAGAGAAGTCTTGAAGGGAGTTGACTGCTTCTTTCAGTGTCCAGGACAATTCCCCTGATTGCTTTACCTACTAAGTGGCTCTGCCTCCACCATCAATGATTAGGACCCGGTGGATGCTTTCTGCCAAGACACCATCCGGCAGTAACTAACAATGTCCACTAGAACGAGGAACAGTAATTGCAAAAATGGGCTGCCTGAATTCCTGAATTAATCCTTCACTTGCGGTGGCTGGTTGACTCTCATCCTCCCTCACTCCCTTGGACAATCACGTTAGTGCAGGGTGACCTGAAAACACAAGAACTCCACTTGCAATCCCAATTCTGCTAGGCACTTGGATCGCCACAACGGTCCCTTACTAGCTGTGTGACTTTGAAAAAGTTACTAAACCTCTCTGGGTCTTCCTTGTACATATAATGTTACACCTGCCTGAAGATGCCGAGCCTGGCTTGGTCTTTTGATATCTCTTGTGACTCTCAGATTTTCATATCATGAAACTACTCCAGGTAGTCCCAGTCTAGAGTAGTTGTGGGGGGTTAAATGGGGACATATTGGTGGTATTCTCAATTGACTCCACTCTCCTCTCCAGTTTCCCCCAAACCTTGGTTATGTGTAGATGTAAACAAACATCATGTCAGAGCCACATGCAGGTTGATAAAAACCAGAAAATACAGGAGGTTTCTGAACAGTCATTTCCCCAGTGTCCTCTCAGGTGGAAACCAGAGAACTTGAAAGATCCTTGAATGACAAGTACAGGAACACTTGTAGCAGCGTAGTCTTAGCCTGCAACTGGAAACAACACAGTGTCCACCATTGTAAGAACCCACAGGGAAATTGTGATATATTAACACAACATGGTAATGAAAGGAACGAACTGCTTATAACAACATGGATCAATCTCACAGACATTAGGCTGTGTGAGAGAAACCAGACACAAAAGAGCACATACTGTCTGATACCATTTATGTGAATTTAAAGCACAAGCAAAAGAAATTAATAGTGATAGAAGTTAGAATAGTGGTTACCTGGGGAAGTGGGAGGGAGTTGTGGATATTAACTTGGATATTGACTTGGGCATGGGATTATGGAAATATTCTGTATCTTGCTCTGGTGGTGGGTGCTTGAGTATTAATATGTGTAAAAATCATCAAGCTATATACTTAAGATTAGTACACTAAATGTATGTTATATCTCATAAAAGTATGTGTATGTCTTTATACATACTCATAATTATTCAATAATTTGGAATATATATGTATATGCATATGTGTATACATACATATGCATACATATATATGTTTTCTTTTTCACATGAAGGAAAAGATAAAGAGGAATAAAGTGATCTCTTCAGTGAACAAATCCCACAGCAGCGTTACCACCACCAAGAAATGGCATTTGGATTTAGATGTTTAGAGGCTCGATTATATTTATGGTTATTAGGACATTATTTCTGAGGAAGGCCCACCCCAACTAAATCACTAATCAGTCTTTGACTGGTGACTCTGAAGGTAGAATATGAGTCAAATGAAATTTATTTTGACAGGATCAAATTGTATTGATGTCTCAGTAATGGTCTCTGTGCCTCCTTAGTTAGCACAGAAAAAGAGTATAGGAAATGATCAATCACTGGAGCTCATTCAGAACCATCTTCCTGAATGTGGAATCCTTGTGCTAAGAACACAACGAAGTTCATTAATTAGGAGGCAGTGGATGCTTCTCTCTGTTTTTTTAAAATCATATCTTTTCATATAAATTAACACCAAAGATAAAGAAAATTATTATCAGCAATAATTTTTTTCAAACTCTTTAAATGTATGTAGATCTAGAACTTTCCCATCCTCTTTTACTTTCTAAAGAAGCACAGAGGGAAAGAGAATGAGAATGCTTTTCCTTGGGAGGAATATTTAGTAGAAATGCTAAGAAAACAACAACATATTTTTCCCAGGTTAATTTTTCTCGGGTTAGTGTTAACCTCATTGTATGTCCACAAAGACAGGCACCACAATTGCAATGAGGTTATGGTGCAAGGAAATAAAACTGTTTTTAAGATAATTCTTCACTACTCTTTGATATTCACTAAACTTCAGAGGGGATTAAACCCCACCCCGTTTTACAAATGAGGAAGCTGACACTAGACAGGTAGTTACCTGCCCAAGGTCATCTTGTTACAGTAGTTCTCAAAGCACCTTTCCGGGACCAGCAGCATCAGCATCACCTGGGAACTTGCTAGGAATGCAAATTCCCAGTCCCCACCCCAGACCTAGTGAGTCGGACTCTCTGGGGCTGGGACCCAGCGATCTATGGTTTAACAGGCCCTCCAGGTGATTCTGATACAGCTAAAATTTGAGAACACTACCAGTGGTTAGAGGAGAAAATAAAAGATTATCAGGTAGAACCAACTTCTCCTTGCTGGAAGTCGTATTTTCCATAATTCCTGGTGACAAAGCAAGAAATAGAGCCCAGTAGGAAACTGACACTTATTCCTGACCACTACTTAGACAATCTAAGAAAAGTCTATTATTTAGATTGCATTAAAGTGGCCTTTGGGGGAAGCTGGGCACTTCATACTAGTGACAATAGGATTGTAGGCAAAAAGCAAAATGAGTCAATTCAGTGAAATCTTTTTAGATGTGGGAAATGTACTTTTATTTTAGTGGGTACTCAATATTTATGAGAATTTCTTATACAATATATGTAGGCTCCTCTAGAGATCTAAAATGCTTATTCCCAGCACAATTCATGCTTCACTGTTTTGCTTTACAGCTGTGATCTGGGGGAGCCTACACGCCAAACTCCTTGTCTTTTCTTTGGGTCTCTCCCAGAGCTCGCAGATAGGGGTCAGGCGGGCACCCAGAATGAATGGAAGACAGGCAGCAAAGTTGTTGATGACCAGGAACCACAGGCCCCTTCTAAAGGGGGCAGCTCTTTCTCACCTCTGGCCAGTGGTTGAGCATCGGAATACAGACCCAGCATGGTAAATCTTCCAGTTTTTCATAGGAACCATAAATCTGATTTTTTGTGGGGGGAAATTCCAGGATTTTAAATGTTAGCAATGAATTCATATTTTTAAATGCCATGCAAGCCAAATACAATGCATGTGTGGGCCATCAGTTCTTGACCTCTGCTATATAGTATACAACACATTGTAAGTGATTGATGGCCAGATTTGTGCAGAGAGCACTGTCTACCTGGGATTAAGGCAGGTAGTTGTTAACTTTGAGAGCATAGCCTCAGTTTACTGAAACTTTCCACCAGAAACCCCCCAGCCCTGGAGAGCTTGGAGACATTATAGTGTGACTGTATACGGGTTTCAGGATGGGTCAGACATTATCTTCCTCTGTGACTCTTACTCTACCCAGCCAGCACCACTTTTTTTGGGTTTCTTCGTTTCCAAACTTTTCATATCAGTCTTAGGCCAGTCTGATATTACTCTCTCTGACACCATTTCTAATGTCCTTGTCACAAACACTTAAGGGAGCTGGAGCTGACAGGCATGTTACAGGTGCTCTGGGCCAGGTCCCTCACTGGCAGGTAAGGTGACACAGGTGAGAGGAGATCCACTGACTTGACTGGGATCAACAACTAGCTTTGGGGCAGCAGGAAGTGTGCAACCTGGGACCCGAGTCTAATTCCTGGTTCCTTACCATGCAATTCTTTACTAAAGCAAAACCATGCAGTGCCATCTGCATTGAAGGGACTATTGAACCTTCAGAGATGCAGGAAGGCTAGGGCCCAGATTTTGAATACCTCCAGGCCATTCAGTGTCAATTTCTGAGGCACAAAGTAAAAAATAACAATAATAACCCCATAACCCCATCCCCACTGAGGTGAGAGAATAATAAGATAATACTAGCTTTCCAAAAAGGAAATGCGTTAAATTACCATCAATTTCCAGGTTGTTTATTGTCTTCTATGCCATAATTTTGTTCAATGAAACACAATAAAATACCATATATCGGTAGATGCTGAAATGTAGTATCACCACATTGCAATACTTATTATGTGGGAAGATTTTGGTTCATGTTAGTTTCCTGATGGGCTCATTTATGGAGTAAAAGTAGTTGGTCTTACATACTGCATTTTCTAACAGTTATTTTATTATTTTTAATTAAAAAATTAGCCTTTGAATTATAAAATCTAATTTCTCAAAAGATGTAAGTCGTTATCTACTTCAGTGTCTTCCAAACTTTTAGCTGGGGAACCTAGTCTTCCAGTGAAATGTTACGAGGCCACCCAATACATAAACAGAGCTGAAGCAACAGTGAGGGTTCCAGAGCCTCTCCAGCAATGTCTTTCCCAAATGCTCCTCCTTAGACCGTCTTTGCTGTATAAACCCCCACAATCTCGGTATCTTACACCAACAAGCATTTGTTCTCAGGAGATTCTGCTGATCTAGGCGTGGCTTATCTGGGTGACTCTCCTTCGGACTGTCATCTGGGCTGGGCTCCAGGATGTGGGTTAGGCTCAGGTCCGCTCTTCCATCTCCTGGGAGTCCCAGGTTAAAGGGGCAGGCAATACCAGGGAGAAGCTGTTCTTATTGCAGATTAAGAAGTTTAAGAAGGCAGCTCCACCCCAGGCACGTTTCAAGCCTCTGATCACAGTATGTCTGCTAATGTCTCGTTGACTAAAACAATTCCTGTGGTCAAGCCCAGACTCAAGGTGCAGAGAACAGCCTACTCACCATGAGACAACTGCAAAGGTGTGTATACATCATTCTGTTCCAGGAGAATGGGGAATTTGGACTATAAATTCAGTCAACCCCATCATCCTAGCCCGTGGTGATCTCTGAGCCAACTCTGTGTAATCCATAAAACAACATTAAGCAGTTCGAAACCTGTGCATAGAGTCCAACCATCTCATTTTACAAATGGGAAAAACTGAGATTTAGAGAGACTAGTGACTGCCTCAAAGCTACACAGCTAGAGACAGATCTAGAACCCTGGTGAACCCAAAGTTCAGGACTTTCTGCACCATACCGTAATAGGTCTACCTTTAAAAAATGCCCCAAGTCACTTGAAGTAAGTAGCAACATTGTAAGTATAATTTTGAATATATTGAGATATCTTTATTTTACTGGTGAGTTTAGAAGCCTGTTTAATACAGAATCAGGAAGATGGCCTGAGCACAGTGCAGGAAATGGGGCCATGTTCCGCCAAGATCGGGTATTTAGTGACAGTGTGACATTTTGTACACAGTGTCTGCTTCTTTAAGCATCTTTTCTAACATTTGTCAAATAGGCTAATAATAATACCCTCAGAGGGTCATTGTGAGAATTAAGTATCTGATACTCAATAATTGCGAGGGTTTTTTTTTTCCTTTCCATTTTTATGGTTTATCAATCAGTGACCAAGAGCTACACCTTCTTTTTCTTGTATACTGTTGGGAAACTGAAATCCTCTTTTTCAGGAGCATATCCTCTTTTTTGAAGACATAAATATTATAGAAAAAAGGCTAACCAATTCTCTATGTAGCAAAGGGCAGAAAGGTCAGTCTTCTTTACCCAATCCCCCAGGTTTTTCTAAAATGGAATTTCCTAAGATATAAGCAAAACGAAATGACTGCTTTGAAGTCAAATTCAAGACACAATATGTGTTTAGTAACTATGTAATAGACAGCAAAATTCAAAAGGCTTTAATAATTTACTCTGTGGTGGAATGCTTAAGGGCCGTTTGGTCAGCAGGGTGCCTATTTGACAAGGAGCTGGTGTGCTTTCTCCACTTTTTCTTGGTGGTCAGATGGCGTAATCAGAACCTCTGTGACATGTTTGTCTTACTTAAATGTTTTATCACCTTGCATTGCTCTTTTATCTTGAAACTAGTACTTGTCCTGCCATGAAAATGTATCTATCTATTCATTAGTCTGTCAAAATGTCTATAAACATTAGATTGCTCTTGAGCAGTAAATGCCTAGTTTATGGAAAGAAAATGTATTTAAAAATTTTTCCCCTACAACTTCTTTCTGTAAAAATTTTGATAAATGTAATTGTGTTCATAGGGTATATTAACACCAACCAGGTGTAGTAATTAAATTATCGGGTGATTGAAATATTTCGTGAAAGTCACTCTATTGACTAAAATAGAAGTCATGGTAGAGATTCCTATAAATGCATTTCCTCAAAATACAAATAATGTCTCAATATTTTGCAAACAGTCATGCATCCTGGCTGTTTTTAGCATCTGCTACCTTGAATTATGTAGTTCAAATATAGTTCTTTTTCCACCTGGGAATTTCCAAAGATCCTCTTCCTTTTCTTGAGCTCAGTAACAGAACTTCACTGAATGTTGGGTAGAAGGCTATCCAGAGAGTTGTTGAATTGAGTATAGATAATATTTACAACTATACAGACACTCTTGCCCATAGTTTGTGTTATATTGAAAGTGGAGCTCTATTAAGAAATGTGAGGAAAGGGGAAAGTTTGAATTTTCAATATTGGCACTTTCTGCCCTGCCATATTCACATGCATTCTACTTCTCCATTCATTTATTTGCTACCTTTCATTGGTCCCACAGGACCCACCCATCAGAATATTCTTCTTGGTGTTCCACAATTATGAATAACAAAGGGCCTTCTGCCTTCCAAGCTGATTTTTTAAATTAAAATTTCATTGAACTGTAATATACATACAGAAGATTGCACAATTCATAAGTGTGAATTTTCACAAAGTGAACGCAGACAAGCAACCATGACACAGATCAGGAAATAGAAAACCAACAACACTCCAAAAGCCATCTTCATGCTCCTTCTGGTTACTAACTCTCAAAGGTAACTACTATCCTGACTTCTAATTCCATAGATCAGTTTTACTTCTGAAATTTTTATAAATAGAATCCTATGATGTGTCCTCTTTTGTCTGATTCATTTTGTTCAAAATTTCATTTGTGAGATTCATTCATTTTGTTATCCATAACACTAATTGACTAGTTCCCATTGCCATGTAGTATTATGTATTTGACTAAAACACAATATAAGTATTGATTCTATTCTTTATAGGCATTTGGATTGTTTCTAGTTTTTTGATTATTTCTTTTGGCTATTAGAAATAGTGCTGCTAAGAATATTTTGGTGCATGTTTTTAGTGAACAAGTGTATGAATGTCTGTTGGCTATACATGTAGGAGTAGAAATGTTATGTCATGAGTTATGAATATGTGCAACTTTAGTAGATACTACCATACAGTTTTCTAAAATGGTTGTACCAATTTTCACTCATCTCAGCAGTAAAAGAGAATTCTAGTTGTTCCACACATGTACCAACACTTGGCATTTTCAGTCTTTTAATTTTAGGCAATCTGGTGGATATGCTTTCTTGATTACTAATGATGTCAAACACCTGTTCATATACTTACAGGCTGTTTGTATATCTTCTTTGTAAAGTGACAGTCTTTTACCCATCTTTCTGTTTAATTGTCTGACTTTTTCTTACTGATTAGTAGGAATTCTTAATATAGGCTGGCTATAAATCTTTTGTTAGATGTTTGCATTGTGAATATCTTCTCCCACTCTAAGGGTTGGTTTTTTACTCTCTTAATTGTATTTTTGATGAAGGTAAGTTCTTTGTTTTAATATTTTATTTATAATTCTTTTCTTGTGATTATGGATCTTTGTATTATGCTTAAGAAATCTTTGCTTCCTCATCATCATAATGGTTTTTTTCCCTAGAAACTTCATTGCTTTACTTCTAACATCTAGGTCTCTGATTTTCCTGGAATTGATTTTTTCACAGGGTTCAAGTTTTATTTTTTACATCTGGATATCCAATTGACCCAACAATTGTTGCATTATCTGTTTGTGATTCTTTTACCTTATACTACAATTTCTCAATTAATGTAATTTAAAATAAACCTTGATAACAAGTGACATGAATCTTTTAGCTTTGTTTTCCTTCTTTAAGATTGTCTTGGCTTTTTTTTTGTATTTCCATGTATCAATTTAGAATCAAATTTTCAAGAACGACAAAAAAAAAAAAAAAGACTGCTATGATTTTGATTGGCATTGTCCTAAATTTACAGATCAATCTGTAAAGACATGATGTCGTTAAAGTACTGAGTCTCTCAATCTATATACTAAGTATATTTTTCCATTTCTTTAAGATTTCTTAAAATTTTCTCAATGTTATTTTGTAATTTTTGGTGTAGATTTCTTACACATCTTTTATTAGATTTATTTCTAGGTATTTGATGGTTTTTGTTATTTTAAATGTTGACATTTAAAGTACTCTAAATGATAGTGTTTCGTATTGTCATTTTCTATTTCAGGATTATAAATATGATTGGATTTTGCATATTGACATTCTATCTAGCCACATCGCTAAATTCATTTGCTAATTCAAATAGTTTGCAGTTTCTATTGGGTTTTTCTATGCAAATAGTAGTTTTAATGTGTCCTTTCTGGTTCTTAATTTCTTCCCTAGCTTATCATACTGGCTAGGACCTTCTGTTGAATAAAAACAATAATAACACAGATCTTCATCTCCTTTTTGTTTAAGGTGGGAAGCGGAAATGTTTTGCAGATCTAGGGTTCATTTAAGATGGTAATAGGCAATCTTTAGAGACTTCACTGAGGTCAGACAGGTGTGTATGAGAGGCTAAATAGTACAAAGTGGTTTTTACTGACAGCCAAAAGACTTGGATTTTAATCCCAGGTCTGCCATGGCCAGTATATACGATTTTAGATAAGTCATTTATCCTCCACTGATCTCATTTAATGCATGCGTTAGACCTTTAAGGTGTGTGTAGACTGGTGATCACTAAAACTTTTGTAATGAAACGTTATGTAATAAAGTGAAACTGTGACATCTTTGTAAATCTGTGATATCTCCTTTTTAATTTCAGGGCAAATACTTTCAATATTTTACTATTAAGTATGAAGTTCACTGTAGGATTTTTGTAGATGCTCATTACAATGATGTACATATCTCTTTTACTGATAACTATATATTTTAACCCATGTGGTTATTTTTAAAATTTTTTTTGTTTACTAGTGTATATACTTTTCCCATCGTTTTTTATTCTTTCTTGTGTTTCCATGGTTCCACATGAGATCATTTTGCTTGGGTCTAGTGGAAGCTGACAACACATTCTGTTAGCTTTTGCTTATCTGGATATTTCTATATTTCATTTTTACCTTAAATAAAAATTTCACTTTTTATAGAATTCAAGATTGGCAGTTATTTTCCATCAACCTTTTAAAGATGCTCCTCCATTGTCTTTTAGTTGCCATCGTTTCTGTTGAAAAGTCAGGTAATTCTCTTATTAATCCTCCATTAGAGCTAACGTGTCTTTTATCTATGACTGTTTTCAAGAATGTCTCTTTGTTTTTTGTTTTTTGGTAGTTTTACAATGAAATTTTTGGGTATAGTTTTCTTTTTATTTATCCTGCTTAGAGTTTTAAACACTCTTTAAATTGGTAGCATAATGTCATTCACCACTTTTGGAAAATATTTGGACACTGTCTCTTTGAATGTTGTCACTGTCCCATTATCTCTCTCCTCCCCCTGAATGTCTCAAATTACATATATGCTGGAACTTTGCACTGTTTATCGTATATCTCCTATGCTCTTTGCCGTATTTCTAATTATTTTTGCTCTTGATAATTCAGTTCTGTGCCTAGAATCAGCAAATGCTTGAGGGAGAAAACGATCTCATAGAATTATGGCTCATCTCTTTGCAGTTTTCTTTTCTTTGGAATCTTGACCTCTCAAGTCCTGGTTGCCTCACTAGCTCTCTTCAAACATGAGTTTTTCCGGTTTCAAATTTTGTTTAACTTTTCTTATTGCTCTCAGTTGGAGTGTTAGACTGTTACAAGCTGTTTCACCATAGCCAGAATTACAAGTCCCATGTTCCTTTTAACTCAAAAATTTAATTCAGCACACGTTTATTGAGTGATAAAATTTCTACGATTCAGTTATTCTGAGTACAAGAAGTTTCACTGAGATTATTCTCTTTCTGGTTACATAATACTAAATCATTCTCTTAGAAACTTGACAGAAGTAGTGGCAACTGTCTTCTTTGAAGTATGCCTCACTTTGATATTTTTTAAATGCAAAAATCTGGAAGCATAAGGAAACCAAGAGACAGAGGCTAGTCAGTTTTTATTGTCCCTCTTTTTCCTGCCAAAGACAATATGTGTCACAAGCAAATTGAGGGGGAGGGTGATGACAAGATGATGACTTCAAAGTGAGGAGATGGTCTGACCTTTATTATTTCTGTTATGGGAGAAATGACAGGTGATATTTAATTATAACTCTTTTACCTCAGTGAAAGCACCAAGGGGGAGTTCCCTTTAATTCTTTCTGAGAAACATTCACTAGCTAGTAAGCTGCATTTCCTGGTAAAACTTTGGTTTTTTAGCTAATTTTTAAAAGCACTACATGTGCTCCTGTCTTTGGCATTATGTATAATTAATTTCTGGTAGGTGAACACAAAACCTGGTATAACTGCTCAGTAGTTAACAGTTTATTCCTTCTGTCTTTTTCCCTAAGAAAGAGGAAAAATAAGTGATGGATTGTCAGCACCAGAGGCTTTTTTGGCTCATGAAGGTGAATTTTGACTGGTCTGTCACCACAACCAACGAGGAAACTCAAAGCCTGATGCAAATTTACAGAAAGGGTCTTATATAGTTGCTTTTTGGTTTAAACACTTTTCTTTTTAATTTTCCATTTCCTGGCTTAAAGAATCAGGTGTAGAAATATCTTTTCTTGTCTATAAAGGAAAATATCCTTCACGTTTGGCCAAAACAAAAAAAGCAATCTTTTCTCAGTTTTAATTTTTGCTAATATTGTATATATGAATTATGTAAATTGAAAGTTTTGTGAAAATTTCTAGGAAATTGTCAGGCAATTGACTTTAAAGTGGAGAGATGTCTTTTGCCCTTGTCTTATTATGATAAGTCCAGACACATAGTATCAAGCACTAAAGCTTCTGGTTTCCTGAGAGAGAGTTTAATTTAATTGATATGTTTTGACTACCAGGATGGCACATTGCTTTTAAAATGTATACCTACTTTTAACCAAATAACAGCTATTTAACTTAAATTTTAAGAGAAAAATATAAAATACTGTATTTCAAACATCTGCTTTATTTTTAATGTATTTTTACTCATGAAATATTTAAAACATGGTGAAAAGTACAGAAAATAATATGAGAAGTATCCATGTGTCTTTCCTTAAGATATTAACGTATTGCCATACTTGCTGTAAGCATACACTAGAGAAAATATTACATGGTGGAAAATGGAGAGTTGTATAATCATATGTGTTGAAGCACTCTTGTTAGTAGTGAAAAAGTGGGAGGAATCCTATTGTCCACCTATTAGGGAATTCAAAAACAGTGGAGGAGTAGATCAATTGTCCTAAATGTGAGAAAGGAGAGGAGGAAAGTATGGTGCAGTGGGACTTTACCTCTGTCTATAATATCTATTCTTACCTGATTGCTTTTTAAAAAGTAAGTTATTAAAATAATATATATTTATTGTAGAATTTTAAGAACTAGAAAATATTAAAAAAAAAATAAGAATCTCCTATAATAAATGCTACCATTCAGAGATAATTGTTATTAATTTGATGTGTTTCCTTCTACTTTTTTCTGAAAATAAATATATATTTAGTTACGTGTATATAATTATTTGGTAAATTAAATAGATATCTCAAGCAGTATTAGTTCAATTTCACATATCATTTTTTATCCTGCTTTTTCCAATTAATATTATTCATAAATATTTGTCTTACTTATACTTGATTTTCTGATATAAAATTTTAATTTTAATTGTTGTACACTCATATCATATGGGTATACTATATTTTATTTAACCACTCCCTTGTGATTGGATATTTGGTTTAATTCTTCTAAACAACTTTTGTATAAACCTTTGTGATCATCCTGGAATCATTCCTTAGTATAAATATCCAAATGAGCAATGTTGGTCAAAGGGTATGTACAGTTTAAGGCTCTCAAGATATATTAGAAAATTACCCTCCAGATAGGTTATAATGATAAACAATCTCATTATCACTTTATGAGAACACCCCTGTCACTCATCTTGGATAACAATGAGCACTTTTTAAAATTAATTTGCCTATCTGACAGATGAGAAATTATATTCTTGCTCATCTGAATGAAAAATTAGGCATGTATTGTCCCATAATACATTATGACTGATACATTATAAAGTTAAGCCTAGCTCTATTTTGTAAAGAAAAAACTTACTATCTGTATATCTATAGGAAAAAGTTTTTTTTTCCAATATAGTTTCTTCTTCCCTCCCCGCAGTACTCCCAGTCTATTCTAACATATGTTGGCATGAAAACAATAGTATTTATTATATAATTTTAAGTATACATTTGTTAGCTGGGTGGTGTACTGTGATTTGATTTTGTTTTTATATTTTTTTGTTTTCCTCAGAAGTACAAATTTGCTAAGGTTCAAATTCTCTTAGTTTCTTTTAAAAATATGTTGTTTTATTATTTTAAGAGTATGGGGAAATTAAAAACATGGACTATTTTAAAAGTATAGAGAATAATAAAACAAACACTCAGGTGTCTGTCACCTATAGTTAACAAATTTGTCATTAGTGCCTCAAGTCCAATCCGACTCCTAGCGACCCTGTGTACAGCAGAGCGGAACCCTGTCCTGTTTTTTTGTGCCATCCTCTCACCTTCAGTGCTTTATCAGACTATGCTCTCCTGCTAGTCACAGGGTTTTCATGGCTAATTTTCTATTTTTTCCCCTGGAAGTGGGTGCCCAGGTTCTTCTTCCTAGTCTGGAAGCTCTGCTGAAACCTGTCCACCACGGGTGACCCTGCTGCTATTCGAAATATTACTGGCATAGCTTTCAGCATCACAGCAACATGCAGCCGCCTCAGTATGACAACTGACAGACGGGTGGTGTGGTTCCCTGACCAGGAAATGAACCTGGGTTGCAGCAGTGAGAGCACTGAGTCTTAAGTACTAGACCACCAGGTCTGGCATAGTTAAATAAACCATATAAAATGTTTGGAATACAGTGAGACATACAATGAGACAAAGGAGAGAAAATATTGAGGGTCTTTTCCTTGGGTTTTTAGTGATGAATTAAACGAGCATGTGTATGAACCATCACCCCCAGATTACTTGGGTCTTTGATGGTGGCCCGAATATCTGCAAATCCCCAAGGAGGAGATCCACTGGCTTACACTTGGCCACTCCTACCATAATAGCCCTTACTCCATGGGTCAGGGATCCAATGTGAATTCTGCCCACTTACTAAATATATCTCCTTTTCTAGAAATAGAGAAATAATCTTAGGATGTGTCCATGGTCATCTTGGATCCACTGTTAGGTGGGCCTGGACTAAGTTTCTGTTTATTACCCGATTTCCATAAACTCCTTCTCCTTGGTATTTAGGATCTCCAGGTGTTAGCATTAGTTCAGAGCCAATATCCAATAACTTCCCAAAATGTCAGGTATTTCTCCTTTTGCAGAGCACAGTTGCCCTGTGAATGGCTACAGGTCAGTTTCATTAGGAAAAGCTCAGAGAAAGAGCCACAATGCATATATGTGGTCAGGCTGCAGGAGCCTTCCACAAGTAGAATGGGCCTCCACTACAACTGAGGGGCTAGGGTGCTGTGAACTGGTTTAGGTCAGAAAACTGATAAAAGAGCAGAATCTTCACCATGTTAACTTGAGTTACATTTCTTCCCAGGCAACCAAGAATATTTCTGCTTATATATGTCAAGCAGCACCTTAAAAGACTACCAGTATATTTCATCTTTATGGACTGTGTGATCAATTGACCATATCTGCCTTATTATCAGTATAAATGAGGGACTTCATCAGAGCTACCAAGGAAGACTTCTCTGTGAGTTCATTGCCTTTAATTTCTCATTTTCTCTGTGTTTGCTCTCTAGGGCCAAAATGAGCCAGATAACTCCACATCTTTAGAAACTCTATTGTTCCCTTTAGCAGTTTAGGTTCACAGCCACTTGATCTCCCAATGCTTCACCTTACACCTGTACTTCATCTCATTCTACCACTGGTGATAAATTTAGTAGTTGTGATTCCACCAATTTCTATGGATTATCTATTTTTCTGTTTCCTCCAGCAAGGAGGAATCTGCATTCTTTGAATATATGAGCAACTCAGTCCCAGAATCTCATCTTGAGGATTTGGTTCTTCACTCCATTTTCAGTACAAATTACAGTATCAAGTTGAGGTCCCATCATCACACAGATGGCGTGATCAAATGGTATGATTTGAGGAGTTTAATAAGCAGACAGTTTACAAAGATGTGGACAATATACATATGTGGGGCTCAGTATTGCAAGGTTTGGTAGTGATATCATTGGGGTTTAAATATTTGAGATACAGGGGCCGGATGGTGGCATAGTGGTTAAGTTAGTGTGCTCCACTTCGGCAGCCTGGGGTTCATGGATTCAGATCCCAGGAGCGGACTTACATACTGCTCATCAAGCCGGGCTGTGGCAGTCGGTGTCCCACATACAAAATAGAGGAAGATTGGCACGGATATTAGCTCAGGGACAATCTTCCTCAAGCAAGAAGAGGAAGATTGACAACAGATGTTAGCTCAGGGACAGTCTTCCTTACCAAAAAAAAAAAAAAAATTAAGATACAGAATTTCAGCCGATCTCCGTGTCATCAGAGGCCACCTCATCTCCACTTTCCACATTTCCTGGAGCCTTAAATGCCGATTTTCCCAGGGTTTCTGTAGGACAAATTTGCTCTATTCTCATCTATATTGTTCAGGACAGGCAATTAGGTCAAAGCTGTCTCCAAGCTGCTACACTGGTTAACACTCTTCCGCTGTCTGTCCACGTCCAGACTTTTGAACTCTCTCAACTACAGTTGGTTCTTCTGTTTTGGTTGTACACTAACATCTTTTAAAATAAACTATCGTTTTACCCATGTTTTTAGAAGGTGAAAAGATAATTTTTTGTTGTTGTTGATTGACCATTTCAAGCACGGTCTTAAAATAAAAGCTTTTGTTATGGAAAATGTGCTTCCATTGTATAAAATATTTTTTCTCACATATAAATGGCATCAACACATATTTCTTTAATTAACTTAATTCTATTTAGATTTTAATTCTAAAAAATCTTGGGACACTGGAGCTTTAAATGTTTAGGAACATACCTGGAAAGATTGGACCCTGTTCTAGAACCCATGATATCCTCTTGTAAAGTATATTTCTACTCTTTGGGCAACAGATCAAGTTGAGCAAGGTAATCTCTGTTTGACAAGAGGTGGAGGTGGTGTTCTAACCTTCTCTCTGCCTTCAGCAAGTTATTGGAAAATCAAAGTAAAGCCCTGAGTGTGTGTGTGTGTCTGTGTGCACATGTGTGCACTTGGTTACGTTCAAATTATGTCTCTATTAGATCGAATAAATTTAGAAGTATGTAACTTGCAGAATAGCAGAAACTGTTAATGCAAAGAAGATGATTATTATTTGCTTTATTCGCTTAATCCCCAAAGATACCTTAATTATTGATTATCAACTGTAGCCGTTAGAAGGAAGTGGCTATGTAACTCAGAATGTTAAGTATGAAATCGTCTCACTGTGTAGATTGGTTTTAGGAAAACCTTTACATATTTTTCAAATACATTTTCAAGAAAACTCTAGTCAAAGTCATCAACTTATCAGTCAGTGACAAAAATAAAAATCCAGCAGCCAAAATAACATAAACATTTGTGCCGGTGCTCCAATCTTTTAGTGTTTATTCTAGCTCAAAAGGTTCTGGGATAATTATTCCTTTAGTTTCAATAGAGAAGCTGGGAAAAATTGAATGGAACTGTGTACTAGCCTAGACCGTGATAGATAAACCATAAAATATTGGTAAATACAGTGGAGTAAATAGATTTGGCTATAAACTCTGAGGCATCGATGAAAATTGAAGATTGTCACTTTTCAGCTATTGACAAAGGCTCTAACACTAAGATATCACAGCACTGTGAAATAATACTAACTAGAATTGTCTATGTGTGCAAGCCTGTTCCACTTGGTGTGGAAAAAGCAAGGTAAAAGTCTCTCCTTGTTTTGTTTTTTTCCTGATAAAGTGGTTTTGGAGATAAACTATCTCACTGTGCATGACTTTTTCTTGAAATGTTGCACTTGAAAAACACAGAATTTACACAACTCGACTTCCCGTGTTTTTCATATGAGGAAAAGGAGACCTAGTGTTGTCTCAGGATGTTATCCAAATCTACAAGACTAATTTATGGTAGAATCTGCTTATTTATTTATTTGATTACTTATTTACTTATGTGCTTATTTATATGCTTGTTTACTCATTCATTACTTCATTCATTCAACAAGTAGAATTGAGGGCCTAGTATGTGGAAGCAATTAAGCCACTTTGGGGTGTCATGCATTATCCTTGTTCCCAAGAAGCTTGTTGCTTAGTGCAGAAGATAGACATAAACAGATCATTACACACAATAAGGTAAATTTGATGATTATTGGCCAGACTATATACTCCATAAGGAAAAGAACGACATTGTCTTGTTCCCATTATAGCCCTAGTAATTAGTATGATAATTGCTGGTTAAATATTAAAGACATAGAAGTAGAATTATCAAAATATAGAAGTGGAATATCTAAACCTGCCTGTAAGGGGCTGGTGGAGGCTTCCTAAGGAGGTGTGGGCTAAGAGTTATTCTGATGACGATGTATATAGGAGATGTTCCAGATTTAGCAAAACAACAGACAGGTAAGGCAACATATACATTTTAGAAATGGTAGTACATAAAGGGTGAGACAGAGTGATGGAAGCTGGAGAAAAAGACAGAGATCAGATAATGGAGGGACTGGTTGGATTGTTAAGAAGGCTGTAAAACATCAGAAGTCATTGGAGCTATATTAATCTGTGTTTGCTAAGTGATGCTGTGTAACAAACAACCTCAAAATCTCAATGGCTTACATCAATAAGTATTTTTCTCTTGTGCATTTTGCACGTTGGCAGCTTTGGGTTATCTACTGTGGCTTCTCCCGGCTGTGAGTTCAGACCTGCTCCACATTCCAGGGACCAGGCTCAAGGACCCCTCTCCAGCATATGTCCTTCTCATGACAGAGGGCAGAGAAGCATAAACACACAATCACATTTAAAGCTTTTTCTTGGCAGATTTGTCACATTTGCCAGCAAGCTACAGGATTAAGTGCAACATCAGTGGGGTGGTGAAGTATACTCTTCCCATGAGGAATGACAAGGGCACGCTGCTGTATAATCCCTTTACAGGGGAAAGACAAAGAAGTATGAGTAATAATACAATCTACTGCAGAGAGTTTCTAGTAGGCAAATGGCTGTCATTTTAAAGGGTAACATGGAAACACATTTAGAGGAAATAAAGGCACTATAATCCAGGAACTTATTCGGATTTTATCTCAATATATATGTACCACATAAAACTTGGGATGTGCAGTTATTAAATAATAATGTTTAATGAAAGTGGGATATTCAACAGTGTTACAAAAGAAGTGGCAATATGGGGAGGGGGTTCCGTTTCTAAGACCTCAATCCAGAAATGACTCATTTTGCTGGAGGGAATTTATTTTTCCCCTCTAGCTCTCTAGCATGGAGTACTGATGGGGCAGAATCTGCAGCATGCAGAGGTGGCACACTTAGCTTGCAGAGATGAAGAGTATGCTGGCATGATCAACATCCAAGTTAGAGAGAGAGAGGCCTTTCTAGGGTCATAGCAGAGCAGGCTGCAAAAGTTTTGCAGAATATGTTGGAAAGAAGATCCCTTCCACAGAGAAATAACCTAAAGTCATCTGTCATGTGGTGACTTTGACTAAATGTTCTCTCATTAATTAATCCCTTTTTAACCAATGTATAGAGACTAGATCATTAAGTGTCCCACAAGCCTCATAAAGTAGTTCAATTTTATCCTTTAGGCCATGTGAAGCCATTGAAGAGATATGAATAAGAAAAGATTAGTGAAATTATCCAGGATATGTATATATACATAGGTGTATACAGACACATGAACATGTCTGTTGACTAGGACCATAGACTTTGGATCCAGAGCCCAGGCTCTCCTCCAAGTTAGCTGTACAGTTCTAGATAAACTGTTGAAACCACTCTAATCCTCAGTATCTTCATCTTTGAAATAGAAATTATAATAATATCTCCACTAATATGGTTATTAGGGGGATTAAACTTGCAGGTAGAAAAAGGTGGAGTGGCGGCATACCAAGACTAAAGTTTTGATCCGGATTGCCTGGCTTTAAACTTGGCTGTACCAGTTACGTGCTGTGTGACCTCCAGCAAGTTTTTTAACCTCTCTCTTTATATATTATTATATAAACTAATAATATCGTTGTTATGATGATTCTTATAAAGCCAATATTTCTGTTCTGTTCTAAGTCGTTCTATGATTCCTAGGCCAGAGTTTGACACTTTGAGTTCATTTTGTATGTAACACCAACCGTGAGAAACTCCTTTTTAAGCATATCTCGGATCTTACATTTTTTCAGTATCTTACCATTGTTTAAACATTTTGGGAACTCATTTGTGTACTTGCCTCTTCAATGGTAGTTTTTCAATAGCATAAACGCATGCTTAGTTATTCATCCATCCATTCATTCACTAGAGACTATCTAACTCTGCTCCCCTGCTTTACGTTTATGATAAGGTACAATGCCTATGTTTCTGACAAGAAAGTGGCAATTGTAACCCACCTGGCCTTCAAGGAAATTTCCTTATGGATCTAATTTTCCAACAACAGGAGCCTGAGTGTGGATTTTTTCTTGTCTTTTTGTGTACTCCGTGTGCAGCTCCCAAATCTCATCTTCCACGCGTGAATTGGGTCTCCAAAGTATCTAACTCAATGGACTTCAGAAAACGACTTTGTGGAGTGTAGCTGACAGAATAATTTGGCAGTCATGCATTGGGAGTCCCTGAGTCTTCATGGACTTCCGATGCTTCTGAAGGCAAGCTGAAGCTCTGCGGTAATGCACACCTTGCACAGCCAAGTGCCCATGGCCATCATCCTCAAGACACGCAGAGCAGCACATTACATTACCTTACGCTCTGTACTTCATAAAATATGTTCACATCTGTTATGTCATTGCACATTCAGTAACCCTGAGAAAGAGACAAAGCTCACAAAAAGGTAATGCTCTGTGAACACTTCTCAGCCATTGGTATTCATCTGATCACTGAGTGGGCACTTACCAAGTTGGCTCCCCAGGTGGGAAGGAAAATAGCAAGGAGTAGGGGTGTGTTTCTTCTCTATAGGACGTAGAAGTGTCATGACCCTAGGCTAATACTGTTAAGCAAGGCACTAGAATCAGTACTGTGTCTCACTAAACTTTTTAACAAAATGATTATCTTTGTACTTCTCTTCTATTCTGCATCATTTTCATCTATTTCAATTCCTAAAGAGCATTTGATTTAAAAAAATAATAATTTGCCCCTCTAAGAGTTGTTTGTACTCTATCTTAAAATAAAACATATCACTATCAAGTGGAATGATGTAAATTAATTCATGGGAGTCTAGGGGCTTTAGAATTTGATAACCCTGGTGTGCATTCTCACTCTGCCTTTCACTAGCTTTCAACAATTCTGAATCTTTTTCTTGAGCCCTCAGTTTTGTCATCTGTAAATGGGTTATTTTATTTGTGAAGCCTCACAAAAACTTAATTACTCAGAAGCATATTTTACATTTGAGAGACATTATTGCACAGGAACTGAAAGGGCAGGTTCTGGAACCAGACTAACTGGAGTTGAATCCCACTTCTGCCATTTATTAACTGTGTGCCCTGGGGAAATGTATTCCATCTGTGTCTCAGTTTTCTCATCTGTAAAATGGGTTTCTCATAGGGTTTTGTGAAGGATTGAAAGAGTCAATACATGGAAAGTACTTAGAATTATGCTTGGCATAAAGTAAATGTTCAGTATATTTTAGCAATTATTATGGACAGTTAAGCATCTCAATTCTAGATTCTTGAGTTTAGTTACACTTGCCTGAACTCAAAGAAATATCTTAAGTCTAAGGGCCTAAATTGTAGAAATATAGGTTCACCAGCATCTGGAAACTGTTATTTCAGACAAAATTTGAATTAATCATGAACCACATTATAAATAATATCCCCATTTCTAACTCCATGACATAAATCATACTCACTCTGCATAAATGTCTGGTTGTAAGAGCCCATACATTACTGTGAGGGTTTTAAGTAATTAAGAGAGAGCTGTGTTCAGCAACAAGGAGCTCTTTAGTTGAAAGGTTAATTATTTTAATTGTTGAAGAGACTGTCTTTTCAGGACCTTCTTAAAAGAAGGGTTTCTTCTTTCTTTCTTTTTCTTTTCTTTCTCTTTTTTTTTTGAGTTACACTCAGAACAATCTCATTGGCAAGCAATTATGCTGGGCAGGCCATGTGAAAGGAGCGCACACCTCTGTTTGAAGTAGGCCTTAAAAAGTGAGGGAGGCAATCAAATACAAATCCTGCCTTCCAGCTTGTTTCAACACTTTTCATATTTTGTATAGAATTTGCCACATGCTGAGAGTTTATTAAATTTATTAAAAGGCCAGCAGTTCTTCCATGCAGAATATTTCTATACCTGGGGGTACAGGTTACCATCTGACTGCTCCCTCTGACAGTAACCATCCTCTTAAACTCTGCCTCTATTACCAAGCCACTCATGATTGCATGAAAATGAGAGCTGGTCATTCACACCATCCCATCATGTCAAAAACTACACTTCAGGCCCTCCAGTCCACTTTCAGGATTTGTTTTCCTATTGGTCCTAGTGTAAAAAAAAATGCTGATGTTCCCCATGAAAAAAAGTAATTGACCGCTTTTACCCTACAATCACACATCTTTCCAAATGAATGAGATATGCAAATGCGCACCTTCCAGCAAGACCCTGAACACCTGGCTTCAGTGCCTTTCTTATGATCTCTCAATTAATAAATTATTATATACCATCTGTAATGGCATATGAAGGATATTTCTTATTGGAAGATTGGAATCAAAAAGATGAAACAGTTTTTAGCCTTAATTTGACAATCATGTTGATGTTTTTTCTTTCCTTGAAAACAGAGTAAAAAAAACAGAGTTGAGAAAGTAAATCTGTTTTTGGTTCAAAATACGTGTGGAATGAAATGATAATTTTGTATCTATCAAGAGGATTCAACCGGAAAGATGTTCTGATTAATTAAGCTTCTATCCTTAAGTAAGGTAAAGTTTTTGAGTCCATGGTGGTGGTGGAAAGCCCTCTGTATAAGTCAGGATAGATTAGGCAATTCTGCAATAAGAAGCCCAACAGAATCTCAATGGCTTACTATAACAAATGTTTATTTTTTGCTCTTGAGAAATCTTCTGCAGATCTTGGTGAATCCCAGGGCCACCATCTTCTGTGCAGTGACTCAGCATTCCGGGATACTTTGGTTTGATGTCACCTCCGTCTGACCATATGCTTATATCTTCACTGTAGCAGGGGAAGAATAGGTGAAGAATTGGATTACCACCAAACCCATTGGTCAAAACTAGTTACATGGACCTACATACTGCAAGGAGAGGGGGGGAAGTGTAATGTATCCCGGGAGGGGAGAAAACTGGAACTATCAGTGAGGGAATATTTGCTACTCCTCAATATTTTGCTAAGAACTTCAGCAGAAATAAGCCAGTGAGAAATAAATCCCTTTCTGCTATTACCATCGTGGCGTGGAGGGACCAATGGAAAGATCTGGTGGGCAGGAGTGGGAAAAGAGCACCAGTAGATATGAACTCAGCTTATAGACAAAGCTGTTTCAGTCAGAGTTACAGCCATAGCACTAGAAGGTCATTCTGTGACCCAGCCCTACTTGTCTAATACCCTTTGGCATCAGAGAGAAGGAGTTGTTACCATCAAGTTTGACCTAAACCATGCCCAACCTACCAGGAGGCATCTAGAGACCTGAGGGTAATTCACGCTGGGGTCAGGGGCAGGGTATTGGAAGGAAGATTGGCTGACTCTATTTCTCTCTTCTCTCCTTTGCCCACAAACCCACTAAGTAAGCTTCTTTGTGATGTACATGTTTGGTATTAAAGAATGCTGAATTCAGTTGAACCTCACGGATTGGCTGGGAAATGCCAAAGTTATGTTGTAAATTATTAGAATTAGCTCACAAAAGTCAGTTTTGGCCTTAGTCCTATTTGGATTACAAAGGAATACTAAAAGGTAAAAATCTTTTACACTTCAATTACAAATGGAAAGCATTGAGACGTGTTTTCACTAGTCTCATTATTGATGGGGATACAAAGATGAGTTTGGCAGAATCCGTTCCCTTCATAAGACTATGGAGGTAGACACTCTCAGTACACATAATTAGTGCAAACAGAGGGATAAGTTTAATGTGCTAAGGTGGAGAGGAAGAGTGAATTATTAACTGTGATGGGTGTGGATGGAGGTAGCATCAGGGAAGATTCCACAACAAGAAAGATTGGATCTGAGAGTGGAAGGTAAGTAGGGTTTTTAGCCTAGAAGTCTGGACACCATGCTGCGCGACCATGGGAGATATTTCTCTCAGGTCTCAGAACCAGTAACTGATTTGTTTTTATCTTCAGTTATGATGAAGCTTATAACTGATTAGGTTTCCTTCTTTGCTTTGGCTTACAGGAAGTGTATCTGCTGATGTGGGGCCCCAAGAAACAATTGTACATGTTTTTATGGCCTGTATCTTTACCTCTGATGTAACCTTTCTTTTTTGTCTTTTTTGTCTTACCATATCCTCTTTCATCTTTGTCCATCTGTTTTTTAAATCCTGTTATATACTTCTCTATAAGTCATCTCCAATTCCTTTTTGAACAAATTATAAAAGAAAGAACAGTGTATTTTGTAGAATTCTGTTCGGTTTGGTGTTTTTGGAAGGGAGGGTGAAAAGGAGAGAGGCACAATATTTTCATAATTAGCATAATGTGGGGGATGGACTGAGGCTAAAGCCCGGGAAACAGGTGAGGAGTTTTTCTTTGTCATTTGTAGAGACAATAAAGGCCGGTACCAGGGCAGTCACTCTGACAATGTAAAGAGAGATAACTGTACTCAGGATAGTTTGAAGATGTACGGTGCAAGAAATGAGGACTGCTGGGAGATCAAGAATGACTTTCAGATTTATTATTTGAGTTACTGGGTGGATTCTGGGGCCCTCACTGAAGTACAGAAACAGAAGAAGGAGAAAAATAGCAGGTATGAAATGAAGTGCATTTGGATATATTGAGTTTGAGATTTCCATGGGAATTCCAAGTTCTGACTTTGTAGCACAGCTGAGGCAGTAGGCCAAAGTGCAAAGGAGTTGAGGATGCTGTTCAGAGCATAGATGCAGTGATAATGGATCATCAAGTTCAGGTAGAGAAGGAAAAGAGTGAAATCGGACGGGGCTAAGAGACCAAGAGAAAATGGTGGAATTCAAGAGATCAACACGATGTCTGGTGGAAATACAGTAATAGTTGAGGAAGAAGGATGAGAAGTTGTGGGCAAGATTGTGGGAATGTGAAATTTAGGAACTCAAAGGAAGAACCATTGCAGGTGGGAACCAGGCCTAGGATGCGTTCCTAGGAAAGAGGTGCTCAAGGAGATTGTAGGTGATAGTCATTGTGGTAAAGGAGGTTAAGGATAACAATGGGGTGTGGTGACTTGCCATGAAGAGGAAGATTTCTATGTGTGTATTGAACATATGAGAATGATGTGTAGGTTGTTGGTAGGTAAGGGTATGGACAGGTGAAGTGTGTTGTAGACAGGTTTTAAGAGATTCAAATGATTAGTTCTCATAGCTGTATAACAACAAATGACATGGAATCAGAAGTGGGAGCTAGAACTTTGAAAAACCCTTCTTCAATTTAGAATTCAAGAAAATAAGTGGCATTCCATCACTCCAGAGAAAGCAGAGACAATGGGAATAATTCTCCCTGCCTGGATGTTTCACAAGGCTATGTGGCCTGAAATAAGAAATGTGAAAGTACATGGGTGGAGCACAAACTTAGGAGGTATTGATGATATTGAACTGAAATTCAGTCCCCCATGTTGACCACTCTTCTTACTCACGGGGTTTGGCTCATCGTGTGGCCTGAGGTTGTTTTCACAAGTCCAATTATGACCAAAGGCAAACTTTGTTGCCATGTAGCCCCAGGAATCATAGCAGTGGTACATGATTCATTGGTTCCTGATGCATTGGTAGCAACATAGTGCACTAGTTGAATATGAGGCTATCAGGGAAAAATAATACTAAAATTGACATGGATATCTGAGAGAGTAGAATTAAAAAACTCACGTGTTTAAAGTAAAGCAAGACTCTATAGAAATTTCAAGATTTGTGTGGATACTTTTGTTCTACTCTACCATATTTTGGGGGACTATGCTTTCTCTTCTCCCTGACTGACAACCTGCCTAATAGTGGAAAAGTGTGAGCATTCATAGTCACGTCCTGCAGATGCTGGAGGCAATTCTGAAAGACAAAGCCAAAAGTTGCTCATTGAGAGCATTGCTGGTATAAACGGACAGCTTTCTGAAGTGCTGACACTGAAACGCCCAGGAATCTTTTGGAAGTGTGAACTCTGGAAAGCTTGTGGAAAGCGTCAGGAACATTTCCACACGTGCCCACTGGAAATAACCCAAAGGTCTGATAACAGCAGGGTAATTAAATAAATTATAGCTCATCTTTATAATGGAACATTATTAAAATGAAGATGTAGACATATTCAATTATATGGAAACAGGATACATTAATTTTTAAAAGGATGTTACAAAAGCATTTCATATAAAAGTCAATTATTAGTCATGTAAAAGTCAAAGTCATAAGAAAAAATCAGGAAATGTATGTATGAAGATAATAACATTGGTTGTTTGGGAGTAGTAAGATTTGTGTGTGTGTAATTTAAATTATTTTTCTTTTTGTTTATCAGTATTTTCTAATTTGT
This sequence comes from Diceros bicornis minor, assembly GCF_020826845.1. Taxonomy (NCBI): domain Eukaryota; kingdom Metazoa; phylum Chordata; class Mammalia; order Perissodactyla; family Rhinocerotidae; genus Diceros; species Diceros bicornis. Next base: position 31,237,630 of record NC_080741.1, read on the forward strand.
CTATAACATATGTACATTGCTTGTGTGATAAACATAATAATAAAGAGAAAATAAATAGAATATCAAGGGGGAACACAACATAGCGTTGAGTCCCAGAAAGCCATTTGAGGAAGAACAGAAGTTTATTTACAGTGGATGAATTAGATTAGCCATTTATCTGTCCTCACCTTCTCATAATCCTGTCCTGTGAAATTGCCCAGCCAGCTTCGGGGTGGTTGTTGGCTCTGTGGGTAGAGTATTCCCTGTTGACCACGCTCTTACTGTGCCCTGCAAAATATACTAGACTACAATACCCGCTAACCTTTGAAGGTCATGGGTAGCTTCCTCTTATCTAGTGCAAACTGGCTTTATGCTCACATGTTATTTTTTTGCTCTGCTTCTGATTTGAGTCTTGAGGGAAAGTCTTCAAGCTGGCTTTAGAAGGAGAAGCAGCTGTCATTTGTGAATGCAGTTAATTAGAATAACATTTGCTTTTAAGTATTCAATATTTGGCATGGTTATCAGACCTAAAGGTTATGTTGTTCTATCAGATAAGCTGGACTCCAAGGGATGTCTGTTGTCTCCCCAGACTGGGCTGGCTAAATATAGGAATCCGAGGTGGATAGGAATAATTGCCTCAGATATTAAATCTGCACCTTATAACGATGAAGCTTATTTAAGTCTTTCATGGCATTATTGACAGATGGATTTCTTCTGTATGGACAACTGGCTCATTGCTCAAAAAATTTCTTGGAAAGTTCAGGAGGGAAAAGTTGATTCCCCTGAGGATACTGGAAGCTATAATCAGTCAAGGTAGCTATTTGAGAGGGGAAGCCAGTTTGGGCAAAGGCTATTTGATTATTAACAGGGCCTGGCATGCATCCTTAAATGTCTGGCAGTTAAACAGCCCAATTAAGAGAAACATCCTCCACAGAGAGCATGAAACCCCACCCCTACCCCATTTCAATAATCAGCTGCATCAACTGAACTGCTCAAAGCATAATATATGTCTATGCTGGGAAATAACTTCTCACTTCGATGATTGGCTGATGAAAACACCTAATGTAACAGTGACCAAAGTTCTGTCTCACTCCATGCCATGCCTCGCATGAAAATGGGGTGGGAAACTATCATTTTTACTCTTTAATATAATCATCTGTTTTGGAGGGGGAAAAAAAAAAAAAAGGAACGTATATATTTGGTAGGGGCTTGGGAGAGAGAATGAGGAAGCCAGTGTGGGAACAGTGCCTTCTGCGTCAGGCTGCATTTCTAAGTCATTTTTCCCCCCTGAGGAACTAACACGTATTGACAATTTCACTTGGAAACTGTAGTTCATTGCAAGCGATGAAAGATGCATGAATAATATTAGCGACAATGCTCAACGGGGCCCAGCCTCATGAATAGTTTTAGAAGGAACCCTGGTTGCTTTGATGGCTTCATTCATCATATTCTGGAGGAAGAATCCTGGTGTTCTGGGTACCTTTCTGCTTCAAATTTTTGGCTGAAATAAACTGTTTCCCTGTTTCTCATCACTTCAGTTTCCTCTCCCTTTTATTGAGTTTCTGCCTGGTTAGGGCTGAGAGAAAGCTTAAAAGCAAACTACAGACTCCTTGAGAATTTGCTTTCAGTCCCTTTGACTGATGTCAAAGGTGCCGGATTTTGATGCTCATGAACTTGGCCAGTCACATACTTGTTAAATTGGGCTTCTACTTTTTACTGTAGAAGGAGGCCCCTCCCTCCAGCGTGGAAGTTTGATATCTGTCTGTTCAGCAAAATTTTTATTGAGGCTGCTATATCCTGTAGATTGTAGAAAATTATCCAAACCTCGGTCTTCTCATTCAAAGAAGTTACAGGCTGATTAGAGAGGAAAAGTTTTCATCCTCACATGCATACAAAAAAAAAATGTAAGTAATAGTTAGAGAGAAAAATAACAACATGGCCATATAAGAAAAACTTCCAGACAACATGTAGTTAGCAGCAAATAACTGTCATTAATTTGTGCTGGGAGGTCCCAGGAAAGAGAAAATACTGGTCAGAGCAGTCTCCTGAAGGATTTGAGAGTGGAAATGGGAATATTAAAAGAATTCACCTTCCTCCTTAATCTTTACTTTCCTGCAGGTTGAATGGCACATGCCCTGGGCATTTCTGAGGTTGGAAGGCGCTCATTCCATTTCAATGGTTGATATCAGAAGTAGTGGGTTGGATATGCTGTAGCAAAACGCAAGAGCTTGAGAACTCAGGTAACCTCAGGAGAGGGTTCAGCTGCTGGTCAGATCTGGTGGAGAACTGGAAGGTTGCTGAGATTAGAGAGCATGCTCCTGGCTCAGGGCACTTGGGTGGTCCACCACTACTATGATTTAGCTTCCCACTGAGATTTTTTTCTTTTTAATCAAAATACTCTGCTGCTACTGCAAGTCCTTTCTCTTCTCTCCTCTTTACCTGTTGTTTCAGTTAATGCATGGCTTCTATATTGACTTGTGGATTTTGCTGACTGCCTTCTCCTCCTCAAGAAAAGAATTAATTGGTTACTGTCTGGTTATCTATTGCTGCATACCAAACTATCTTTAAAACCATGACTATTTTATTTGCTCAAGATTGTGTGGGTCAGGGCTTCACACAGGGTCAGCAGACATGGCTCTTATGTTCTCCCTATATCCGTGGGGATGGGAGCATCTCAGATGGCTTCTTCAGTCATGTGTGGTACCTGAGTTAGGATGGCTCCAAGGGCTGCGGCTGGCTTGGACAGCCTGACTGCGGTCCTATGTATAGGGACCTATTTTCCCCCTGTTGGCTGGATTCCTCATTTCTCCCCAAGTAATCTCAGGACCTCTCCCTTCCTGTGGGTTCTGTCTCCTTGTCTCTACAGCAGGGTATCTGGAATTCTTACGTGGTGTTTCAGTGCCACAAAGAGAGCAAAAGCAGAAGCTGCTCTCAAAGATAAGCAAAGATGGACTTTAGTTAAAGTGGTAAGGATAGATTTATTCAGTAATAACTATTGCAATAGGGAAGAGTCCAGCATGAACTGAACCCAACTTCACCGAAACAAAAGGCAGGAGACTTTAAAGGCTGGGCTGTGCTAAGGGTGAAAAGGGGGTTAGTCCATGTGACTAGGCTTCTGAATTTGCTAATAGATGCTTAGCCAGAGGAGAAACAAACTTCTCGTATCTCTGTGATGGGAGGCAGTGGTGCAAGTTGAAGCCAGGCATCCACCTAAATTAGGCCCTGTGTTTCCCCAAGAACTAGGAGCAACAGCACGAATTATCTCCTGAACGTTTGCCTTCCAAAGAGAAGGCTCTCAGGTCCTTGAGGAAATATTCTGGGTAGTATATTTACATCTCAAAAAGCAGAGAAAGGATTTCTAATTGCCACCTTTCTAAAGTAACTGCCCTACAGGGCATTCGGGAGCCTCTCTCTCTATCACTAGGTTTCCAACAAGCAGCAAATTCTTCTGGCAGTGTTGAGTTTTCTCAGGCAGACATTTTAAGGGGGTGCTGGGGTCATCCTACAGATGGGGCTTTATGCTGCTGGAAGCCATACTAGAGTTTGGTCAAGTCTCGTAGTGCCCGGGTTTGGATGGAGCGATTATGTGCTGAAAGTTTTGTAGTTCTCACTACCAGGCATTCTTAAGCCCTAGGCCCCAAATTCCAGAACTTTGCTTCTGCTACATTCTGTTGATTAAAGCAAGCCAACAGGCCTGGCCCAGATTCAAAGGGAGGGGATTGCTCAAGAGTAAAGACTAAGAGGCACGGTTTAATGGGTCCACAACCAAAGACTGAAACCACAGTTAGATTTGTTACTATCAAGTGTGGGCCATTCTTTTGGGGCAGAAGACTCATGCTAGGCCACTAGCCAAGTCATCGTGATTGCCTCTCTCTTAGACAGCAATTTGGCTCTGGCTCCACTTGACTGTGGCAAAGGTGGTTGGAGTCACAACTCTGAAATCTGCATTAAGCATAAAAATCTACACATAAGGCATTCTTCCTGGCAGCTTTTTTCAAATAGGTATTTTTGGCATAGCAGGTATTCAGCATTTCACAAGACTCCTTAGTAATGACAATGACCCTGGAAGTCAGCTCTGATTTGGACCTTAGAGAATACTTTGGTGCTGTGTCCCAGGGATTCAGAGGTAACTGAGTACTGCAAATTATTATTTTTTTAATATGGCCAGAATTTTTGCTGTGGTTGTAGTTATTGCTGCTGGTTTTCACTGCTTCAGGGAGTCAGCAGGAAAGAAATACTGGCAGGACCACAGAATCCTGCTACTATGACTTTTTCCAACTCAGGTCAATTTTATTGGCACATATGGCAGAAGTGATGCATATGGATAAGCCAATTAGTGTTACCGCAACTTAATTTGGGGGGACTTGAGGTTAGGTTTGTATGTACTCTAGAGCAGCATTGTCAACCCTTTTTCCATCTTGGCTCACCTGAAGGATGATGGCTATATTTGCTCTCCACAATTCTTAGTATGCTGGTTGTAACTGCACACTTTTCCCCCACAAGAAGTCATGTTAGAATGCAAATGCGAGACATTACGATTATCAGAGGAATAACTCTGAATTGCTCTAATTTATAGATTATTTATGTTCAACCAAATCGTCTGTTTCCCTATGCACTGCAACTCCCGCCAGAGGCAAAACAGTATAGCAGGTAAGAGGGTAGACTCCAGAGTCAATTCTGTATTTGATTGCCTGTTTGAATCATTTAAAACAGTGTTTTTCAAACTTCAATGTGCATAGAAGTCATCTGGGAATGCTGTTATGCTGTGGAGTCATGTTCAGTAGATCCAGGGCAGAGCCTGAGATTTTGCACAGAGGATGCTGATGATGCTGGTCCAAGGATCACTCCTAGAGTAAGAACGTTTTTCTTTGTATTAAACTTTTAATGTAATTGTTCAAGGTACTTGGGATATATCAATAGAAAAAGAATGAAGAAAGAAAAAACCCAATCCTTGACCTTGGAGTACTTATACTTTAGCAGGAAAAGATAAATAATAAATCATAAGCATAATAAATAAAGAAATACAGTATGTTGGGAGGTATTAAGTGCTATGGAAAAAAGAAAATGTGAAGCCAAAGTAAGCTGTCAGGGCCAGTTTTTCTTTCACGTCAGTCTGTCCCCACACAGTATTTTGTTCTTCATTCATTTGATAAATAAATACTGAGGACTTCTCATGTGCCGGGGACTGTCTTAGTTACTGGGATGACTGAGTTGATGACTAAGGGAAAGTGGTCCCAGCACTCACAGAGCTCGCATCCCTCTTATCTAACATCAGTCTAACACGAGACAGATCACTGGTCCCTCCATACATAATGTCCTTCCATGTTGTGGTAGGCGGCTTCTCAGATGATGCCCAATGATCCCTGCCTCCTGGTATTCATATCCTAGTGTAACCCTCTCCTTTTGTGTGTGGGCTGGATCTAGTGACTTGCTCCTAATGCAGAGAATGAAGCAAAGGTGATGGGATGTTGGAGGTTAGGAGATTACGTTATCAAGGACTGTGACTTCTGTCTTGCTCACACTCTCTTGTTCTTTTTCTACCTATGAGCCTTCATTCTAGGGAAAGCAAACTGCTGTGTTATGAGTAGCTCTCAGGAGAGGCCCACATGGCCAACATTCTGCGAGGACCTGAATCCTACCGACAGCCACGTGAACAAGCTTGAAAGTGGCTCTTCTACAAGCGGAGCCTTGGATCTCTGCAGACACATTGATTACAGATTTGTAAGAGACTCTGAGCCAGAGGACCCAGCTACGACCTACCCAGAGTCCTACTTTCCAATTACCGTGAGATAATATATTTGTTGTTTTAAGCCCTTAAATTTCGGAGTAATTTGTTATGCAGAAAAGAAAACTAATGCATGTGCCATAATACACATGCTGCCTCCTTCTTTCACTCACTCAACAAATGTTTGCTGAGCATCCACTAAATGCTAGGTTCTTTGCTAGGTGTTAAAACAATGGAGACAAAACAGATGTGACCCCAACCTGAGGTCCTGGTGGGAGACGCCAACTTAAACATGTTAATTTATTAACAATTTAGAATTTAATGTAAAAATAGTTTCAAATTTTACAAACTACATTAGGTGCTTTGGGAAAAAACTGAAAGGGGAGGGCTGAGATTTTAAAATTTTAATAATAATGATAGAGGTAAAGGAAATGGTAAGTCGGCTGCTGAGATGGAGCTGGAGTAGACCTCTCAAGGAAGAGATCTTTAAGCAAAGGCTAAATGGATAGACAGACAACCATGAGGATAGTGGGGAGAGCAAATAACTTGTGCTGAGCTTCTGCTGCAGCAATGAGCAAGCTGTTCTGGGTCTGATGCAGCAACAAGCAAGGTGTTCTGGACCTGCAGTAAGACTCCTGTGGCTGGGCACAGTGAGAAAAGTAGTATTAGGAAGTATTGGAAAGAGAGGCAGAGGCTACATCATGTAAGGTCTTATAAGCCATGGAGAAGAGTTATGATGTTATTCTAACTGCAGTGGAAATGCCTTTGAAGTGTTTTAAGTAGGGGGACAACATAGTAAAATGTATGCCTTGAAGAGATTACCCATACTGCCAAGTGAAGAGTGGATTAGACGGGGCAAGGGTGGGTATGGGGAAATCATCAGGGTGCTGTTTCAGTAGTTCAGGCTAAAGATCTTTGTGATATGTATTAGGCTACTGAAAGTAGAGATGAAATGAGCGGATGTGTTGAATATATACAACACCCTTCCCACCCGTTCCCACAAAAACCTACTCAGACACATAGTTACTCAAGAATTATCTTAGACATTATGTCCTCCAAAAAACTGTTTCAGATACGCCAGATTGGGCTAAGCCACCCTCCTCTGCCTTAGCATTTATAAAAATATAATAATAATGAATAAATAAATATATACTATTATATATGTATTTATATAGTTTTTCATAATAGGTATTTCTTCTTCGTTAGATTGCCAGCTCTTTGGGGGCAGGGACAGAGTTATATCTTCATCCTGAGCTATGCACATAGTAATTATTCAACAAATATTTATAGGTGAATTTGAGACATTCCGTGTCCCTCAACATTTGAGACTGAATCTCTCTTTATATAAAAACCTGCTTCTCTCCATCAGAAGATTATTTAAATATTTATCCATTGCTGAATCTTGGAGCCTCGATGTGGAGGTTTTCTTTGTCATTTTTTTTTTTCAGTTTCTCTTTCTTGAAAAATAGATAGAATCACATCCATGTCAGTTGAAAATTTTATCAATATTCTCTGTAATCATTCATAAGCAAGCAGGGAAGGATTAAACAGCTTGAAAGCAAAACTTTATTTTTGTCAAGAATACATACGTATTTGTTTATTGGACCCTATGCAGATGGTTGTGACAGGAAAGGCTTGTGAAAGGAAACATTCTTTCTCTCTCTCTCTCTCTAGGTCTCCAAACACCCCTTTTCATTTCTTTGACATGTTTCCCTTCTTCCTTAACAGGCCTGTTGACCTACCTCTCTAAGGTAGTTCCTGTGTCATTTCTTGTCCCTGACAAAGCAAAGCTGCACTTTCACTGGACTAAGTCCAATCAGAGTAAAGTTATCAAAGCGCCAAACTTACTGGAGGAAACCAACAGAAACTTGACATGACACTTCTGAATGGCTGCTGACTCCTAATTTAGATCCCAGAAGATATTGACTGGATTATACCTGTGAATTTGTCATTGACCCCATGTCAACTAGAGTTGATTTTCCTTGCTGTAGCTACATAGATTTCCCATCTGTGAGTATGCTCTTCATTACAAACTTCCAATGAAGTTTGTAACCAAGTGAAAATTTACCAAAAGTTTGGAGAGACAAGATGTTCTACATAGTCAACTTTTTGGACTTACCAACAACAACAACAAAAAGGTAGAATGACAAGGTAATTTAGACATTTCAATTTTTCTAATTATATTCCAGTCGGAATAGTTAAAGAGTTCAAACTTGGATTTTTCAAAATAAAAATCTGGACAGAGGCATACTGTGTAATACATTTCACTTGTCAGATAATTTTTTGGTTTTCATTATTAATCCATGAAAAGAAAAATGTGAAACACAATTGAAACTACATCACATTGAGTTTTGCTCTTGTCAATTATTAATAGCAGAGTGGCAGAGTGGTAGAGGAGACATAAGTCATGATGAGAGGCACAGATGTATTTTCAAATTATTTTTAAGACTAATGTAAACCTATGTATGAGATATTTTGGTCATTTGTTTTCAAGGGGTCTTGAGGATTAATAAGCCTTTCAATAAGGATTTGTTGATGGTGGTCTTCAGGCAGGGAACCTATAATATGTCTCTATCAGCCCTATACACCTGAGGGCTCTGTGGGCAAGGCCATCTCACAAGTATGACATATAGACCAAGAACTTTCCCTGCAATTGCTGCCCATCAGGCCAACTTCTAGAACACGTGGAAGTATAATCATTTCACTCTAGCTGTTGCTCTGTTCTTAAGTTAACTATATTTCTTTCACCATTAAACATTCTTTCTCTCAAATCCCTGGAGGAAAGTAGTCTAATAACTCATTCACAGGAAAGTGCCTACGACCGAAACAAGAAGAACAGTAACTATCATTTACTGAGTCTTAACAATGGTCCAAAAATGATCACTAAACATTACAGAAAAAATAGCATTGTTTATCCTTAAGCGAGAGATTTCATAACATATTCAAAATTATAATTAGTAAATGACAAAGTTATACTTTGAAACCACGTCGTGTGACTCTGAAGGCCATGTTCACAAAACCACCATTCTAGGATGTTTTCAAGAGAAAGAAAATATTTGAGGGGTGAAGAGTTAAACTAATGGAGAGTATCTCTAATGATGGAATTTCAGACATTGTGGAAGATGGATGTGGAGAGACTTCTTGCGAAGTGGTAGCCCAAGAGTATTTAAAATCTCAGTATAAAGGCAATTGCTGTGTGTTTAAGTGTGATTTTGGAAACACACAATAGAAAGGAGGAACCAAGCTTTGCAACTTTTGCCCTGCTTTTCCCATGTCATTCTCCCCTTATCACCATTGTCCAATACAGAGGTCGAATCTGGACCAATGATCAATTTTCCTTAGCTCAAAGAATATTTTGTTTTTTCAATTAAATTAGTTGTCAAGATTTTAAAATATATTCATTATACATAACAATTTTTATTTCCAGTTTCTTAAAAAAATTGGAAAATGTAGCAATACTGGGCTTGCATTTCCTCTTGTGGCAACAAGAAGCCAGAGCTGAATAATGGCTGGGTCCTATGAATGAGGCCTGTGCTCACTCCAGTTCATTACAGTCCTTCCCTGGCCAACCACCCTCATTCGTGCTACCTGCCTCGCAGGGCCTCTGAGTACAACCAGTACGGCTATATGCAGCTGCCTATCTTGATAGGCATTTGAGACCTCTGATCTTTCCATCCTTGTTATGCATCTAATGTGAGCTAGATGCATAGCATATAAAATCTTGGCAGGCAAGGACTTCTCAAATGACAACTCTGTATTTCAGTGGTCATTTACTGAATGCTTAGAGCAATGGTTCTCAGACTTTATCATTCATCACCTGGCAGGCTTATTAAAACACAGATTGCTGGGCCCCAGCTCCAGAGCTTCAGATTCAGTAGGTCTGGGGTGAGCCTAGGAGTTTGCATGTCCAACATGGTCCCAGGGGATGCTGATGCTGCTGATCCAGGGACCACACTCTGTGAACAGTGCTTCGGGAAAACATTTTCATGGTTGTGAACTGGATCAAGATAAACCAATACTCTTTCTTCTACCAGCTTTTGTTCTTTCTTACATAACTTGCTTCCTGATTTTTCTTAATTATATGCTTTATTTTCCACCAAAATAAAATCCTTTCTTTTTCTTCTATTTTCTTAGAATTTCTCCAAGGCCAGGGTTGAAAGTCATCCACCTGGAATGGCTTAGAGACAGGAGGATGGTCTTGATGACACGTAGACTTCCTCTTCTGACTTGCTTTTATATCTTTCTTCTTTTATGATATCTTTCCATGTTCTCTATCATGGTGACCACCAACTTGCGGCTGCTGTCCAGATGCCCCCTGCACTGTCGCCAATCCCAGCCAGATTTGAAAACTAGGGGCTTTTCCACTTCCAGCAGATCACAGTCCAAATCCGTATCTTCTGCTAATCTATTTATACCACACAGATGGCTGGAATCATCCAGAAGAGTCACACTTTGAAATCTGGAGAAAGTGAATGTACTGTAAGAAAAAATAGTTTGGCAATATTTTTTTCTCCTGGCCATTTTCCACTGTGTGTATTTTTTCCCCTATATTGCTTCTCATATTCTTAGTGACCACTTTTAAGCTACTTTTCCCCAATATGTGGCTCATTCCTCAAACCTCTCTAAATAAATTGCAGCATATGCCATTCACCTTCACATCTTTCTTAATTCAGCTCAATAAAGGATGGCGAGATAGCAGGACTGGGAGGCACTGAGAAAAAGTAAGCCTGGTGTGGAGTTGCTTCGAGCTTAAGAGGTGAGCATTGGACAGAAGTCTGTGTAGCCAAAATTATGACTGTTGATTTCCTGTTTTCCTACCTTGCACAAAGGCGATAAACATTTTCTTCCCAGTACTGACCTTTCAAGCCCTCAGTACATTCAATAGGTGATTAAAAAAAGAAGAAAAGGAGAACCACGGAGGCATATTTGGAAGGGCTTCATTTAACAGGAATACCTAATGAAATGAAGACGTGCAACGACCAAGACGAGGAAGATGTGCCAACCCTAGGATTTTTTGAGGTAGCAGCCATTTTTGATCAACAATATCCCTTCAGTTGCATCTGTGTATAGGGCACAGCAGGAGCACTTGGTCTAGAAAAGACGGGAAACGAAGTGTAACTATACATTAAACAAACAAATACATGGAATGGTGGTGATATTATTTATTAAGCACCAACCTCGTACCAGGTTCGATATAAATCATAGAGTTATAGTCCATCAAAGTAACTTCAATTTCCATTTAATTATAAAGATGTATGTTCTTGTAAGAAAACCCATTATATAACCATTAAATTTTATGAAGCAGAGGATTTGGGTTTGATTGTTCATTTTGAAAAATGATTCTGAGTACGAAAATATTCCTACAAATAGACAGTTCAGCCTAGCGCATTTAAATTTTTATTTATAGATCATTAGCTATTTGACTAAAAGGTGGGACAGGACAGAGACTTGAAGCTAAAATCATTAGGATTTCAAAATGAAGATAAAGAATGTCTAAAGTCATAGAGTAAGTTTCTGACGACTTATGATTTAAGTTACAACGGTTAATTAATGCACAGCTTTTCAGGTATACCTTACCACTGGGTAAGGCAAAGTATAACTTGAATTTAAAAGTAAGAGATTATTTAATGTGATATTATTTTCCAGTGGCAATGGAGGATAAAGCTTTTCTCCAAGTTTTCTCCCTCTAGTGCTGTTCCATCACTTGTTAAAGATAGGATCTACTTTTAGTAATATGTACTTACATTTCAGGACATTATTAGCCTCATTTTACTTATGTTAGAAAAAGGATCAGAATGCCTGCTTTTCCTTTCTCACTGTCTTTGTTTGAAAATGAACAAGATACATCAAGGCATTGGTGTCGAGATGGGAAAAATCTTCTAATGTGAACTGAATGGTCTTGGTAATGGTCTCCTAAGAATTTAGGGTTAGGAGGAGGGTGAAGGAACAGATGATTTCTACTTAAAGGCTTCTTTCTTCCCTGTTATACAATGAAGTAATTACGGAAGAAAATGCTAGAAAGGTTCTAAGGATCATCCAGGTCCTCCGTCTTCTTTTAAATCATCACCTAGTGATGATAGTTTTCCCAAGATGGAAACACGGGCGTATAAGGATAGAAGGGAACAAAATGAACTGGTGACGCATCCACCTCTGGTTTTGAGTTGGCAAAGCTACTTCAAAGTCACTTCTCATTTGAAGATGTTTCCTTCTCTCTTTCTTTCTTTTTCTCTCTCTCTCTTTCCTTCGTTCCTTCCTTCCTTCCTCCCTCCCTCCCTGCTTGCTTGCTTGCTTCCTTTCTTTCTTTCTTTCTTTCTTTCTTTCTTTCTTTCTTTCTTTCTTTCTTTCTTTCTTTCTTTCTTTCTTTCTTTCTTTCTCTCTTTCTCTCTTTCTCTCTTTCTCTCTCTCTCTCTCTTTCTCTCTCTCTCTTTCTCTCTTTCTCTCTTTCTTTCTTTCAACAAAACTCTGTGAGGACATGCAATCATTCCTTGAGAACTCATCCTTGTCTCTCAGCTTTTGGTCATTAATATATTTGGTGCCGTGGTGAGATGAAAGGCACAAAGTGCAAAGTGTTCCACAAGATAAGACAAATGAATCTTCTTCCAAATATTAGGAAGCCATGTGTGTATGTGTAAAGCAATTTGTTAAAGGGTATCTCAATGGTCTTCATTTTCCTGATATGGGTGAGTGCTTCATTTAATTTAGGAACGTCTTATTGGGAGTATTAATTGTGTAGATCAAGAGTTCTTTGCTTTATCTAAAGAAGAGGGAACAGTCAGAAGCTTCTCATACCTTTTGTTCTGTAATCTCAGGACTACCAACTGTCTCTACATATCAGCCCCAATCTACTTAGATAAATGATAGTTTATAATATATTTGATTTTCTGACATGCTCCTCTTGCCCTATACCACGTTGTAAGGGTAAAGTATGAATCCACCTCATTACCAACTTGGATCTTGATCTCTTGTTGGAGGGAGTTAAGTGTGTGTGTTAACAGGTTGACCCTTTCTAGCTAAGAATTGGTAGCAAATTGTTGAATATAATTCTTCAGAGTCGTTTTAGCTTTGCTCACTGATTTTAGCTGAAACAAATGGCACATCCTGAAATACTTACAATGAACGAAAATAGTTTGTAAGATGATGCCTCGAGTGACTTACAATGTACCTTCCAGTTGTGGGTGTTAATATCTAGCATCAGCTCCTTGGCTAAGTTTAAGCATCCATAATCCCTTACTCATTTTGTTCCCAAGGTGGAGAGTATTTCTGTAGATAGTAATTGGGCTACATTTTCTGGAAATGAAGTATTATAGGAGAGATATGAATAAACCAGTGCTAAGTGAATATACTTTCCTTTCGGCTTTCTCCTTTCCACTGGTTCCTGCCACATGCTATGTATGAACATTGCCTTTCTTCATACTGGAGAGATGATACTTGGGATGGGGTTAGGGCTTTTGTTGTAAGGAGGCAGAACAAACCTCAGCCTGATTTTTTTCTAAGCTTCCAATCTAACCTAGTTTAGGAAAATAAATCCATAAGAGAAGAAAGTTTAAGCTCTAGCTCACAATGCAATATAATTTTACCTTTTGAATTTTTTTTTTAATATTTCTCTCTGTGTTGTTGTCTCAATCAGCCATCTCTGTGGAAAAGTAATTAGCTAAAGGCAAATTTTGTGTTGTACTATATTCTGGCCAATACCATTTTGGTAGGCAGAATAATAACCTTCTAAAGATGTCCTTGAGTGTTCCTCATTTCCAGAAACCGTGAATATATTATGTTACATGGCAAGGGGGAATTAAGGTTGCAGATTGAATTAGGGTTGCTAATCAGCTGACCTTAAAATAAGATTATTTTGGATTATCTGGGTCAGCCCACTGTAATCACAAACATCTCTAAATGGAGAAGAGAGAGTCAGAAGAATCAGACCCAGAGAGATGGCATTGTGAGAATGACCATTGCTGGCTTCAAATATGGAAAGAGGCCACAAGACAAGGAGTACAGGTGGCCTCTAGATGTTGGAAAATGAAAGAATATAGATTCTTCTCTAGAGCCTCCAGAAAGAAAGGCAGCCCTGTCAACTACTTGGTTTTAGCCCAGTGAAACCTGTGTTGGATTTCTGACTTCCAGAATTATGAGAATACATCTTTGTTGTTTTAAGCCACTAAGTTTGTGATAATATGTTACAACAGCAATAGGAAACCAATACAACTATGAAGTGCTCTCTTAATAGAACCCCCAACCCAAACTCTACTTCTAACATCTGACATGGTGAAGTAGCCCATTTTGAGACGATGTGTACCAGTTGCCTACAATTCTAATGCTCTGGGTCATCTTCCTTTTTTCAACTTCATTTTCTCTGAATGGCTTCTCTTTTTTTTAGTCTTTAGTGAAATGACTCAATGTGAGAGATAAGAAAGTAAAATGTTAACAGGATAGAGAATTCTATCGCCGAGTAAAGGAAATAGTCATAATCCAGATTGGGTTGTGCGTGTGCGTGTGTGTGTGCATGTGCAGAATTTTATCAACTTGAATTAGGTAACAAAAATCTGTGGAAAAAGGCACCATACAATTTCTTTAAAAGTTTATTAGTTTAAAACCAGATGTGGAAACGTAAAATGCACTATGTTAACAAAAAGGAGGTGGGAGAGAGTAACAGCTGAAAAAGTCCCATTTCTCCAATAATTGGCTCAGATTAATAGATAAATAAATAAATCTTGTGGCTCAGATGAAGGCCTTCTGGAAAGAACAGCTAGATTTTTGGTCTTTGTCTAAAAATCGCTGGCTAATAACCTTGAATTTATAACCTCATTTGATATATTGCTCAAAGATGGTAATAATGTCGCCTTTGATCAGTAAATATTTTACCTCAGGAAGAATTGAATTTAAGTAGAGCAATGGTTAAGAGATGAATATAATATCAATACTTTTACAAAAATTGTATTTACGCAGTATATTTGCTTGCAAGTTTTGTAATTATTGTTCTGCTTTGTGTGTGCTTCATCTATGTAGAAGATATTCTTTTTTTCACTTAAGATAATGACTTATTATATAAATAAGTCATTTATAAATTTGATATATTAGATTTATACAAATTTCTTAAATGCTTAGATTTTGCTTATTAAAGTCATAAGTTTTTCCTTTCAGACATTTGAAGTATTTGAGAGAATAGCTATAAACATAGTTTGAGATGCTTAAGGGAATCTGTTCAACTACATGTGTAAATGGGATTAATTGTTCCTAAACAGGACTTCTTAAGATCTTAATCCTTTAATCTTATAAATAAATTGATCATTATGAGAAAAATAAGTGCAAGTGTTCTTACATAAAACTGCTATATTTTTCTAGTTCTTACATAAAACTGCTAGATTTTTAAATAAAATAAAATTTTTAAGCTGATACTAGAGGCTAAAGGAAAACTAAGTTTTGAAATTCATTATATTAATAGTTTAATTATACATTAAAGAGAACTAACCACAAATAGATATTTGTGCTCTTCACCACCCCTCCCTAGTAATTAAAATCTTAATTGACAATTCATATGGGCAATTGGAAAGAAGAAAGACAATTTGGTGAATATCAAATATTCCACATTTATTCAGCACATTCATTGAATGCTCATGTGTTAGGTGCTGTGCTAGGTGCTAGTATAAAGGCCTTAGAACGATCCCCGACATGCAGGAAATGCTCAGTAAGTATGGCTATTATTATTAACAGAAGCCATCTTTGTGTCCCCAGTTCCTAGCACACTACTCACTACTTTGTGTATATGTGCGTGTGTGTTTATATGCGTGTATGTCTTACTATGTCTACATCCATGTCCGTATCCATCTCTTTCTATCATCAAATTTTGGGGGAAGGAGAAGAGAAAGAAAAGAGAATATGAAAACCAGTAGAGATTTACTCCATTGTTATTTCACAATAGACACATGCATGTCTGCACACACACACAAACGTATGCAAATGTTCACAATCTGGTGTGAACTTAGAAACACTCGGATAGGTTGCGGTGAGTCCTTTGGAATGAAATCTGAAAACAAATCTCCTCTGAAATCAGAGTGTAAGAACTGGAAGGGACAGCTACTTGGCCTTACTCTGACAAACTTTTTGATAGATAAGGACACGGAGGTCCTGAGAGATGATGTGACTTGCTCAAGTCCCCTGTCAAAGATAAACAAAACTAGACACTAACTGTGATATGAACAGATATTAATCAGCAATAACTATTGTAATAAGGAGGAGTCCGGCATGAAATGAACCCAACCTCCATTTGTTCAGAGGTGAATGGGTGTTTTAAAGAGACAAAGAAGGAGTAAGGACTAGGCCAAGTGGGGGCTCGGCAAAGTCAGGGAAGTGAAAAATTACAATGGGTTAGTCAGTGTAAATGCGATTAGGTCAGCTGTACCCACTAGCTGGCAATTATCAGAGTTAAGATTCTATCCTCCCACAGAGACCGCGAGACAGAAGCCCTATCCTCAGGTTTTGGCTGAAACAAACAATAAACTTTTCGGCACACTTGAGTTTTCTCAGGCACACTTTAAGGGGGGTGAGGATCGTTTTAGGATTGTGGCCTTGAGCTGTTGGAAACTAGGTCGGTGTTTGTTCAAGTCTTTATAGGCCAAGGTTGACACCTAGTTGAGAAGAGGGCTCAGAGGAGCCTGGCTAGAGTTTGGTCAAGGAGAGACTCCTTGTCAGCCCTAAGCAAGTTTTCTGGTAGTGAGATTTCTGCCTATGCTTTAGCCAGGTTCTAGTAATGCTAACTGTACAAGAAACCATCTAAAAAGCTTTTACCTCAAACAAAAGTCCTCTTTAATCTTTGATAAGTGGTAGGACCCCGCTTCACAGCTGTAGAGTTCCTCTCCGATTTTCAAGTTGAAGGTTGTGTCTTTGCACACAAGATAACTGGCCACTTGAATTCCAACCAACTACACTGAATTTAGTAAGTGAAACCCATTGTGTCTTTAAATAACATCATCATATTCAACAGGTACACTCCATTCCTGCTACTGTTTCTACTCCAACCAGTATTGCCTGTGTCCTATTGAAGTGTACTGTGGTCTCTATTGAAACAATCAGAACACCAGTCTCTAATAAATATCACACTCTCTTTTTGTTGTCACACATTCAGCGTCTGAAACAGGATCAAGAAACATATACTGAAGGATTAGGCTTGTTTGCTATTATATTTGTTAATTTCCAAGTTGTTTAAACCTAAAATATCCCAGTTCCCTTAATAACCTATTCTAGGTCTATCTTTGTGAAGACTGACCCTTTTTGGGTTATTTAATCTCTTTAAATATTCACTCATCATTAGTTCTTGGATATAATGAGTCTGTAAATTTATCATCCACTAAATGAAACTAAGCTTCCATTTATTACCCCAAATGAGACTTTATCAAGTTCAAAGTGGTGACTTTTTTAGTGCACAGATAGTTTCCTTTTCTTGTTTCCAAAAGATGGTCTATCCTTAGATCTATTTCAAATTGTTTCCTTTGCCTGTAGAGAATCTCCATCCACATTCTTCTGAGCCTAATTGGAGTCACAAAATAGAAGGCAGCATTCTTACAGAGTTGAGATCACTCTCTTAGATGTGCCTTCATTATTTCTATTTAAGCCACTTTGTTTTCATTCTTGGGAAATGCTTTGAAAAGTTTAAAACTCTTTCACCCCCGTAATTGGGCTCATTTTGTCAGACAGCTGAAGAAGATGCATGAAGGTGAACGCATTTTTTTTCTTTGTTTCTTTTCTTCTTTTAAACATTTATTTTGCCTCTACTTTCATTTGTGCAATTTTCATGTGCTGGGTGATATCAGCAGTTTACATAAGTCTTTGTTCTAGTCTATTCCTGCATTTTGTTATTCTCTTCTTTTTCAGTTTTATATCCTTACCACTCTTTTGCCTTTGTTTTTCTTCTCCCTGATTCCAGTAAAATGTAAATGTCATCACCCTGTACCTGTATTTTTCTCAGTGTTACCACGACTTCCAAGCCAGCTGGCAGATTTCTAACCCATGAATGGCCTGTTGGGTGAACATCTGGGGAGAGGACTAGAGAGTTAAACAATTATACTTATAAATAGCCTCTTTCTGCTTAGAGTTCTGTAAAACCCGGTTTAAAACTTATCAATTGTTTTTATACCAAAACAGCAACTGTTGTGTTTAACTCAGAAGTAATGTTATTATTCTTAATTTTATTTATAAGACTTAATAATCTGGTGAATCTAATGTATTTGTAGTAAGGATATGGACTATAAGTACTACAGTAGCAGAGTGTCCATTAAAAGTATGAAGGGCATTTGGCTTTGTCTTTCTAAGAAAAAGCTGACATCAGCCATTTAGGATCTGAACCTGAGAGTCGTTAATATCATTGTAAAAACTGCCTAACCCAATTCTGTGATGGGACAATAAAGATATGTGGGACATTGGAAAGAGTCTCTTTAGAGAATCCCCTGGAGAGATACTAATGAGGTCATTCTATTAAGAACAACAACATGCAATCTATGTAACTTTGTTTTAAAATATGTGTTCTAAAAAAATGCCTTATGACTATTTATGAGCCAGCACTGCTAAAGGAAATGGGTAATGGGTAAATTTGCACATTCTCTGCAAATTAGAATTGCAAAAGTTTAGCTTCAAAAGACTAGGAGTTGAAATCTAGTGAACTGGTCAGGTGGAAAAAAAATTTCTCCTGGGGAAAGAACAGTCAGAAGAAATTGATGCTAGCAAAACCTGGAGTAGTTGTTGCCATAATATATGCCTTGTTCCTGCTCTGGGCCATGGAAGGGAATTGATATAAGACAATGAGTACCAAAGAATATTCCTAGGGTCTTGTAAGGGATTAGCATAAAGCTGTCATAAGGAATATCTCCTCTTTAAAGCAATACTACCTAATGAGTTGTTATTGGCACCTACTATGCTAGCACATTGTGTTACATACCAGTGCTAGCTTGGGCTTACTTAATGCTTTATAGTTTACAATGTACTTGCACATACTTTACCTCATTGGAATCTCACACTAGCCATGAAAACGGGGAAGGCAATTACCATGTGATAGATGAAAAAATGAAGCTCATGGAGGTTATGTGACTTCCCATAGTGATATAGTGGATATGGATCGGTGTTTTTATTAAAATCTTAGGCTTTGACTCCTCATCCAGCTGGCTTTCCACCAGCATCCTTTTCTTTAAAATAGTAGTTACTGTGGAAAGACTTAAAACTCAAGGACCAAAACATGAAGAAAGAAACTACATTTCATATCACGTCCCTAAATAAAGGCTATATTTCTTTAAATCAGATGTTGGAGAACTATGGCCCATGGACCAAAGTTGGAATGAACCAGAGCCTGGAATCCAGGTTATAACAATGGGTCTGACAGGTAATTAAATTCACTTCCAGCAAAGTTAGATTTATCTGTACCTTAAAACTAGAGAATAGTGCTGAGTCTCAACGCCAAGGGATCCCATGGATAGGGCAGTGTCCAAGCAGTGTGCTTTACCCCCCCAGGTACCAGGTAGATTGTGAACTCTAAGTAAGTAGGCTCTGTATTAGCATCCTGAAGTTCTATTCAGAACAGAGGAGATGGACATACAGCAAGTCACAAAATAAGAGGTCCGCAGGTGTGTGCTAGAGTCAAGTCTGGCTCGCTTAGATGGATCAGCGCCATAAGGATGTGACACGGTCATGATCCCAGATCCTAGAATGATGCTCTAGTTTAATTTATTCAGCTTAGGGTAGATAGAGGAGGATTCGCAGGTGGTGGTTGGCAACCACAAAAGCAACTTCATGGGTGGGGACAAGGGACAAGAGTATTTACACCCATATTACTTTAAATGAGTTAAAGAGATGGTTCTTCAAAAAAGTATCACAGTAATACATGCACGTTGGTAGAAAATTTTTAAAAATACAAATGAGTATAAAAGCATTAACAATAACCCATAAATTCACTATCCAGGGGAAATGGCAGTTTATATTATAATATGTAACTTTCTATTACTTCCTACATGTCCATGTACTTAAGCAAATCTGTGTGAGTTTGTGTGTCTGTGTGTACATTTTTGGTTTTCTTTTTTTTTGTGAGGAAGATCAGCCCTGAGCTAACATCCATGCCAATCCTCCTCTTTTTGCTGAGGAAGACTGGCCCTGGGCTAACATCTGTGCCCATCTGCCTGCACTTTATGTGGGACGCTGCCACAGCATGGCCTGACAAGCGGTGCATCGGTGTGCGCCAGTATCTGAACCCGGGCCGCCAACAGGGGAGCGCACGCGCTTAACCACTATGCCATGGGGCCGGCCCCAGTGTGTGTGCATTTTTTTCATTTATTTTTCTGATCTCCTTAAAAAGGATATTAAGATCTTCCAGCAATGAACACCATTTTGTTTTATCTGAGTCTCTCAGTGTGATCCTGCTGGATGTGCTAGCCTGGTATAGGGTTCTTCTGATTCTATTTCAACTGGCTTTGGACTTTATTATTGACAACAGTTGTTCCTGCAGCAGGAAGTGGGGACTTCCTGATGCAGGAGGGCCTCAAAGTTGATCCAGTTACTTTTGTCACACAATAAATCACCCAAAAATTTAGTAGCATAAAAGAACTCTTTATTATGCTCATGGAGTCCGTGGGTGAAGGAATTTAGACAAGGCCCAATGGGGATGGCTTGTCTCTGTTCCACGATATCTGAGGCCTCACTCGGCGAAACATGAACATTTGGGGTGACTTGACAGCTGGGACTTAGAATCTTCTACAGGCATCTTGACTTTCCAGTCTGGCACCTGTTCTTTGATGACTAGTGAAGGCTTGACTCAGAAGAGCCTGCTGACCAGAGCACATGCACATGGCTTTTTTGTGTCACCTGAGCTTCCTCACAGCATGGCAGCTTCAGGGTTGGATTTTAACACAGAGTTCAGGGTTCCAAAAGTTAATGTCCCTGCAAACAAGGCACAAGCTGAATTGCCTTGTATGACCTTGCCTCAGAAGTCACATAGCATCACTTTTGCTAAACTCTACTGGTTGAAAGAGTCATGAGGCAGCCATCTTCAAGGGGGAAGGGACATAGACTCCATATTTTAACAGGAGGAGTGTCTAAGATTTTGCCATCTGGCCTACAATCTCCAACTCCTTGAATCTTAATCCAAACAGTGGGAAAGCAAATCAAGGCTCCTAGGTTAACTACAATTTAAGGAAAATCTCCCAAGCTGTTTTTGTCCATTTTTGTGATTTTTTTTATTTCTAAGCAAAAATTGCCTTATACAAATTATAGTAAGAAGTAAAGGAGACAGAATACTTTCCCAATGCTGTGGCCAAGAGGAACCTAAAACTTTAGAGAGCAGATTATGACCTAGAATGGGGGTGGAGGGGGAGGAACCTTTTTGCTGACTCACTTGATATCTAGAAAAATGCTGCTTACAAAAAAAGCTGAGGTATGCCAGAAGGGAAGACAGAGGCTGTAGCTAGAGTGGAGGTTGGCAGGTTCTCAAGGTTAGGGGCCTGAAAGAATATGAAGTAGAGTAATTTCCTGGGATCAATACTCATATTTGTACATATCACTGGGTCCCTACCTGAAATGACCCAAAACAAAACTGTAACCTGCTTTATTATCAGTTATTATTTAAATGAGAAATTCAGATTGCTAGGCCTTGACTCTTGCAGCTTCTGGTAGCCCAGGTAACATTTTTTGTTTGTTTTACAGAATAGCATACCACTCTGAAGCATAAATCTGCAATTAATCCTCCAAAACAACCTGTGATGATGTACCGTTTGGTATTATCAATTCTGTTTTTCTCCGGGTGCCAAATATATAGAGCTCTTAAAATGCCCCAGGCATTCAAAATGCCACTTTGGAATGTTTTCTTCTCCATGGGTTTTTGTTTTTTCCATCATCTTTCTAAAATGGAGAAAAGGAGATGAAAGATAATTCTGAAAGCTGGAGGATACGACAGAAACCCACTTAATTTTTTAAATATATTGTAGCTGTGCTCATGTTACTGATGGGTTTTTGTACATAATGGGTTCATGGCAATTTTAGAAGGGCAACTCTCTGACGTGACGTATCTGAGGCTGGTGAAACTACTTGCTATACTATAGGCAATTGATGACCAAACTTACCCAGAGGAAGCTGTCCAGTTGAGTTCAACATGTGGGTTCCTGATTGGCAGAGAGTTGTTCATAACTGGCCAACTCTAGTATTTGTAAAGAAAAAAGAGTTGTCCCTGATTATACCTTTGCTTGAGATTGAAGCCAATTGATGCTTACTGAGCACTGTTGGAGGGCACAGAGCTGGAGCAATTTCACCTGCAGGAATTATTTGAGTTTGTGGCTTAGCAGAAGTGGAGGCTCTTTTGGGATATAAATATTCTTAAGACAATTGAGAGTCACCTTTATGGGGGACAATTAAAAGAGCAAACAAAAATTAATCACAACTGAACAAATAGCACACTCGAACATCGAGGGTGAAGGAGAAGGAAGGATATGACTGATTAATCATCATTCAGGTGGATGCTCCTCTTGCATCAGGGGAAACAGTCCAGGGCTGCATGACCACTAGGAAGGTTAGTCTTTAAACAGTGAGTGTTCAGGATGAAAGAAAATAGATATGAACTGCATTTGTATGCATGATACACGCATATGCACACGCACGAACACAACCATACTCATTTGGCCTTGTCCAGTTTGTCAATAGCCAACTTTTATCTCCCTGGATTAGGTTACCACAGCCTTGTTGTTTGGAGACCCCTCTGGCTTATTGCAAGAACATGCTGGGAACACAAATATCAGGCCCGGCAAATATTTGTCATCTCAATTTCCAAAAGTCAAATATGGAGAAAAAGCCAGCAATTTCATTGTGGTTGTTTGGGATTTGAGGTTGGGAACAAGAGAGCACCTCTCTAGGTTTCTCTTCACCTCCTCCCATGATTGGCACCTGCCATGTGCCAAAGCATCTGCTCGGTGATTTAACATGTATTATCTCATTGAATCCACCCCGTGCCTATTACAGAGAAAACCAAGGCTCAGACATAGCAAATCCTTAAGGTCACGCAGCTGGATCTGGGTCCAAGGAATTCTAACTCTAAGTCCAGTGCTCCTCAAAGCAGTATGTCTGCCCAGGATCACCTTCCTGACTTCCTTTAGTCCACTGGAATTTTACAGACCAGCTTAAATGTCACCTCCTCTGAGAGACCTTCTTGGTCTCATCCGCCTATGCTGATTTTTGCCTCCTACATTCGTGTGGATCTGGGTACAGTGCATCCTGCATTATATTGCCTGCTTAATTTTTTAAAAATTTTTGTGTTTTGGAGAAAACTAAAAAATCCAAGTAAGTTCAGAGAATAATGTGAAACACTCCAGTGTACTAACACTCAGAATTGACAATTATTTACTTTTGATAGTATACTTTTGTTTTTTTAAAAAGGACCAGCCACAATAAAGCTGCAGACTCCTTTGCACCCAAACTCTAGTCCTCCTCTGCTCTCCGTTCCCAGAGGCATTCATTGCCATGAATTTGACATATATTCTTCTAGTTCACGCTGTTATAGTTTTATTTCTATGTATTTATCTGAAAGTAATACATGGCATTCTGTGTGTTTTTTAAAGTTTACATACTGTGTATTTTCTGTAATTTGCTTTTTTTACTTAATATTATTCTTTCATCATATACCTCTATTAATATATAACTACATAGTTCATTCCTTTTAACTGATAGTATCCTATCAGATGAATGTAAAATACTTCATTTATCCATTTCCCTAGCAATACTCTTTTAGGTAGTCTTGAATTTTTTGTTTTATAGAATATCCTTGCACATATTCTCTTATTCTAATGTTTGAGAACATGTCTTTAGTGAATATTCCTAAAAATGGAATTGCTGGAATGTAGGATATGGCATTTTCTTTCTTACTAGAACCTGCCAAGTTGCCCTCTCTAGTAATTGTACCAATTTATACTCTTTCTAGCATTACACTGTGAGAGTATTCATTTCCCCACATGCTAGCCAGTACTCGGGGCTGCCTAATGTCAGCTATCTTTTAATGAGGATATTTATTTCCATAGTCAGTTGTCCGTCTCTTAAGGGAGGCATGCTTTATTTATGGCTTTTGGTGTCCTTAGGGTACTACATAAGGCTAATCTATATTGCACTTGATATTTATAGATTAACCAATTGGCCTACTGTGTCCACTGTCAAAAGGTTCCCTGTGGTCTGTTGAAGTATGTGGGCAACATCCATATCTCTCTGAGAGGAATTGCTCATACTGTCTCAGAATATCTTAAATGAGGCAATATAAAAAAACTCATGGAATAGGATGTGAATTATTTGCTTTGGAGCCCGATAACTCATAGACTATTACAACCAAATTAAGAACATTTAATCATCAGAACTAATTAGTTAAAAGTTGAGTTCATGTGTACAAGAACTTGTTATGGGTACCTCTTCATTTAGACCAGCTGCAGCTGATGGTATTAACGTATAGGCAGTTTCCCTGCTTCTATCCCATCCCACGCTCCAGGGTATCATCTATTCTTAATTGTTCTTTCTTTCTCTTGTATATCCAAGTTACCCCTCTGAATTGAATTCTCTCCATCAATATGCAACAATACTCTTGTCTTAGCCATCTGTTAAAAATTTCTCCAGCCAGCCGATGGCGTAGTGGTTAAGTTCATGTGCTCTGATTCAGCGGCCTGGGGTTTGCAGGTTCGGATCCCTCAGCTCCTCAAGCCATGCTCTGGCTGCGTCCCATGTACAAAATAGAGGAAGGTGGGCCCAGATGTTAGCTCAGGGCTAATCTTCTTCAGCAAAAAGAAGATTGGCAATGGATGTTAGCTCAGGGCCGATCTTTCCCACCAAAAAAAAAAAACAAAAAAAAGGAAAAAAATTTCTTCTTCACTCTCATATCTCCATCCAGCTCCCTCCTATCTCTCACTTTCCCTCACCATCAAACTTCTCTAAATCATTTCCTCCTTCTCAGTGTACTCCAGTTCTGGCTGTTATTCCCATCACTCTACTGAATCATCTCTTACAGGTGACTTATATTGCTCAACCCTATGGACATCATTGCACTCCTCATCTTACCTGATCTCTGCAGCATCCTAATCATTAACTCCTCTCTTCTTATAGGAAACTTGGCTTCAGTTGACTCCTGGCTACTCCCTTACAGTCTCATTTTCTTCTATTCAGCCAAATGTTGGAGTTTCATAAAACTCAGTCTGGGCTCTCTTTTCATTTCACTTTTTAGTGTTGTTCCTAGATTAACTCATGCAGGCTCATGATTCAAACAGCAAAATGTAGAACTCCAGCCAAGATTTCTCTGAACTGTAGACCTAAATTTATAGTGATTTACTGGTGAAACAACTCGGATATCTTAAAGGCACCTCAAATACAACATGCTTTAAATGAAACTCCTCCCCTCTATGCCTGTTCTACTTTCTTTCCTCCTTCTATCAGTGATGCCACCGCTAGTCATTTGGTATCACGAGCCAATAAGCTATAAATTGTACTTGCCTCCTCTTTCTTCCCAGACCCTTACCACATCCGCTCCTTTCTGTTGATTTCACCCCCTTTGTATTGCTCATATCTGCCCACCTCACTCCACCTCCCTGACCCTCACTCTTGTCAATCTTTTTCACCAACCACCACAAAAGCCTCCCAACTTGTATTACATGATAATTTCTCTCCTTGGAATTATATTAGTTTCCTATTACTGCTGTAATAAATTACTACAAACTTAATGACTCCAAATAACACGTTTATTATCTTACTGTTTTGGACCTCAATAGTCCTAAAATAAAAAATGTTAGCAGGGCTGAATTCCTTCTGGAGGATCTGGGAGAGAATTCGTTTCCCGGCCTTTTCCAGCTTCTAGAGGCCACCTGCATTCCTTGGCTCTAGTCCCTTCTTCGCCAATCTCTGCTTTCCTCATCACATGTCCTTCTCTAACTCTGACCACCCTGTCTACCTCCTATAAGGTCCCTTATGGTTACATTGGGTCCAACTGGATAATCCAAGATGCTCTCCCATCTCATGATCCTTGACATAATCACATCTGAAAAGTCCCTTTTGCCATGCAAGGAAACATATTCACAGGTTCCAAGGATTAAGACACGGATATCTTTGGAGGGCCATTACTCTATCTACCACAGGAATGCTCCTCTTCCTCCTCTCCTCCTCCCTCAATGTGTTAATTCCCACTGAGCCTTCAGATATTAGCTCAGGTGTCACATTCTAAACTCCTCTTCCTCACAGTCAAGTTTATCTGTTAGAACCGTCAATACCCTTATCTCATTTTTGTATTCACTTGATCAACATCCATCCACCCCATCATGTAGTAGGCTTTATTAAAACAGGAACCATGTTGGTTTTGCTCACTGATTTGTCTCCATACCTGGCAGAGTGCTTGGTATATTGGAGGCACAAATATGCCTTGAGTGATTGAATGAACTGATAGGTAACAATGGGTCTTGGGTCAAGTTCCCTGGAAAATAGACCATGTGATAGAATAATATGTATGAAGTTTGTTAGCATGTGATTTGGATCAACACCTGTGGGAGAATGAAAGAACAAGACTGGCTGTTATACAGCAGCAACAAAGGCCTCTCCTAATCCCATGGGACCACTGAAGAAGGGATGGCACTGCAAAGGTATCTTTATTCAAAGAACTGGGGCTAGGCCTTTGTATTCCCTGAATAAACTAGTAATTTGATGTGAGCTGCCTGCATGGAGGGGATATAACTTTGACTGAGGCAGGGAAGGACTTGAATGAAGCGACTCTCTTTGGCAAAAGGCAATTTGTGGAGAGGAACTCAACTGTACCATCAGCACTGAAAACTCACAGTGGCTGGGGAATCAGTGTCTCAGTCTTGCCTGGAAGTCCAGATGACATAGCACAGTGTTCACTCAACAAGAAACCCTTTTTCTTGGGGTACACAGAGTTCCATTGGCAACTAAGAGACAGGTCTTCAATTTTCTTACCTTTCAGAAGATGTTGTGCATGGTTTTAGAATCTGTAATTGGTTCTATAATTTGGATGTGATTTGTTACCAAACACAAACTTTTTTCTTTTGACTTGAGATAAATACTTAAACTTACAGAAAAAAAATATCCTTTTTGTGAAAGTTGAAATAACTGATTTGTGTTTCAAAAAAAAGAATCTCTCCTACCTCCCTGCTCAAAGTGTCCTGTCTTCTCTTGTACACCAAGCCCACTCATCTTATTACATTACTGGAACCATACATATAATTAGATAATTCATATTATAACACCTCTTGACAACTCAACTGTAAACTCCGAAATAGCAGGAATGCTGTTGCTCAATTTTTTAAATAATAATAACAATTATAATAATAAGAATCAGTCTCTCTCTCCTTCTCTCTCTTGTGCTTACAGTGTGTCAGGCACTGCTTTATGTGTTTAATATAAATTAACTCCTATAATCCTCATGGTAGCCCTAAGTGGCAGGTACCATCAATATTCACATTTTACAGAAGGCGAAACTGAGTCAAAGAATAGTTAGTATGTTGTCCAAAGTGACACAGCTGTGATTCAAACCAAGGCAGTTGGGATCTAGAACCCAAACTCTTAACCACTGTTGTGAGATTTCTAACCTGCTGAACTGCAAGATAATAAATTTGTGATGTTTTAAAGCCATTAAGTTTGTCATTCTTACATCAGCAATAGAAAACTAATACAACTATACTACCTCCACACCCATTCAAACCACATGCACAATTCTTTGAATATAATAAACTTTAAAAAGTGAAAAAAAAAAAAGAATCTCTCATTTGCTCAGAAAGTGATGCAGAAATAAAAGAACATTTCTTCTATATTAGGATTTTCAGATTTCACTATTTTCTCAAGTTCACATAAAACTCTCTTATTAAAATCAATGATAAATGACATTATTTCAACTGTGGCAGTATTGACAATTACAAAATAGGTTGTTATTTATTTCTGAAAATTTAGCTCATCATAAATTTGAACTTTATTCTTTTTCCTACAGTTATTTTTAATTCCTATTTTTATTTCCTTGACTACAGGAAATGGTATTCCTTCAAGAAAACTATTTTGAAGTCTGACCAAAACACTCAATGATATTAAATGTATCTCTGGTGAAAATGATAAAGAGTGAAATTTGTAAAAAGAGGAGAGTTTCCTTTAAGAATAATTAATTCAGCAGATAAATTAAGAGAACAGATGTGGGAATTAAATATTTCTTTTATTCCCCAAGGGAGAGAAGAGGATTGGGGAAAATAATAAAATGTATTGCTTGATTGAAAATTAGGATATACAGAAGGACATAAAACCAGGGTAGATAAAAGGTATCCTGAAGCCATAGACCAGAAGGAAATGTGGATAGCCTTTGTAGATATAACCATTGAAACATTTCTAGCGAAATGGTAGATTTAGAAGTAAAGGTATCTCTAAAATAAAAGGTTATTACGCCAATCAGTGAACTACTAAACAAGAACATCTGGAGGCTTCGGATCTTATTAGGAATGATCAGCATAATGTGAAAACGCTCTTGAATGTGGACGTGTGGCAAATGGGAGAGAAATGGGTAATTATATAGAGGCAGAAAAATGTAATGTTGATAGAAAATCAATTATTTTGAAATGTAAAAGTTACCCATCCCAAGAAGTTCAGTTTGGTTAAGCAAACATTTATTGATCATCTATTACTGTATTTTGGTCATTCTGCCAGACAGATGGATACAAAACCCAGGCAAAGGCAATCAGAGTCAATTAGACTCAATTCTAGTACTTTTGTTGAAATCAAAGATGATAGATAACCATTTCCATACTAGCGAGACTCCAGTCTTTTAATTTGACTATCATATGAAACATGACCATGTTTTGTACAGTAAACTTATAAAACAGAAAATGTTGAATTACGTGTGAACACATGACCACATTTATAAATAAAACATAAATGTTGAATTTAGTTTTGGTTATTAAACACTTACTAAAATATGTAGACAATCATAGACACTAAATAATAGATAAAATTTGTCATTTCAACTCACTTGAAATTTATACTTTTTAAATTTTCTGCTATAAAAATATCTGAATAAAAATCCTTGTACCTAGACGTTTTTCTCTAATTATGATATTTTCTAAGGATATATTTTAACAAATATAATTAGTGGATCAAAGGATAGGATATTTTTAGGCATTTAATAAATATTACTAAATTGCTTTTGAAAAGACTTTGCCAGTATAACATATATAGCTGCCAGAAACTGTAAAAGAGTCTTGTATTGTCTTTCTGGCCATAAAGTGTGATATGGGGTGTGTGGGTGTCAATCTAGTTAATTTAGAGGTGAAAATAGTATCTCATTTAAAATTACATCAATTTGACTTTAAGAAGTTGAAAATGTATGCATAGTTTATTAGATACGCATGCTCTTTTCGAATTGTTTGTTCTTATCCATTGCTTAATTATGTACTGGGACAAAATGTTTTTCTTATTTATTTGTATGATTTTAATGGTAAAGGCCTTTCCAATATGTCGTGGCGTAGATAAAAATATTTTTTCTTATATATGGGATTGTACTCAAGTTTCATTACAAATAAAGAATTAGATTGTGCTTATTGTATTGTAACACAAGCACGAAACTGAATTGAAAGAGAAAGACTTGCTGAATTTCCTTTATTTCTGTAAAACAAGTGAAATGAGGTATTAAAACTTTTCTCTAAAGTTTAAAATAAATTATGGCACACATGAAGAGATTTTTAATCCTCACATGTTATTTTTAGATTGTATGTGTTGAATCTCTGTTTTTTAAAGATGAGGAAATTAGTGCCTAACTCTTTTTTGCTGCTTTTCTTCCTCCATCAACTACATGATTTCTGCTGCTTATATTATTATTTTATTTCATGAACGTTCATAGCATATTCTATTCTGTAACCATAATTTACAGTTCTTTGGTCTTAATTCTATATTTAAGTGAATTCATTTTTTGTGTGTGTGTGCGAGTGAGGAAGATTAGCCCTGAGCTAACAATCCATGCCAATCCTCCTCTTTTTGCTGAGGAAGATTGGCTCTGAGCCAACATCCATGCCCATCTTCCTCTACTTTATATGGGACGCCGCCACAGCATGGCTTGACAAGCTGTGAGTGGATGCACGCCTGGGATCCAAACCCGCAAACCCTGGGCCGCCAAAAGCGGAATGTGTGCACTGCACCGCTGTGCCACCGGCCCGGCCCCTAAGTGAATTCATTTTTATCAAAATTCTTTTTATTTCATCATGGTTTCTTCATCTTTGGTTATTTATTCTTGTTGAGTTGGATTTTCATCTTCAAGGGGTTTTTCAAAAAAAATTCATAAATGCTATATTCTCAGAACTGCCACACACTTGCGATAGTCTGACTTTCTTTATAGTTAAAGAACAAGTTAGGTGAGTATGAGATTCTTGTGTCTCATTTTCTTTCCTTGTGACCTTTGTAAATATGACCACATAGTTTTGTGACATTGAGTGATGACTTGGATAAGTCTTGTACATGATTTTCTTTTTTTTTTTTTTTTTGGGTAAACAAAATGTGGTTTATTCACACAATAGAACACTATTCAGCTATAAAAAATGAATGAATTACTGATATATGTTATAATATGGATGAAGTTTCAAAACATTATGCTAAGTGAAGGGAATCCATCTCAAAAGACCACATATTGTATGATTCCACAAAAAGAAATGGAATGGAAAGGGATATTGCTTGCAAGAGCGTAGAGATGTGGAAATGTGGAGCAGAAACCACGTTTCCTTCTTTTTTAAATTGGGAGACATTCCTTCTTCTCCTTCCTCCTCCTCCTCCTCATCTTCCTCCTCTTCTTCTTCCTCTTCCTCGACCTCTTCCTCTTCTTCATCTCCTCTTGCTCCTCCTCCTCACCCTTCCCTCCTCCTCCCTCCCTTCGCCTTCTTCTTCTGTGTATTCAAATGCTTTGGGCTTCTTGGATAGAACTTATCTTTGCAACAGATTTCTTGTACTTGTGCTTGGGTGCACACTTTCTGAATCTTCAGGTAGCAATTTTTTTTTCTCTCCCTTAAGCTTTGTCAGGGTGTAATTGACAACATTGTATACGTTTAAAGTGTATAACGTGCTGATTTGGTCTATGAGTACATTGTGAAATGATTGCCACAATTAAGGTAACACATCCATCACCTTACGTAGTTACCTTTTATGTGTGTGTTTGGTGAGAAGACTTAAGATCTACTTTCTTAACAAGTTTCAAGTACACAACACGGTATTATTAACTATAGTCACTATGCTGTACATTAGATCCTCTGTACTTATTTTTCCTAGAACTGAATGTTTTGTACCCTTTGACCAGCATCTCCCCATATCGTCCACCTCCCAGCCCCTGGAAACCGCCATTGTACTCTCTGTTTCTATGAGTTTGTTTTTTTTTACATGATTTGCTTTTCTGCTTGAATTCCTACATGATTCTTTCAACCATCAAGTTTAACTGTTTTACCAAGTGTGCATTATTGTTGATATTCTGTTAATTTTATCCTGACACCATGAGTGCTTTCATCAGATGATTAAACTTTTACTGAATTTCAAGAATTGTTTCTTTTATATACTGTTACATATATTTTCTTTTCTGTTTGTCCTGTTTTTTTTTTCCAGGAACATCATTATTTGTATTTTTTTGCATCTTTTATCTTTTGTCTTCTTTCTAACTATTTAAATTTCCTTGATATTTTTTATTTTATTTTGTGTGATTTTCTGAGTCTTGAAATCTAAGATAGATCTCCCTTGTGTTTTCCGATATTTTTCTTTCCTTCATGTTGCAATTTCTGATGGGACTCATTTATATAATGGACTGAATTTTCTCTTTTTTTCTTTTATCTTTTTCAATTTACTTAACATCTCTTTATGATCTATTATTTCCTAGATAATAAGTTGTCTTATATTTTTTCAGACTATGGAGATTAGTTTATCTGATTTGTTGCTCTGTTTCCTGGGGGGTGTTTCCACTTCTGCTATATTAGCCAATTACCTTTATATTATTACTTATGCTCACTCTCCCCCTTTCTCTCTCTCTCTTTCCTATCTTTTCATCATGCTCTCAGTCTCTCTGGTGTGTGAGAAGGTAGTAACGTTATTAGTATAAAAGTCTAAGCTACACGTTATTTTCTATTTATTACTAATTTTTGATGGGGGATAGTCTAGTCATGGAAGCTTTTTGCTGATGCATACTACACACAGGGATGAGGGCGATTTTCTGCTTTATTTGGGCTTTATTCCCCCTGTACAAAGTATATTATCTGTCTGGAGGTCATGTCTTCTCTTAGTGTTAGACATTCCAAAGGCCAGTGTGGTTCGCAGTGAATCCTCTTAAGTCACAGACTCTTCATATTGTGATCTCAGGTTAGCTGCCATCCGCCTCACCTCACCCCTGGCCATATTATTTATCTACGAGGTCAGGTCCTTGAAAAGGAGAGTGTGATTGTGTCTCTCCTTCTACACCTCTGCCTCTCCCTCCCTTTCGTAGTTTAAAGCTGGATCTCTGAAGTGATACTCCTACTTTTCTAGAGCGCCCTGTACACTCTCTAAATCAAAGTTTTCTTAAATGGCCCTTCAGAACTGTGATACTTACATTCACAAAGATGTTTCTTTTCCCTGATGTATTAGAAAACTTATGTCATCTTTCGGCATCATGCTTCATCATGATTCAAATTTTACTGTAATTGGGATGTAATCTATAAATGTGATTTGAGTTTATGAGAGTTACTTTGTATAATTTAATATAGAAATTTCTGCTCTATTTTTTCTGTCCTGCTAATGTTTATAGAGAAATAGAATTAAAATGTCGTTGATCATAACTCTACCAGCTTTAACTGAATTTTCTCAATCCTTTTCTTAATTGACCTAATATGGCAGTATTATTTTTAATAATTTAATTTAAAAATAATAAAAATGATTTTAAAATCAAGAAAACATTTCCTTGCTCTAATCACTAATCATGACTTGAGGCTTAGCTGTGGGATAAATCATTGCTCCAGTTTATTGAGATGTAGACAAAAATTTATTATTATAGCTTGAAATGTGGAAAAGAAACAGAATTAAATTCCAAAGGTTTACTGAACCTTGTGAGAGGTTCCAAAGCTCATTGGAAATCTTATGGAGATTTACGTTTGAAGAATGGAAGGACATTGTATAAATGTTTGTAGAAAAGATAATGAATTAAGATTTTTCTTTATTAAAACAATGAAAAGTTGTGATAAGAACAACTAAAATATTGTCACCTAACAGATCGTTGTTTGTGAAATTATTTTCTAATAAAAACGTGCTTACAAATATAATAAAGAACTGTCATGAAAACACTTCTCTTTCACCAACTTGGTTGTAGTGGTGATTAAATCATTCCTATTCCAATGTAAATTATGTCTTGCAAAACTTGAATAGATGTATTTTTACTTCATGTAGTTTTAACATAGTTTTATATTTTTTTAATAGTATTCCTTACAATCCCAATCTAGACAGAGAATGACACAAAAAAGCTTCTTTTGATCTCAATATTTTGGGTATATTTGAGAGTCAAATTAGTTAAAAATATATCAATGATTTTTTCTCTAAAAGGCAGTTTATTCACACACATGTCCCCAAAATAGTGGCCCTTCAGGTAATGCCACTCCTCTGTTTTTCTGTCCATTAAGATGAGAGTTTTCCAAGGAGAGAACATAGGACCTAATAGAATTATTATTAGCAGAAAGAGCATGAAAGAGATGTACTTTGTGAGTTATCAGAAGGAAAAGCATTCTCCTCTCCATCCTAGGAGAGTAGAAAGTAGGAGCATCAGAAAATGAGCATCTCTACTTTTCTTTTGCTGCTGCCTGAATATTTACTGATGTGAGGTTATAAAGGTTTTGACAGGCAGGGCATGCGCTATCTCTCGGGCTCTGTTTTTTTTAGGAAACAAGTAATTTAACTTTTCAGGAAAGAACATGTCAAAACGTGAGAAAAGAAGAAAAGCAGTTTGATTTTGAGGAAAATGAGTTAGATGCATTCTTTGCACTGTGATGTATTCTGTGAAATGAAACTACATCTGTTTCTAAACAGTCCCTCAAACCACAAAGCAGTTGAAGGTCAGAAGAATGAAAATAGCAACCAAATAGGTGACAGACACATCTAGAAATTGGACTTTCAGAGGGTTCTAAACAAAGTCAAAGGATGGCTCCCTAAAATTATAACCTCAAAATGTTTATATAAGCCGCATTATGTGTTGTTCTGAAGTAGAACACTTTTTTTGATCAACTGAAAGTTACTAACTATTATATAAGTGACATCATATATAGACGACAAATTTTCATGAATACAATATGATATGGTCAACACAAACAATGAAATAAATATAGATTCATCTTTTTTTTTCCTTTTAATTCTGAAGGTACTTTAAAACCTTGCATTGCCTCTAAATTACGGATTAATATTTTAATAAATTGATGAGGGTAAATCAAGATTCCTAATTTCCAGAATGTTAATTAAATGAAACATTTGACGTGTAAGCATATAGAATTGTATATTGCCTCTAGTCTTAAAGAACATATAAAGCATTTAATTTAATAGCCTCATTTTACAAATGTGGTAACTGAGATCCAGATATGATAAATGCTTTCTCATTCTCCTACCAACTAGACATATATCTTACTCACTATGTCATATTGTCTGTCATAATCCTTCTATGTGGGAATGATATTGGAGATACTTGGTTAGGTATACTGGATGCTATGCTAAGTACAGAATGAAGGATAACAAGAGTTTACTAAATTAGTTAATAGACATAAAAGAATTTTATGTACTGTATATACCTCTAAAATATGAGTATATGATTCCAAACTTCAGGCTGTTTGTCATTAACATTCCTTCTCTCAATACCACCAGCTTCCCACTGAACTAGCCAAGGGATTCTCCCCCAAGCCTCGTGGTGTCAGGGTTTTCTTCTCTACATGACAGTACAAGTAATGGCCCGTAAGTTAGCATGTATTTTGCTGCACATAACTAAAAAAACTTACCACCAAAAGTTTAAATAATAAATACGTTTAATTATCTCACATAGCAAGAAGGTGCCTATTAGACATCAAAGTGAAAATGTCAAGTTAGGCAGCTGAATTTTTGAGTCTGGAGTTCTGAGAAGAGGCCAGGGCTACAGACATGGGGTGGAATGAGATGAGGTTGCTTAGGAGGGGTGAATAGAGAATAAAAGGGGGGACCAGTAGGGAGCCCTGGCCAGCCAGTATTTAGAGGTCAGGAAGAGAGCAGAGAACTAGGAGAGGGAGTCAAGTGTGAACTAGAGAAACTAAGGAAGTGGTATCCCAGAAGAGATCTCAAGAAATGAGTGGTCTACTGTGGCAACACGTGCTGGGATGTTAAGAAACAGTGAGCTTATGTGAGATCTGTTCCATGTTTTAAAACCCCTTAAACTTAGTGGATAGTTTTGAATATTGGAAATTTTAATCACTCTAGCCATTGACTAAGGGAAAATTTTGGGATAGGAATGAATTTTGCGTCCTTCAGAGCTCATCCCTAAATGACTACCTATTCAAAAAAATAAAATAAAAGTGAAATATTCCAATAAATAGAATATTTTCTCACTCAGTGACGTGTGGGAAAAGGCAATGAGAGATTATTGCCCTAAATCAGAAAAACGAACGAAGAGATAGATGTGAAGAGTGAGAAAGGAACAAAGGTGAGAAAATAAACTTTTTCTTTGGAGCTGTCTAGATGCAAATCATCTGGGCTGCTACATATTAAATGCTTAATCTTATAAATTTAAGCTACATCTCATTAAAGTAGCAATGTTTTGGTACATCCATTAAGGCCCAAGAACTCAAAGATCATGAGATTATTGAAAACTTCTCTAACTCAGGATCTGTTATCACGATCCCAGCGGAACAGAAGAGAAACCTACATGTACTAAGCATGTGCTAATGGTCAAACACCATGTACTCTCACCTGTGTTACCTCTTTTAATACTAAAATGGCTTTGTGAAGCAGGTATTACCAAACCCTTTTAGAAGTAAACAAATTGTATTTCAGAGAGGTTAAGTAGCTTGTCCAAGGTCACACAATGAGTAAGTACTGAGGTCAGGGTGTGAACAAACATCTGTCTGATTCTTATACCTCTTCTCCTACTGCAAGACCTTTCTGCCTCCATGGGGAAGGGAAGTCTAGAATCTGTATTTGATCTTCTTAGGCTGCTTTCACACATTTAGGGATGTATGTGTGTGTGTGTACATATATATGTATATACTTTTTTTTTCCTTATCAGTTTTACTTTCTGTTGGAAAGTCCACATTGTTAGGGAAACCATTTCATCCTACAACTTGATTACTATGATTTTTTAAAAAAATTCTCATGGGTATGTGTTTCTTAAGATTTTTGTCAGCCTCATCAGATCTCAACGAAATGATCAGCAAATGCAATATAAATTTGAAGTCACCTTTTATTGTTTTGTCTATCATCACAGTGTATATTACAGTTGAGTGATAAGAGCTAGAGCAAGAGTGAATGCCAGTGAGACAGAGAGAGAGAAGGAAGGGAGTTGTGTGTGATGAGAAAGAGGACACATCAGTTTTCTCACTGAACGGGTCAATGCTTCATGAAGAATAACATGCTCTATGTGAGTAGGCACTTATCGCTTTCATTGGGAGGAAGACTGACTTCCCTCTGGGTGATGGAAATGATAAATAATCTTAGACCAAGTAGGCTGTTTATTACACCCTGTTGCATTCACAAAGTGCTTGGTCAACTATCTTGGAACAACATAATTGAAACAGCTGTCCACTCTGGTCTTCAAAAGTTTTTGATGCAGGAGGGCATTTTGTTGGCAAAGTCATGAGTGATGTAATTCGTATCACACTCTAACATTCAGAAATAGACTGGGGGTCTCCTGGTGAATGTGATCCTCTCTTGCTGCTTCTCAAGGCCTCTGGTAAATATTAGAAATTATATTATCATAAAATAGAAAGTTCTAACCCCTTTAGGGACCCATAGTTGGACTTCAGATGGAAGTCTGTACCTCCACAAATTATGTCCACAATGTTTTCTCTGTGTGCACCTCTGCATTTTAGCAGTGAGACTCCATAGCTTTCAGTGGATTCTCTAAAGGTTATAGGGCTGCTTTTGCCCCCACAAAAAAATAACAAACATGGGCAAGTACCACTGGAATTCCATAAATGCGCACTATTTGGCCTTATTTTTCTTTTTGCTGATGATCATCACAGAGGAGGCGCCAGGGATATATTTTTGTGAACACCAGCCCTTAAAAGCACCAGAGATCCTGGGTGTTGTGTATGCAATGTACTGCCCTAAGAGAAAAAACTGCTCCATGTTACAGAAATACAGTGGCACGTGTGAGTGGCTGAACCACAGAGTGAGTGTCCCACTCACCTGACCAAATGACATTACTCATTAAATTCATCAAGAATCCCAAGTCTGTTAGAGGTTGTCGTGTGTAAATTGAGCTTCATTTATACCTATAGTGAAGAACTTCCGTGTTTGACAGAAAGTAGGCATGATTCTAAGCCACTCTCATGAGTCACATACCTGCAAATCAATGTTGTGGAATTCATCTTGGTTTTACACTGGAAGCTGGATTTGAAATTGTTAATATAAGTATCCACATGTTGGCTAGATTCGTCAAAACTGTAAGTATTCTTTGAAGAAAGCAGAGTCAAAAAACAGTTTGGAGAAATTTTCTTGTCTTGTTGATAAGAGACCCTGAGATACAGGGTCAAATATTATTTATTATTGCTGTTATTTTATTTTATTTTTTTTTGCAAAGGAAAGGCTCGAATATAAATCTCTCAGAGTAGAGTTAGATTTTGTCCAGGTCAGGAAAAACGGTTGAGTTAGACTTTGATACTTCCTGGTTTAACACTTCTTTGAATAATTTTATTTCGACAACTTTTTTGAGTTAGCTTGGTGTTTAAGATCTTTAAAAAGTGGCATTTAAAAAGAGGAATAAAATTTAACACAAATGAAAACTGGGAAAAGCACTAGCTTCATATATGGAAGGAAAGGCATTAATATCCTAAACATATAATTAGCTCTCAATAATAAATATGAAAAAGTTTACCACAATTAAAAAATACCAATAAGACAGGCAGTTCACAAAAGAATAAATACAATTGAATGATAAATATATGAAAAAATTTAAACTTTACTAATAATTAAAGAAATTCAAAAAAAATATTTTTATACTATGATATCTAAAAGTTAAAAATGATAATATTGAGTGTTGCAGAGGTTTGGGGAAATGGTGTTCTCATAAATGGTGTTGAGAGAAAAACCAGTGCCATTTTGTTTGGATGGTAATCTGGCAATGAATCCCAAAAGCTTTAAAATGTGCATACCTTTTGAGCAACAAATTACATTTATGAAAAATGTAACCTAAGGAAGTGATTAACAATTTAGTGAAAAGGATATTCTCTATTATAATATTTTGAATAACAAATAGTTAAAAATCTTTTCAATCTCCAAAAAGTAAGGGATTATTTAGTTGTGATACTATCAAAATAATGGAATCTTAAGCAGACTTTAAAGATAAGAATGTAGAATTACATTTATAACACAGACAGATGTTTTTGCTGTGTTGCAAAGAAATAGAAAACAAATTATGATACTGTAAAATTATGATCACATTTTTGCATAAATACATCTATCTATCTATCCATCTATCTATCCATCTATCTATCCATCTAGCTAGCTAGCTAGCTAAAAAGGGGGAAAAATCTAAAAGTATACACCAAATGTTAGCAGTGGTTATTTCAAGATAGTGGAAATATGAGCTGTTTTTATACTCATTTTTGCTTCTATATGTTCCACTTTTTCTACAATGACCATCTATTATTTGGAAAACAGGAGTAAAAACAAATTTTTAAAATATTGTATATATTTTCCTCCATTCTCTTAGCATTGGCAAACTATTTGAATAAGCTCTGGGTACTACCATTTAGTGTATTTATGTTGAAGAAAAAAAATAATTAAGCATTTTCTGTTCCTCAACTCCATTGAAAAGGAGAGTTCTGACAATTTATGATCAAGTAGAATAAATAAGTAAAACTGCAGGAATCTTGGTGAGTAATATAAACATTAAAGAAAACATAATCAGCAGATTGGGAATAACAAAGTGTCCAATCTGATAAAGTCAGATTTTCCAAGTGCCTGTGGAAGATGATTTAACCCAGTGTATACCTGGCTAGTTTCATCAACTAGAAAAGTGTTTTATGACAACATGGTTCCACCTTTCAGATTAGACTCCTCTTGTCCTCATCATCTTATCCATTGTTATATGGCCAGTTAAAACCTTATATGACGTAACTAAGCACAGATTTACTACTGCCACCAAAAAGCAGAAAGAACCAGAGTTTTACTTAACCATAGCAACAAGATAGAAATCTCTTCTAATTTCCATAGACTTAAAACCTGCTGCAGAAGTTCTTTTGTTGGCATTAGCTGACCCTTAAATAGCTCCGTGCAGATGTTAGCCGAAGTCTGTTAGAAGTGTTTTTTTCAGCCATGTAGCTTTGAAGGGAAGAAAAGTCTTTGATCAATAAGAACCTTGACAAGGATGATTTTAAAGGATGCTGACTACTCCAAGTTGTTCAAAGCAAGGTTATTTAAAGTAACCCCAATTCATGGTGCCAAAATTTCACAGTGTACCTCAGGGGAGTATGCTAAAGACAGGTGTCCAAAAGAACCTTCTCTGCTTGGCTTGCTCCTGGCCTGCTATGTGTAAGCAAGATTCTATGTGTGGATTGCCTAAGCGTTCTGATTTGTGCATACCTTAGTCTTGGGAAAAAATAATGGATTAAGCTTTTGTGGAAGACAGAAATGGAAAAAAACCTGGTAATACACTCCTCAGCTTTTAATCAGGAAAACCGGGATTTTTCCAAAGGGCAGATAAAATCCTCACTTAGAAATTTCTATGAAACAGTTATTGGATGTTAGGTTTTTTCCTATTTCTTCTCCATACCATTAAATATTCAGCAAAAGTAATCGGACAAAACCATGATTATATTCAAATCAATAAATATCTTAACAGTCAACGTTTACCATAGTCTTGTAATATCTTTGTTTTAGAAAATGGAAAGCAATAAAGATTACCCATCATCTTCGTATCCAGAGATGATCACTATTTTTTTTTTTTTTTGGTGAGGAAGATTAGCCCTGAGCTAACATCCAATGCCAATCCTCCTCTTTTTGCTGAGGAAGATTGGCCCTGGGCTAACTTTTGTGCCCATCTTCCTCTACTTTATATGGGAAGCCGCCACAGCATGGCTTGACAAGTGGTGTGTCGATGCGCTCCCAGGATCCAAACCTGCGAACCCTGGGCCGCCGCAGCAGAGCATACACACTTAGCCGCTATACCACCAGGCTAGCCCCCAGAGATGATCACTTTTAACATTTTTATGTATTCTAATTTATGTGTCTTTACACGTATAATAACTTTTTTTGCAAATTGGGATCAAACTTTACATATTGCTTTGTAACTAGATTTTCTGACTTGCAAATCAATAAGCTATGAATATTTAAAACGTATCCTGAAATATTCTTTGAAAGAAAAAAATAGCTACATAGTATTTCTTAATTTATTCAAATCCCCTATTCTACAAATATGTGAAGGGGGAATCCATAATCTAGGCACTGTGAAGATACAGTGGTTAGTAAAATACAGTCTCTGATCACAGTCAGCTTATATTCTAGTAGTGAGAAGGCCAGAGAGGACTAAACAGAAATAAAGATGCTACTATGAGGCATGATAAGAAGAGAGAAATCTAGGCCATGTTCATGGAGGATCAAGGGATGAGAAAGTACCTCTGATTTGGAGGGTCAGAAGGGGTTGTTATAATGGTCAGCATTATGGTAGACTGTTTCTTACTCTATGTGGTTGCAGTCAAGTTCAAATGAATTAACACCTATTAACGGCCTAGAAAAGGGCCTGTCATGTACTAAGTGCTCAATAAGGCTTCACTATTATTATTGTTGTTGTTATTGTTAATACTACAATTATATGGCAATTTAAAAAAAATACATTGGCTATGATTCCATCTGTCTGAACCCTCTTCCCACTTCAACCTCCAAATTCAATAGGCCACACATTTTCTGTAGCAAATCTGCCTTGAGACTCTGCCACTGTGTCCACTAATGTCAAGAATTCAAGCTGCCTGTCATCCATTAGGCCCTAATTAACATTTCCCCTCCAATTTTCGGTTGTGTAGAATGATCCAAGGAGCCATAAACTTCACGAGAGTACTTAATTACTTCAATAAAATAGGCCCGTAATCCTCCATGCTGGCTTAATAACTACATTTCCAAGTGTTTAGAATCACTTACAATAGGCATTTT
Organism: Diceros bicornis minor; assembly: GCF_020826845.1. Taxonomy (NCBI): domain Eukaryota; kingdom Metazoa; phylum Chordata; class Mammalia; order Perissodactyla; family Rhinocerotidae; genus Diceros; species Diceros bicornis. The sequence continues at coordinate 31,278,659 of NC_080741.1, forward strand.
AAACTAGTGACACTTATTTCCTTTTATTATTGTTCCCACTCTGTTAATATGTGTTTATCTTATTTTAGTCTTTGTGGCCTTGAAACAAGTACTTATTAATCAGAAGCCATTTAAATGCTGATATGCCGTGTTCTACATTAAGGAAACTAAAAGAACACCAAGCAGCTAAGTACACACAGGTTCTTTTCCTCTTAATTAAGAGTTGGTTTGCACATATAATTCCTTTCCTGGCATGTTATGTGGAGGTATTAAAATTAGATTCAACTAGGATAGGGTAATTATCAGCATAACTAAAGCTTCATGAGAGTCTTGTTTTAGGAACTTGATTCAGCTATCGATGACAAGTTAATATATTGCGATTGGTTGTTCACTGATGGACTGTTGCAAATTTGTAGAACTGAACCTCCACGTGTAGAAACCATGGTTTCTCCACCTGACTTGGAGCACTAAGGACTCCAAACACACTCATTACCTTGGAAAGCATCTCCAGGCCTGTGTCTTGATTGGCTTTCAATCTTCTGGCAGGCCGTGATGTGTATCTTGGAGATGTATTTGTTCACGACCCAACATAAATTCTAAACTGCAGTATGTGACGAAGTTAGTAGTTAGGGGAAAGGGGCTTCCGGAAGGGGCTGAAAACATCTCTATAAGCAGAAAAATGTAGGAAATCTAGCTGTCTAGAAGATCTTGTAAATAGTAATGTAAGTTGGCTTGATCTCTAGATAAGACGCTATTTGACAAAAATCCTGGTTACAAGAGGGGAAGGAGTCTAGGCATTCTCTACCACAAGACCCCATAGCCAAATACTTCCTTTCTCTTAGCTAATCTCTTTAATGGAGGAGCCCATAAAGTGTAGGGAATCTTTGGGGACAAATATGTTGTGTGTTTACTGAGCATCCTAAGAGGTAGACCTGGCAGAAATCTTAGAAGTAGCTTCCATAAACTCCCTACCTTCCTTTACACACACACACACGCACACAGAGCTTTGGGCATTTTGCTAGGTTCTTTGCTGGGCTGAAGTAAATTGGGATGGTACTGGGCAGCTTAGAGGGAGTATGAGCAAGTCAAGGACTCCTACAGCATCCTAACATGAATCTTCGTGTTGTTAAAATTTTATATGAGAAGAAAGAATAGACACCTTCTGGTCCAGCCTTATATTTTATAAAAGAGTTCCAGAACGAAAAACCAAAGATTATCAATGTGGACTCCCCTGAAAATGGCTTTTTTCACTTCTGAATAACTCTACATTAAAAACTCTTCCCATGTGCAACTATGACACACAGCTATCTACTGGGGCTTCGGGGAGAAAACAGGGGAAAAAAGGAGGGGGATTGGCAATAGATGTTAGCTCAGGGCCAGTCTTCCTCAGCAAAAAGCGGAGGATTGGCATGGATGTCAGCTCAGGGCTGATCTTCCTCACAAACACAAAACATAAAAACAAAAACAAACAAACAAAAACTCTTCATCATGAGAAAGGAAGTAGAAAAATTTGCAAAAAATGCACTAGGTAAAACAGGAGTACCAGAATCCATTTTAGGAAAAGCAGATGCCCATTCTGTTGATGAGGTCTACAAAAGGAGAGAAGCTTCACTGAATAGAGACTGTGTTCAGAGTCAGACCTCTAAAAGGGGGCCAATGAATAATGTACAATGGTGCTTCCTTTGCTTTTTTTTTAATGTAAAAGGCTCTTTTGCGTCCATACTAATAGAAATTAAATGTTGTAAGACCAAACCAAAAATAAACAAAGGCTTGGCAAAACTTTTCCTCTATCAGTAAGGGGCCAATGAGTGTAAACCAGCCCTGGCTGATGTATATGGCAAATACTCCAATCATCATACCTTTGGTGTGGTTTAAACATTCAACAGAATTTAATGCCAAGACATTAAATAAGTCAGCGTATAGAGGGTTCCACAAACAAGAAATAATGTAATGTTTCCATTACATTATTTTTACATTAAAAAAACTTAATGTAATTTACACAAAAACATCTAGGCTGTTTGCTTTTATGGAGTCTGATTTGTTGTCTGGACCTTATACCTGTTTAAATATCATATTTCTTTTCCAAATTTGTAGCGTTGTAGTATGGTGGTAGGCCCACTGAAACAGCATAACTACCTAAAAAATTTCACCAGCATAGATTTAGGGTCATGAACATTAAAATAGCAGGAAGTGGCTTTCTACAAAGTTCAGAATCCTAGCAACAAATTTTCCTCTCACATCTTATCAAGTCCCAGTCACCTGCCCATGAAATTGGCAGCCGAAAGATTTTCTGTGCTGCCTCTTACAGGTTTCTTGTCATCGCGCCAACTTGCTTTGTCTCCACAACCTGGCAAAATACAGCTATTGGCAGGAAAGCGAATATTTGAAAACGATTACAGTATATAGGGATTTTTGGTTCCATAATGTTTAATCAAGTAATTTAAATACTATTTTAGCACTAGGGATAGATTTGCTTTCTATTTTATAATACGCAATGTGCTGTTCTGTAATTTGAACCCTTCGGCCACCAGTCCCTCAAAGAAAGAACTAGAATGGGGTCCTCAATGAACACTATCCTGTCTTGACATGAGTACAGCCATGTTTGGCCGCTCCATTGACCTACAGCCACCAGCACAAAAAGAAATATAAAAGCTGCTTTCTGTGTGGTGGGAACTGGCCTTTTCCCGGGAACTGGCCTTTCTCTCACGGAGGGAGTTGCAAGTTGTAACATTTCAAGGCTCTTGGAGCGTCGTAGCACGGGATGGACTGGCCATCTGTGCCGGGCTGGGACGATAACCAAAGAGAACAATGCACGTACACAACTACTGGGCCGGGATGTTAGCCAGGGGGCTCAGTGCACGTACGCCACTGATAACCATTTTGTACATGGGAACACTAAATGCTTGCTCTGCAAACTCTGTAATTGCTTACTCTTAAAATTACTGATGGTATAAAAACTGCTGGAAACTGAGACCCGGTGAGAGTTCCACCTGTGGAAAGGACGCCTTGCCCAGGACGTGTGATCCTTGCCCAGCCGCGTCGATTGACAGGGCTCTCCTGGCAGTGGGGCGTGGATGTTGTGAGTAACTGATTTGATGTGGAGTAATTGATTTGATGTGTAGTAAGTGATTTGATGTGTTCTCTTTTCGGTCAACCTGGTGTTTCTCTTTCCAGTTGATTTGTGTCATTTCTCTTCAGCCGATGTGGGTGTTTTCCCTTTCCAGTAGGGCTGATGTTTTTTCCCTCTTAATATTTGACCTATTTGGATCAGTTTGCAGACTGTCACCTTTACTATCCTCTATATAATAAAATATACCTTCAGTCCATTTGTTTGGAGTGGAAAGTGTCTTTTACGTCTCCGATCGAATCCCCGAACCTCTCATAACATATCCATAACAAGGATAATTTAGCAAAATATTAATGATCTCTGTACTTTTTAATTCTGTGGCCATAACCTTCCGCCTAGGTGACCTGACACATAAAACTGCCTGCTGCTGTGGAAGAAGCCGGGCAAAAAGCAGAGAGGTGGGGTTCTTATATCAGGAATGCAAAGAGAAAGAGTTCATCTTGAGCTTCGGGAAAGAGTTCATCTTCAGTTGGATCAAAATATGATCCTGCAGAAAGACAATTGTCTTGAACGCCAGGTTTTCTTTAGAAAGAATTTTCGAAATATTTTGAGCATTCCAGAACCAGGTCTTCCATGAACTGAAAAGAAGATACCCTGCCTTCCTATGGGAGCTGTGTCATTTGACTTCTTGCCAAAGATAAGAGAATATTGCATATGGGAGATGGGAAAGTCAAATCCACTCATTCTGGTTTGAAAGGATTGTGAAGGGATGAAAGGATGTAAGGGAGTAGGGTCGGGGGTGGGAAATGTGAGCAGCCCAAAGAGACATTGGAGTGTTAGACAAAAGAAACATCAAAAGCAGGGGGATATTTTTTTAAATTCATTTTAGGGATTCCAGAAGGTAACAATCTCATAGAGTGTCATCAATCATATCAAGCCATATTAAGGTAAAATTGGAAGCAACAAAGTTTCAGCTTTCCTGAGCTTGGTTCTCAAACTCAAAGGGTGGCCAGTGGTACTCAAAGGGCGATGGCAGCATCAGCATCAGCATCAGTATCAGCATCCCCTAGGAATGTGTTAGAGATATAACCTCTTAGATCCCACTCTAGAGCCACTGAATCAGAAACTCTGAGCATGGGCCCAGCAACCTGTGTTTCAACAAGTCCTCCAGCTGTTTCTTGTACCCTAAAGTTGAGACCCACTGTCTAATGGCCTGATTACAGATTCAGAAATTTCCACAGGTCCCCGAGAGGCAGACACCAAGGAGGCTGAGCTGAAGTCCAGTGGCCCTGCCTTAAGGCCTACCCAGGTGAGAGGCAAGAGATCTGTAGGATGGAACATCTAGGCCAACGGCTGGATGGAGAATGTGCAGGTATTCAGAGGCCTTTATAACACCAATTAGAAAGAAGAGAGGTTGAGGCCATCACGGAACACTGAAACTTGAGCAAGCTGAGACATCAACCCACCAAATTAGGTGCAAATGGCAATAGGGCATACATCACACAAGCCACCAGACAAGAGATATCTCAGAAAGATACCCGAAGAAGCAGAAGACACACAGCAATGCAAGAACTCCTCCACTCTCCAACCATGAGGTCGCGCTAGTGACACCTCTCATCTCACTCCCCAGATACCTAAATACCACCTTGGAAAAGGGCAATGGAAGGGAGAGGAAAGATGGAAGCACAGCCAACTTATCTGAAAAATTGTAGTCTTTCTACAAAAGACCATTTAGGAGGTTCAAAGACCTGATAAAGGTATCAACTTTGAAGGACTGAATGTTTATACTGGAAGGAAACTATTGAATCGGAAAAATCTGAAACTTCATTAATTGGCAAGTCTGACTTGTTCCCAGGCCTCAGGAGAATAGGGCTCGTAAGTAAGCTCAGGGCAGTGTTAGGGAATAAATAAATAAACTAGTTGTCTGAAAGCAAGATGCATACATTTGTAACTATGCTATGCACTTTTGCTACTTTGTGGTACAGTGTTGGCATTTTTGCTACCCAGAGTGCTCTCTGGAAAGCAAAATATTTCAGAAGAGAAATGATAGAATGAAATAACTTTAAAGGGATCTTAAAATTGTGAGGACTGCTCATGACATTTTTACAGTTTGCCCTTGGCAAATTCTCCTGCATCATCCCTCTCTTATAGATAAACCGTCAAGCAGATTTGCCAACAGAGGCCTGACTCGGAGCCTTCAGGTGGAGGAAGTTGGGCACGATTAGAACGGTGGGTAAATTGGGAAGACTCAGGCAGGAATTCTATATTTGGAGACGTTTAAGCAGAATGAATATGATGGGCCTAAATTAAAGGAATATTAAAAAAACCCAAAAGGCAAGAAAGCAATGGATTTCTTTGTTACTAAGATTAGTCAATCTACACTGGATTTTTCAATTACTTCAGTGTCGAGAGCATGATCTTGGAAAATCACACCAAGGTACCTCAAATAGAAGGTATTAAAAGCTCTTTAGAAACGTTTCTAGGCGGTATGTTTAAATATTTATGAATAACGTCTATAAATGACTGCTGGCCAGTTGTAATAATTAGGTGTACTCAGATGGTATAATAACCTCCCCATCGCCTGAAAATGTGCTGACTATGTAATGTTCACCCTGGGACAGCCTCTGCTCAGTGTGAGGACCTGAGTTTTTCTCTTTCTGGAAGGATTGGCTTTTTATTTTTAGTTACTTTTTAAAAACTTTTGAATTGAGGTATAACTTTTATGTAAGTTAAATGCACAAATCTATATGTGTAGCTCAGTAATTTTTACATATGTATATATTCATATGACCACCACCCACAGCAAGATATTTCTAGCACCCAGAAGATCCTTTGTCCCCTTCTAAGGAAATAACTCCATCCCCAAACCAGCTATTATTCTGTCTTCTATTACTGTTGTTATTTTTTCCTTTGTTTGAACTGATGTAAGTGGAATCAAATAGCAATGATGTTTTCATGACTGTTTTCTTTCACTCAGAATTATGTCTATGAGATTCAGCTATGTTGTTGCATTTGGCACTACAGTTGGCCCTCTGTATCTGGGGATTCCACATCCAGGAATTCAACCAACAGCGGATGGAAAGGCCTATGATGATTGCATTTGTACTGCACATGTACAGTCTTTTTCTTGTCATTATTCCCTAAACAGTGCAGTATAACAACTACTTACATAGCATTTACATTGTATTAGGTATTATGGGTAATCTAGAGATGATTTAAAGTATACGGGAGGATGTGCATAAGTTACATGCAAACACTATGCTATTTCATATAAGGAACTTGAGCATCTGCACATTTTGGTATCTGCTGGGGGTCCTGGAACCAATCCCCCAGGGATACTGTGGGGACTGTAGCTTGTTCCTTTTTATTACCGTGTAGTATTCCATTGTAAGATTATACTACAATTTTCTTTTGATAGACATTTTTGTCATTTCCAATTCTTAACTCTTATTAACGAAACTGCTATGACTGTTCTTGTACAGGTCTTTTGGTGAATGTAAGCATTCATTTCTGTTGAGTATAAACCCAGAAGTGGAATTTCTGAGTCAAAGCATATATGTTTACTTAGCTTTAGTAGGCACTGCCATGTTTCCAAAGTGATTGTGCCAATTTATACTCCCACCCTGGCTTTTTAAATGAAGGAATGTACATTGCATGCTTTTAAGACAGGCCTTTCTCAGTCCTGGCTACCTAAGGATGGTTTGTTTACAGTTACTTAGGCAGGGCATGAATGCTCTAGAGAGGAAAGTTTTTCACTTGCTTTATTCATTTTCAGCTTTGACTATGTATACGCCCATTAAGGAAAGATGACCCCTGTAGGAAGCAATTTTAACTGATCCAGAGCCAGCAAAATTATTATTAGGGGTCCGTGTCCTCGGGTATAGATTTTTCTCTACATTGAGCAATATACAGGACTAGCTCACCTCTCAGAGCTTCCCTAACCCCCAAATAATACTCTTGTCCTTAAACCTTAATTTTTTTTTTTCATATTGAAAAGTATATATGGAAAATGGGGGAGTCTATGTATGTGTCGGAGTAGGGGGTATATGGGAAATCTCTGTACTTCCCCCTCAATTTTGCTGCGAACCTAAAACTGCTCTAAAAAAGTTGTCTTTAAAAAAAGTATAGGGGCCGGCCCGGTGGCGCAAGCGGTTAAGTACGCGCGCTCCGCTGCGGCGGCCCGGGGTTCGCTGGTTCGGATCCCGGGCGCGCACCGACGCACTGCTTGGTAAGCCATGCTGTGGCGGCGTCCCATGTAAAGTGGAGGAAGATGGGCACCGATGTTAGCCCAGGGCCGTCTTCCTCAGCAAAAAAGGAGGAGGATTGGCGGATGTTAGCTCAGGGCTGATCTCCTCACAAAAAAAAAAAAAAAAAAAAAAAAAAAAAAAGTATATACATTCATTGCAGAAGATTCAGAAAACACAGGAAAACATATAGAAGAGGATAAAGACCCATAATCTAATTGTGAATATTCTGACTCTATGCTTCCCGAACTTATTTACACATGAAAGAGTTCTAGCTATATGCAAATTGTTTCCTTACAAGGTTTTGTAATTTGTGTTTTTGTTTTTTGTTTGCTTCATTTGTATTATTTAACTCTATTCATAGACATCTTTCCATGTCAAAAACTACAGTCATTCATCATGTTTAATGGCAGCAGAGAATTTTGTTGTACATAAATACCATAATTGATTTACCTATTCCCCTATTGATGGATATTTATATTAATGCTTTGTTTCTCTTTTAAAAACAGTGATGCAGTAAACATCTTGTGCACTTGTCCAATTATTTTCCTCAGGATAAAATCCCAAAGTTTAATTTCTAGATTAAATCATCTAATTTCTAGATAAATGAATATATATATTCAATTTTAGTATACATTAACAAAGTGCTTCCTCAAATGTGGTGCCAATGTACATTTCCAGTGGTACGTGAGTGCACAGTTCCCAAACTCCCAAGCAGTTAATTGCAATATTCTTTTTAATCATTATTTTATTGGCCTCCAATAATGCCCATTTTATTAATATTTATTTAATTACAACAAATATTAAAAATATTTCCACAATTTTCTTCACCATTTGCAGTTATCACTTTGAAAATTACTTGTTTGCCTCATTAGCCTATATTTCTTCTGCTATATAAAAATTTTCACATGTAGAAAATCTGTTAGCATGTCTGCCATATATGTGTATTTTCCCTTTTTATTTTTAGCAAATTAGTATTTCCATTATTTGTCTTTATTTATATTCTTCAGTAAAATGTTGTGATATTTTTTTCTGCATAGGTATTCTTCACTATTCTTGTTAAATTTAATCCTGATATATTTTGCATGATTGTTGCTAATTTGAATAGAATTATTCTGATTTTATTATTTATTCATTATGGTATATACTAATTATTTATTTAAATATTTATTGATATCTATATGTGAGTCTATTGATAATAATTTATTTCTATGGTCAGCACTTTGCTTACTTTTAATTTATACACATTTTTCAGTTGATTCTCTCAATTTTCCCAGCTAGATAATCATATATGCAAACTATGGTAATTTCCTTATTTTCAATATTTATAGCTATTATTTTGTTCTGCTGTCTGTTCAAAATGGAACATGTCTAGAATATTGTTAGATGATTGCAGTGAAAAAAGACATCTCTATCTTCTTCCTAATTTAACTTAATTTATTTCACTGTTAATCTTAAAGCTGGCATTAGATTTGATTTACAAAGCTTTTGTAAAAAATCATATTAAGGGAATGTCTTATATTTTTCCATTTTTTTAAGAGTTTTCACTAGGCATAGATAATGATTTTTATCAAAAACATATTAACATGTCTTTAGATGGTCATATGAGTCTTTAAGCAAATGGTAAGTTGCTTTGTATAAATAAAGCTCCTAATACTGAACTACTCTTGCATTCCAAGTATAAACTCTACTTTGTTATGGAGCATTTTTTTCACATATCTTAGGATTGATTTGTGAATGTTTGGTTGAAAATTTTAGACTTTATAAGTAAAATTGTATGTCCACAGTTTTGCTTGGTAATCCTTTTAGATTTTTCTATGCTAGCTTGGTAAAATAAATATCGTAGATTATTTTCTTTATTCTGTGAAATATTTTCAATAGCAAATGCCATTTTTATTTTTTTCCAATAATACCTGTATTAAACATTATCTGTGCCAGGTACTGTACTGGATATTGGAGATTCATGCATGAGTAATAAAGACATGGTGCCTCTTTGAGAACTTATGGTGGAATCTGTTCCTTGAAAGTTTGAAAGAATTAATCTGGCCCGATTTGGGGAGAGTGGAAAGAGAGTGCATGCAGTTTTTTATGACGTTTCTCATTTCCTACATTTTAATGGAGATATTCCAGTTTTCTACTTTTGTCACTCATATTTTCTTGGAAAATTATTTCTCTCAATGAGAATTTGGTGTTGCCTTCTAATAGATTAATCTTTTGCATCTATGGTTGTATCCCAGCTCCTAATTTGTGCATTTCAGCTTTCTCTCTTTTTCTCCATTTGATGTGAGTGTTATAGTATCTTTTTTTAATCTAAAGCAAGGAACAAGTTATTTTCCTATCACTACATAGTCTGTTTTTGTTGCATTATTGATGATGCGACAAGATTTGCCAACTATGAAAGGAATTCATAAATTCATTGAAGATAATATATATTTTTTTAAAGATCATTGTGCCGTGTGACCTTGGACAAAGAACTCAATTGCCTGGGACTCAGTTCCCCAGTCTCATACTTGAGAAGATTATGAATGTTGGGGAAGAGGGAGAATCTCCCTCTGCCCTTTCCCTTAAGGTTCTTATGGTTGGCCAAATAACTAAAAGACAGGTTAGCAGGAGAAAATAATACCAAGTGTAATAACATGTATATATGGGAGAAACCAAGGAAACTGAATTTCTCAACAAAATGGCAGAGATTCTAATCTTAAATACTATCTTCAGCTAAAGACAAAGGAGGATGTTGGGGGTGGGGAGAGTCAGTTATGGGAGATTACCAGAAAAGCACAGTAAACAAGAATAAGGTTATCATGTAGATTTAAGGCCTCACCATCCACATTGATAAGTTTCTAGAGATGAGGTCATCCCCTCTCTTCCCGGTAAAGAGAGGGAGATACCTTTACAAATGGAGATTTCCCTTATAAATGTAAATTTTTGTCTGGCAACTCTTTTCAGGGCCACCTAGAGAATGTGGCCTGGGAGAGCCAGAATTTTTGATAAGAGGGGCTTGGTTCCTTTCCTATTGTAATATCTATTTTACATTACATTACAGCCATCATATGTTAGTGGCTCCTTCCTGAAACAGGTCTTCTATGTGAAATTCTTTAGGCAGTTTGGGGGAGGTCAACTGTCCGTCAGAGAAAATAGAAAATAATCAAGGTAAAGAGATACATTTCAGGGTGGCCAATTTCGGTCTCCCACATGAATTTCTCAAGACTGGGAGCCATGTTTTCTGAATCTGCCTCAGGACCTAGGACAGTGACTCTTATGTGGCAGGCTTTCAATAACAGTTTGTTGAATTGAGTTTTTGCTGGAGGCCAGAGAGCTTGATTAGATGATTTCAAGAGGTACATTCCAGGTCTAAGAGCTGTGATATTATATTAGAAGAACAATTACAGTGATGAAAAGAAAGTATTGTCAAAGAGTTAAAGACATCATAGAAATATATTGACTGGCTAGGGTTTTCCTTTTTATTAACCGCCCCACAACATCATCACAGGTTCTTAATTTAATCATTTACTAGCCAAATTGTTGGGAAAATATTTAATTCTTTTATTATGAACGCATTAAGGCCAATTCTTTTAGCCATCATTTTATAAGGGGAAAATGAAATAGTTTAACTATCTGACCACATATGAATAGCAAGTTGTTTCACACTCATGATTAAATCACTGAATTTTATGGTGTCAGTATTTTTTTGTTAGTTGGTTTTTCTAACGCAAAGCCCACAATGTGTGTTCAAGTGGGTAATTCATGCAGTTTTGAGAAAGAGATAAAGGAAAAAATATCTCACACTTTGATACCGTCATAGTTCCCTAATAAGTATTAACTTGAGTGTGAACTTGACAAGTTATGAAACGAAAGCATATTTCTGTGTTATTGTCTCTTACTAGCACATTGATCTATGGCTATCTTGTGTTTTTCTTTGTTTTCTCTCATGGAACATTTTTTTCCATATTGAAGGTTGTATTTCCAAGAGCAATACCCAGTGGCTTTATTTTAGAATTTTCATTTATTTTAGCTATGAATGGTAAATGTTTTCTTTCACAGTCACCCACAGTGAATAACTGTGTATCATCAACACTACATTTGGGGCAAGATGTGCCATATCAGACTCTCATTTCACTCACTGAAAATCCCATGGGGATACAATCATATTGAAAAGCTAAGTACTATTATAATCTTATAAGGAGTATTGGTCATATTAGAAAACATTTCTTAAGCTTCTAGACTTAGAGGATCTTATAGATTTGTTATATAAACGAGTATAAAAATAGAAATCATCCAATTTAACTCATTGGATAATCATATTTAATTTTTAAAACTATTTTGAATAATTATATTAATAGAGGCTGTAATATGGAAAAGACTTCTACTTTGGCCCCAAGCCTACTTTGCTTTATATGATGGCAGAGTGACTGGTGAGCAACTTAACTATTGTTTTCATCCAGACATCTTCCTCTCCAAAGCTAAGTCTTTTTTCTCTTTAAAGTAAAATAAATGCATATGATCATCTATATGTCTTATTTAATTAAACGGAATAAAGACATTCTGTAGAACCTTTCCTAGAGTCCTCTCCTGCAAATAGAGATAAAGAAGAGCTTACACTGGCTTAGGTCCAAGCAAGAGTGATCATAATGTTTTGAGGGAAGGGGGGAAAAGACTTGGGGAAAGGGATTCATCCATGCTACCCAATGCCAACTCTACCTCGAACAGGATGAATGCACAAAAGCATTATGGTAAAAATCCACTTCAATTCTCAATACCTCATTCTGTAAAGACAGGAAGAGGTATGTAATACCTGAGCTTTCTTCTAGTTCAGATATTCAGTGATCCATGAATTTGTTTCTATGAGCTCTCATAATTGATGTTCTTACTTGGAGCAATTGTTGAGAACAAGAAAGATAAACTATGACCTAAATGACAAGGAGATTTGAGGAAAAGAGCAATAGGTTGATAATGCAGTGGATATGTATCACCATTCCGTGAGGTTTTGGGCTCTTGGCTTTTGTTCAGAATTGATGGTAAGAAATATTTATGCATGGCAGTAAACTGAAGAGACATAAATCAAAAGGAGCTGGTAGACTCTGAGTTCCTGATTTTCATTATGCGGAGAAACATGAAAGGTGCTTTCAAACTGAGTTCTTCCACTCACCTTCTTTGAATGACAATGCTCATTGATAGACTTCAGTGATTTTACTGAATACCAGGGCAAGCAGAAATTTTATGTGGAATGTTATCTGCAGAAACCTTCTTCTGAAGCCCTGATGCTTCCTCCCTTTCTGCTGAGCAATCCTCATTATGATGGCACTTCAACATGAAAGTGAGTTGTCCATTTCATTGCTTGCTAAATTGAAGCTATTTGATAAATTGCATATACGCCACACAATGGTGTATACAAATGCTGTGATGTTTGACAGAAAGCGGTTTTAAAGCTTTTGCATTTCATATACTTATAGTTCAAGTTACCTTGGAAAGTGGCTAGGGTATCATACCATGTGCATTCCTCTATAGGCTTGAATATACATTTCAAATAGGAAGGAAGTGTAAGTATGTGTTCTACTTGCAAAAAAAACCCAATTGTGTATTCGTTCACCACATGATATCAAACTTTATTATGCACTTTGGATTTAGAAATTATTTTATCAGAAATTAATCTTGCATACTTTTAAAAAATAGGATGAATTTTAAGCATCACACTGATATGTTTCATAAAATAATGATGGTATATATGAACAGACAGTGTATAGTTTGATGTTACTTGGCTTTTATCCTTCAAAAATGTAGTTCTGAAGACCATCAACTCAAAAAAATGCTGAAAGGGTACCTGAGTTTCCACCTTGTGCTATCACACTCTTTTCTTACATTTTTGTTGTTTCACTTGTCAAATTTAACCTTCCCTAGTACCTTAGTAAGAGAAAAATGCCTAGTTATTCTTGAGAAAAATTATATTAGATAAAAGATTGGTAATGGAAACCCATAAATGATAGCTAATTGTCAGCATTGCTTGCAAGTCAGTAAATTTATGCTTGTGTGATGTTGCTTGCAAATTTAGTATAACTGTGTCATGTTCTCTTTTCTATTGTTCTCTTTCCCAATTAAAAACAAAAAGGACATAGAAAAAAATGTGGTGAAGTTAATAGGAAGTACACACACACACACACACAGACACACACACAGATATGTAATAACTTATGAATTTGTGGGAACTCCATATCAAACTAAAGAATCTTTCTATGTCGGTGTTCTGGACACAAAATAAGGTAATTTTTTCTGTGTACGTTCTCAGAGCACTATAGGATTGGTAGGAAAAAGGAAAGTCACTGACTGTGATGGAGGGCTTTAGGAAGGTCTCTACACTTCTCACAAATTTCTCACACAATGTAGAAGATATCTCATGTGGTGAAATGGAAAGTGCATGGGCTCTGGTGTGAAACACATCTGTGCCCAGTTCCAACTCTGCCACTTAGGGACTGTATCTATCATCTTGACTCAACTGCTTTGGCCTTTCCGAGCTTCTGTTCCCACGTGTATAAAATTGGCATGGATATACCTAGTAGGTGGTGTCGTAAAGATTAAAATTGATAAAATTTGTATGTTGTGCCATACTTAGTGCTCAATAAATATTCTTTTCTTATATTTTCCAATTACTAATGCTAGAAATTTTACCAACAGAATTTTTTAAGCATTGCCTGGTACCCAGAGTCTTCCAACATCAAAAGCTACTAGAAGGGACAAGAACTTAACCATTAGTAAAATTATTCTTCCTTTTCTGCAGCATGATAGCTGATTACTTAAATGGGTGGTTTCATGGCAGGAGTGAAGCAGAGATAGCTCTAGCAGCATATATTTGACGATTTGTTGATAATTTTTCATTATTAAAAAGATATATGTTCATTTTAGGAAAAAGATACCAAAGTAGAAAGAATTTTTTTTTTTTTTTAATTAACTTCAGTTCCATTGTCCAAAGACCCATTTTGGCACTCTTCCTTTATCATGCCATTGTGTTGATTTCTCTTCCTTTACATTTTACTGGCAATTATTTCTCTCCTTTGGAAGTGATCTCCAAATCCAAATGAGATTATTTCCCCCTTGGCATACAAGGCTTGACTAGAATATAAATTCTGTGCTGAATAACAGAATGTTAAATCATTGCTCTCCTATCTGAATTTGTGAGCCATCCAAATACTTTGGTTTTGATGCTAATGAAAGATGCAAAACTATTGAAAAGTTAGACTTCATCAGGAACTTAAGCACTGGTCCTGCCAGTTATTGTGTATTATCCATAATCGGAATCCAGTGGTACCATTAAAGGACCTGTGAATCTTTACAGAGTGGCCTCCAAGTACAATTTTTAGACAGTTTACAAAGTGATTATGATGATCAACCCAAATTTTGGAAAGAAGGTTCAAAATTGTTAATACCATTAAGGATTGAGTAATTTTGAATTTGAATCATAATGGTTTCTTTAGCCTAACTAGGGTAAAAAATATACACTAATTAAACATAGAGTCTTTGCATAGTGATTTTGGGGAAAACTATGGATTCCGGATATAAATTACTTGCTGGTCCCTTCCTATGGGATCAAATTAAAAGAGGAAACAATATTTACTATATCATTACTGTTTTTTTATCTCTTTTAAAGAATAGCTGCATCTGGATGATTTTGAAAAATTATCCATTCTCATAATGGATCATAGCATTTGTTACTTGTTTATTCACATTTTTATTAATAATATTTGAGTTTTATATGAAAATGTGATTTTTATAGCTTATGTACTTTCTCTGATAGAAAAGCAATGCATGCTCATTATAGATTATGTAGAAAATAAAGAAACTTATAAATGGGGAAAATAAAAATAATCTCATCACTAGACGTAACAACTATCATTATGTTAAAATGTTTCCTTCCCTATATTTTCTGTTTTTGATTGTTTTTATTTTTTACACAGTTGAATTCATATTAATATACAACTTTATAATAAGATATTGTCACTTTGGTCTTTAATACATACATTTCGCCATCTATTGAAAATGCCTTGAAAGCATTATTTTAATTGGTGCATGTAATGATATATGTTTATTTAACTCTTCTTTTATTTTTAAAATATTAGACTATCTACCTCATTCCTTGTCTTCTTTCTATTTTTTTAACATTATAAGTAGTATGGCTTGTTATAACACAATAAGCCTCTATGTGCATAAACCTTTTTTCTGAATTTCAAATTTCTTCTTTTTAATATATTTCTGAAAATTACTAGGTCAATGGGCATAAACATTTTAAGGCAAATTGGATTCCAAAGGATTATACCTGTTCACTCTCCTGTGAGAACTTGGTAATTGCCTTTTTTCCACTGCTTGGCTGGCTTTGAGACCTGTGGTGTCATTTGCCCCTTCCTCAATTAAAAAGTCCTTGAACGGATTGAATGACCTCACCATCAGCTTTTCTTGGTTTTCAATAAAGGGAGAGCGAAGCCCCAGAGAGGGAGGGAGGCACATTTGGACATGATCCCAGAAGCTTTCGTTAGGAACTGAGTGTTAGGATAAATGAAGAAAAGAGAACCCTAGGATTCAAAATGCACACACAGGTTGCTGGGAAGGGGTAAGAATATGAAAAGGGGCTGATGTCTCTAGAAAAGAAAGACAAGAATTAAAACTTTAAAAAGGTAAATTGAGAGATTAATTTCCCATTCAAAAAACCAGTTTACTCCATTTGAATCATTGTGGAATAAAATGGAATTTTCTAAAATTCCAAAGGAATTTGGTAGTAGAAGAAAATATCTTTAGTTCAAAGGCCCTCCTAGAGCTCTCTTTCTTGCATCCCCCAGAGTCAGAAGTGTCACCAGCTTTTGAAGCCTGGTGTGGAGATCAGTCTCTCTGTGGCTTGTGTCACTACCTCCCCACAACTGCACACACTTGTTCTACACCCAGGTCCAAGGTTTTACAGGTACCTTTCATGTTGATGCTCCACTGTTAAAGTTCGCCCTCTCCCACAATGGCTCAATCCAGTTTTCCCACTTCCTTCCTATGTAACCAGCATCTCAATTGTTACCAGGACTCCAAAATCCTTTCTTCCAGTAACTACCAGTTATTTTCTTTCCAGACCAAAAGCCTTTCTCCCAGTAACTCTCTCCCTGCAAAGGTAACTGCTATCCTGACTCAGAAAACCAGAGAATAATTTGGCCTGTGTTAAAATTTTATATAACTGATATAATATAGTATACACTCTTTACGTTTGACTTCTTTTGTTCAACTTATATTTGCTTTCATTTTTTTACTTGTAACAAGAGTTTGTTCATTCTCATTGCTGTATAGTATTCCATTATACTAATAAACCACAGCTTATTTATCCATTCTATTATCAGTAATTGGAGTTATTGCCACCTTGGGTTTATTAGGCATAGCGCTGCTATGAAAATTTTTGTGTATTTCTTTTGGTGAATATATGCATACATTTTGGAGGGTATATACATAGAAGTATAATTACTGGATCATAAGAGATGCAAAAGTTTAGCTTTAGTAGCTACTTCCAATCACTTGTCAAAGAGGCTGTATCCATATACACTTTCACCAACAATGTATGAAAATTTCAATTGCTCTACATATTCACCAGCACGTAATATTTATCTGCCTTTTTTATTTTACCCATTCTGTTGTGTATGTTATGATATTGTACTGTGGTTTTAATTTGCATTTTCTTAATGATTAATGAAATTACTCACCATTACGTGTGATTACTGGTTGCTTAGAAATTTTTTGTAATATAGCTATTGAAATCTTTTATTAGTTTTTTAGGTTTCTGTCTCTGCCTTATTGATTTGTAGGAGCTTTTCATATTTTCTGGAAATGCGTCCTTTATTAGATATATTTATTGCAAGTATCTTGGCTCATTCTGGTTCTTGTTCTTTTATATTCTTATAGGGTCTTTTGGTGAATAGAAGTTCATATTTTTAATATAGTCCTATTTATCAATTTTCCTTCATAGTTAATATTTTTTTGTGTCTTAAGAAATCTAGCTTACCCCACGTTCATAAAGATATTCTCCCATGTTTTATTTTAAATTATTTTTTACTTTTTACATTTAGCTCTTCAATACATCTGGATTTTTTAAATGATGGGAAGTAGGGGTGCAAATTTGCTTTTCTCCTGTGATATATGATTGACCCAATACCACTTACTGCACTACACTATCACCTTTGTCACTTATGGACTAACCACACGTGTGGCAGACTGGAGTTTCAGGTGATCACTCTCCCTACAAAATAAAAAATGGAGGAGGAGGGAGCAAGAATGGGAATGGGGGGACCAGGTAGGAGGCATCTGTAATAGTAAAGGTTACAATGGCGGTGGCTTGAGTTAAGAAAGTAGCAATAGAGAGGGAAAGGGGTAGGCTCATTTGACCCATGCTTTCAAGGTCTATATAATGGTATTAAATGCAGAGTGAGATGGAGGGAGGAATGAGAATGAGGAGGGCAATAGAAAAGCACTTTCATGTTTCTGGCTGAAATATTGAGGTGACAGCGATGCTGTTCATTGCGGTGAAAAAGAATTTTGATCATCTACGTTGATTTTTCAAGAATTTACATCTTCTGGACTAGAAGGTTCTTATACCTCTACTAATAACTTGTAGAATTATGACCCTTTCATAGTGCCCTAAATAAAGTCAAGAGAGGGTTAAAATGGTCGAATCAAGGACTATTAAATTTATCCTCATTCATTTTCATGGATAGCAAAGAAGAAAAGAAAGACAAAAATTAACATTATTTGCAAATAGAAGCCACTTGTGGACTACATTAGTACACAATTAGTCTGATCCTCAGCAAAAACTGATTGTCATACAAAGTACAAACATCAACTTCAGCATAGCCCTGGCTCACAAATTCTTTATTTGTGAGTTCTGAAAGCACAGCTCGAAATCTCTTGGAGGAATGTAATTACAACTTGAAGCATATCCATTCCTTTTAATTTCAATTGTACTCTGGAGAACTACCCTCCCATATTACCCTGCTACATGCATCACGGTCTACAGAGGCCTTTACATCCATGCTTGAACCAGGGACTATAATAGTAATCCATTTCCCACTCGTATGCTGTGAGGTGAAAAGTACATTTAGAAATGGTAGGCTGAGAGTAATAATAATATTAATAATTGATGTGTCTGCAGTTCCTTTAATCTTTGAAACCCACAGCTAAGTTGTCATATCATATTATCTAAATTTCAAACAGAAAACCTTCACACTGATTTGCACATCAAGGTAAAGATGCAACTTGGGAAAACCTGAGGTGGTTTATTATTCAGTTGCATGTTCCACAGCCGAGCTTTGAGTGTGTGAAAAAGAGTTCTTTCCATCAGCCCTGGGACGGCCAGGTTTGGCCTTCAGGCTGATCATCTCAGATCCCGAGCAGCCTCTTCTGGGGTTGGGTAATGTCTGATGGCAGACCCGATAGTTCTGTAGCCAATGAGCACGATGAGTGACGTCTGGCACCTGCTGCTTTGCCATTATGTGCTAAAGGCATTCAAAGAGATGATCTGCTGGAAGCAAAACATGCCTCTGTCCGTGGACAAGGGATGCATGGTGTGGTTGAATGAGTTCTTGTTTCAGTTGTTCAAGGATTACAGCAGGCATTTCTAAGCCAGTGGTGGTGAGGGGGTGGCTGGTGATGAGCAGAGGAGCCTGGAGGAGGGCTTCTGATGGGCCTCACTCCAGGCAGCAGCCCTGAATCTCTGTCTTTGATTCTTCTGTCAGTTAGGTTTGGTGGACGCTTTTAGTGGGGTCCTAGCTAGTTGTCAAGTGACTGCTTTAACAATGTGTGTACTTAGAGCTTCATCATTTTGAGATACTTGATATAAGAAGTTTTGATGAGAGTCTAAAACTATTTGCATTACCACACAAAAAACTGACATTACATTTTTCAATGAAAGAAAATGAAGAGCTGTTTATTTCAATATGTCGTCAACTGTTGTGAACTTTGAATGATTGATTTTCCTATCACTTATTTGGGCAAATTTTCTCTTCAATGTACACTCAAGAATTTAAAGAGATTATCAATAGAAAATCTTGATCAAGAATTGCATGTTAGCCATATTTATCATAAAATTTGATGTGAAAAATTATGTTCATATACACTGGTGTGGGTTGAATTACGTCCACCAAGAGGACATGTTGGAGTGGACCCAAGGAACTGAGGCACTTGCTGTGGCCACCAACTAGCCCAGTTCATCATAACTTTCCTACCGTCACAGAGTAAGCTGCTGCTCTCAGAGTGCTGAGTGCATCTCCAGCTCAAGCGCACTTAGTGAGTCATTCGCAGGGTCAATCCTTGTCATGATTAAAATGTGAGCAAAGGTAAGGTTTGGGTGTCTGCCCCAAGGATCTTCTGAGAATTGACAAATATTAATTTGTCTAGTGTTCAGTCAATCATGATAAATGTCAACCTAAAAATCTCCCTGGGAAAAACAGCCACACATCGAGCATTGAATCCATATATCAGGAGACTTGGTTCAACCTAAGGGAAGAATTCCCTTTCTTAGCCTGCTTTTGATTTGACGTGACGAGTAAATGGTCAGTGTAGTGGGAACCAGAGGTAGGTGGAGAAATTCTTTTTTACTTTGCTCTTTCACTTTTTCCTCACCTATAAATTTCAAGGGCTTATTTACTCATTAATTGAGTAATTAACTACCAACAATTATTTTATGTTATTGTCTGCTTCCAAGGTTTCCTTCTACTTTCTGAATTCAATGTTGAGTCTCCTTTTGGGTTACTTAGACTTCCTTCTCACTATTAAATTTTCTTATTCCTATTCCCAACCCATAGAAGGACCATGGAACAAACCTAAATAGCAGTTACTTACAATTCCATAACTAAGCAGATGGATCCTATTGCAAAACAATATCATGCAAACGGCCCTAGCCACTGGTCTGCAGCCTCTTTGCATCTCACTCTTTCCTTGGCTTTCTCCCACCAAAGTTGCCCTGGACTGTGCTGATGCCTAAGCCGCTAGATCCTCTTTCCTCAGCCTTTAAATGCCAGGTGGATATTCTAACAGAAGACTTATAATGTCAGTTCTCAGAATCTGAGTTTCTGAGACATGTTACTTACAGCTAGTGACCCTTTTTCACATACAAGACAAAAACCAGCCATCATAATTTGCTCCATCTTTCCTCTTCATTATCCCACCCTAGATACAACCATCTCTGCAGCTCCCCTCTGAGCCACCAGAGGCTAGAAAGAGAAGGTTCAACTTTTCTTCTTGTCTTACTTTTGTAAAGCGAATCCCTCTAGTGATCTGAATTGTATGCCACCCCACCTACTCAAAGATCAGGCTTCAACTCAACCCATTCTTCTCCAGCACCTTCTTTCTGTGTGGTTCCTTCCTGTTTGCCTTCAGTCCTGTATAGTTCTCCCCCACATTGGAAACACACATAGTCCTTTTCCTGGTCCCCTAGCCCATTTAGTTCTTCTCTTTCTTGTAATGCAAATTCTGAACACAAATACACTACATACTTGTTGCTTTCCTGCCTTGACTCTGACCCTCCCACTACCACCACTGCAGAAACTACTCTCTCTAAGGACATCAGAAGCACCTTTTAGTCAAATCCAATAATTTCTTTTTGTTTCTTCTTGTTCCTCATTCTGTACTACCTATTATGGATTTGACAAACTTTTGTTGATACCATAGTAGGTAGAGTATATGTAACAGTCCTTGGATAATTTGAGCAGGAAAATTGGGATAAAGAAAAGGGAGTAGCCTTCCATGGAATTTAGTGGTTTAGTTACTGCTGCTGACATGTTTAAAAGGCTAGGTAGGCATTCATTATTCTACTTTTTGCAGCAAGTGGACCTATACTCTGGTCCTTGGAGTAGGGAGTTAAGACTTGTTTTGTTGTGTAAAATTGGGTGCCCTACCATAGCACCCTATGCCATGGCAGGGTGACCTCAACATTGACAATCTCCTTTCCAAAACCTCTACTCCCAGCTCCTGACACCCTAGGTCTCCAACTATCTCCCTGGCAGTTTTTCTTTTGTGTTTCACATCCTGGACCCTCTTTTAGTTGGCGAAGAGTTTTGGTTTCATACCTAAGGCACTCCAGTTCTCATTTTCAGAACAGAATTGACCAGCAGACTGAGTCATAACGTAGTCTGGAACTCCAAGAAAATCAATCATTGGGATTGGAAGTGTCCAAGGGAGGGACACTGGCATTATGTTCTCCCCAGTCGATGCTTGCTGCACTGCAGAACCTGCAGGCACACATTTGTGTTGTCATCAAATTGAGAACTGGAGAACATCAAGAAGCTTATGAATCAAAATGACAAAGCACATGCTTTTTACCATTCATCCTCCCCAAAGTCCCATTGAAATGATAAAGAAATATAAAAATATAAATTAATAATTTCTAGCGCTAAAAAGTCAGAAAGAGACTATCAACAGATAAGAACCCTCAGGGGCCAGCCCCATGGCGTAGCGGTTAAGTGCATGTGCTCCGCTGCTGGTGGCCCAGGTTCAGATCCCGGGTCCGCACCGACGCACCCCCTGTCAGGCCATGCTGTGGCGGAGTCCCACATAAAGTGGAGGAAGGTCAGCACAGATGTTAGTGTAAGTCTTCCTCAGCAAAAAGAGGAGGATTGGCATGGATGTTAGCTCAGGGCTGATCTTCCTCACAAAAATAAATAAATAAACAAACAAACAAACAAACAAATAAATAAATAGATAAGAACTCTCAGAGTATTTTTACTTCAGTTCAAAGTATAACATGGATACTCCATGTAAAAAGGGAGATCCAGCTCTGGAGAGAGCCAGAGAGTTAGGGGTCCAGAAGCTGGAGCTTTGCCCCAGATAACTTCTAGCACTATGACAAAATGGAACCTCCCCACCCTAAAAGGAGACCAGCTCCTTCTCATTTTCTCCACTGCTACCCCCCTGGTCCAGTCATCTTCCTCCTTGGTCTGAATTTGCAAATACCTCCTAACTGGTGTCCCCACTTCAATGCATGCTTTTCTAAATTTTATTCTCCTCAGAGCAGCCAGTGATTCTATTAAAATATAAATAAAATTATGTCACTCATTTGCTCAAAATCTTACACATAGTAAATTCCAAAGTTGTAATAGTGACCCCCACGACCCTACAAGGTCTCACCCAGAACAGGCTAATGGACTGTGTGGTTTTTCACTCTATCAGAACTTGCTTTAGACAATGAGAAGGAAAATAGCTAGTCTCACCAAGCGTTGGCAGACATGAAGAAAAGGAGGAGATTGGAGAATTAACAAGAGTATGATTAAAATAATTGACTGTAGAATATAAATTGTATTGGGAGAGCGCACAGGGGATAGTGGATTGAAGTGACATGGGAGTTGCCCCCAAAACGATGACATGAGTTGGAGGGAAGTCCTGCAGCCTTGATTAAATGGCAAGTAGTGGGTAAATGGCAGCTATGATGAAAGGTAGATGGAGTTATGTCAGGAGGGTGCTTTGAATTAAAGGAGCTGGGGTTGTCCAGGGGCCCGTAGTAGTAATGATCTGGAAGCATCGTTGTGGAACCAGGAAGGGAGTAGCTCTGACTCCAGCATGAGTGATAAATGAAATTGGAGAGGAGGAGTGACTTGAGAAGATTGAAAAGGAAGCAGTGTCTTCAAAGGTTAGACTGGTGCCTTGAAATTAATGAATTGGAGGGGCTGTTTAGGAAAAGCATTGAAGAAACAGAGGATATTATTGTGGAGAATTAATTGTAGCAAATTAGATAAAAGCATTTTGGAGGGAGGCAAGAGATATATTAAATGAAAAAGCAAGTTTCAGAAAAGTGTGTATGATACAATACTATTTTATATATACATATATATAAGTACATGTATACATATATGTCAAAGTATATAAGTATATAATAAGTATATACATATATACGTATATGTCAAACCTCATATCTATATGTGAAAGGATGCAAACACCAGAGTCTTAACAACAGATTTCAGGAAGGTTTCACTGTCAACGATATGTATCTCTGTATTGGTTTTACTTTTAGCGACTAGCATGTATTACCTTTGTGAGCAGAGTAAAGAAAATGGAATTTTTAAAAAATTACCTGAAGCACATCAGAGTAAATATGATTAAGCCTCTAACAAAGGTGGAGACTGTCATGGAGTTGTCACAGAATTTTAAGGAACAGGTGCTGAGTGTTACATTTCTAGAGGTATGCTTCTCTTCTGACTTAAAGGTTTATGGGTAAAGTTATTCTCTGGGTGGCAGATGAGTTTAGTGAAATTATCTTTCAAAGATATTTTATTTTATTTTAAAAAGGTCAGGACATCACTCAACTTTCTGAAATGTTAATTTATCAGTTAAAATACAATTTTTTTGTAATGAGAGCGTTCTGGACTCAAATCTTGGCTCCACTCCTTACTCACTTTGTGACGGTGGATAAGTCACTTAACTTTTCTAAACCACTGTCTCCTCCTCTATAAGATGGAGATAGTAATACCCACCTTTAGGTTTGTTGTAAGAATTAAATAAGACAAGTGTGTAAAGTTTCCCGTACAATGCCTGACACAGGCTAAGTTCTCAATAAATCAAGCCTGTCATTAGCTATTCCTACATGAGTTAACTCTGAAAATATCTTCAATGTGTCAATTCTTTGTAAATTGTATTACATTTGCAAAAATTTGACAAAAAATGTAAGCAGAATAAAACTGTAATATGCAAAAATCTATGCAGTTTGTCAAGAAAATCATTGGTTTACCTCATTGATCATTATTACTGGAAGTAAGGAGATCTGGAGCTTACCAAAACATTGTAAAATTGGACAATGTTACCTGAAATATTCATGTTGGTATTAACTACGTTAAAATGTATTCTCTTTATAACCTTTCTTACCACATACTAGGTGTTATAGGATTTCTTTCTAAAGAATTTCAAAACGAAACCAGGGACATTTTCAAATGTCTCATTTCTACTCAAGAGATTTTCTTCAAAACTGGAAGCCATAATTCATTGTTTACCATCTGAGAGAAATTATTAATATTTCAAAACTTTCAGCAATAGAACAAATCTCCAAATCTTCAAATATTTCAAGGGCAAAAACCTACTCTTCAGGAGAGAAAAAAAATTCTGAAGAAAATATACCATGACAATTCAGACTTTTTTCTACTTCACTATAAGAACAGCACAAAACTATTTATTACTGAGTATTGGATGCTATATCACTAAATTTAAATTTATACTTCCAGAGAGCATTAATAGAAAAATTAAATAAACTTTGGAATTACTTCTGCAATGGAAGAAGCTATTTCATGAAGGAAGTATTTTACAGGCAATACAAATATAAACCCAAAACTGCAATTTTGCATGAGTGACATAAAACTCAAATTTTTTTGGTGATCGTATCCAATACTTACTGGTTCTTATTCAATGTGGCTTTGGGAAAGAAAACCTGTCTCTGTCTCTTGGTATTGCTGACTTGGTCAATCACTGTATCAAGCATAGAATGAGAATTTCTTATTATATGCTGCCTGAATATTTCTTCTGCAGTGCTGTAGGGGTGGGCAGATAGAGATTTGATACTTTTATCTATGAAGCAGAAATTGGTAAAAAATGTTTATGGAAATTGAACATTTTGTCATACCAATTAAGAAAAAGAAAGGGGGCGGTGAATATAAGACAAGAACAAGATAAACATTAATAGTCTGTAAAAGAAGTTACCTGGATTCTAGAATTATCTTACATAGCAAATAGGTTTTCGCTCGATTTTCAATTAAAGTCAGTTGATATTGTCTGACTGAGGCACTGGCTCCAAGGCTCAGCAAGAAAACGTCCAATGATTAATTAGTAATGTCTGTCATGGGTACAGATGACAAAGTGGAAACGTGCGGAGACGGTTCGCACAATGATTCTCAAAGTGTGGTCTCTGGAGCAGCAGCAGCACCTGGGAACTTGTTAAATACAGATTCTCAGGCCCCACCCAGACCTACTGAACCTGAAACTCTGAGGGTGGGGCCCACCAATCTGTTGTAATAAGCCCTCCAGGTGATTCTGGTGCATGCTAAAACTGAGAACCTCTGGCTTAGAGTAATGCCAATCATCAAACTCCCTAAATTTATAGAATCATCTCAAACAGTAATTTTTTGTGTTTCTTAGCAGAAACTTCTCATTATATTTGCCATTTTAAAAACTTCGTTTTATTGTCTTTCAGTTTTCCCATGCTGTGTTTTATTAATCCTTAAATTCTAATTTAAGGCAATTTTAGAATGGGCTATATTCTGCTGGAATTTGACAGAGGTACTCTCTGGGAAAGTGTGATATTTTAGACTGATAGGCATTTCATATATTCAAAATAAAGGATAGTGTGCAAAAAATGTTATTGGAAACTACAGAAACTGCCTGGAGTCAGGGACTCCTAAAAACTAGTGAAGTTCCTGAGATTGGGAGAAGGAAATCAGGAGGAAAAGGTTTTGAAGCACACGCAGAAGTGGCTCTGGCCACCACGTATCCCTTGGTTCTCTATCACTGCATAACACACTGCCCCAAAACTTGAGCGCCTTAAGTAACAACCATTTTGCATGCTGTGGGGCAGGAATCGGGACAGAGCACAGCAGGAGTGGCTTGAATATCCAATACTGTTCTCATTCACATCACTGGACCCCCCAGCCAGGACAGCTTGAAAAGCTTCAGCCTGGCCAAACATCAGTCTCTCCAGTAGGGTGGAAAGGGCTACCAAATGGGAGGAGGCAAAACTGCCGCTTAAAAGATAGGCCCCAAACTGGCATAGTAGTAATGTCCATTTCAGTTCAAGGGGTTAGAGCAGTTAACTCCACATTCCAGTGGGGAAAGTGAAAAAGAATTTATTGCCATCTCTAATCTCATATACCAAAGTTTAAATTCTGTCTGGTGGAGGATCTTACTAAGTATTTTGAAAAACAAAGTAGAATCTATTTTACAGAAATCGCTTTATTGCCACATTGAATGCAATCTACACAATGAACACGTCAAGGACAATAATTGGGTCTTTCTCATCTTTGAATCCCTATTATCTAGTACTGTATCTGGCACACTGTAAGCATTTATAAATGGATGTTGAGAAACTGAATAAATTTTGTAAATAAGGGTGTATCAGTGTAGGCTAGCTTATGCTGCTGTTGTAGCAAATAACCCCCAATTCTTACAACCAGTCTGTCTCAGGAGAGTCAAAGCTCTGCTCTAAGTTGTCGTAGTTCTGGAACCCAGACTGAAGGAAGAGGCACTCTTTAAGACATTGCTGGCTTTGTGGAAGAGGAAAAAAAGAACATGGCAGAAACCCAAAAGGCTCTTAAAGCTTCAACTGGAAATGGCGCACATCACTTCTGCTCACATTTCATTGGCCAAAGTAATTCAGTGACCAAGCCTGATATCAACAGGTAAGGAGGTATGATCGTCTCACAGGGAGAAGCAATGAATATTTTGAGTAATAACATAGTCCATCATGAAAAAGATGTCTATGTTGATTATAGTACATTATAGTGGGTTTTATTTTTTCTGAACAATCACAAGATTGTAGAAACGTTATCTTTTATAAGGATTGTTAGCATATGGTTCTCATATAATACTGTTCCAGATGCTCTTTAAAAAGAATTACTGAGAAGTAGTTCCTTCCTTGAAAGAGGATAGTGACAGATAATCACAGCAGAACAAGTCTACTAAACTAGGACTCTGGTAGGTAGTAACAAGTTGCCAAATTGCTCCTAAAGGTCATCTTTTCGTTGAAGTTAATAGAAAGTGTATGTCAAGTCCAATAACATGGATTGCATTGACAGCTGCTTCCTGAAACTGAATTGTCTTGAAGGGGCAGCTCTGCAACCAGGCTGGGCCAGTTAGTGTAAACAAGTTGGTTTGATTTTTAAGTTGCCTTTGTGTGATTCTCGTTTCTATGAATTCCAGCTTAGTTGTGAATGAAATGCCCAGAAGCCCGGAGGAAATATTCCACATGTCAGTTGGTGGCTTCAGAGGGGGTGGAAACTTCTGAATCACGTCACATGCAATTGATCTGAACTTTGCTGAGGCTCTGTTTTTAAATACACGTAGTGGGCCATTATTTTGGGATTTATCAACATATGATATTTCTTTCCCATAGGTTTGAAAATAATCTGATGGGCTTCAGAAAATCTTTTCAAAGGATTAGATGGAAATGCTGCATGTAACCTAGAAACACGGAAGATCATTAGTAAATTTCATTTCTTACAAGTGCAATTTACATTCTTTTTCATTTTCTGCCTTTGACCGCAAAGGCCACAATGCCTGGAAGGGAAATAGTCTCTCTAATTGCAGATGCCTGTGTCTGTCCCGTTACTTTCCTGCCTGAGTTGCTTTCAAAAAGGGGAAAAGCATTTCTGTCAGCCAGAGAACCGATTACTGCTCTGAAGTTGGTTGGCAGGTTAGTTTACAGATTAACATTTTGCGGATGCATATTTATGGCCTAGAATCCCAAGTACTCACTTTATAATAGAACGTGTGAGAGAGATGATAAAGTGGCACAACCCGGCACATTATCCCCATAGCAACCGTATCACAATGAAAAGTTACTGCTGGTGTAAAGGCAAGATGCTTTTCTCCTTGATGCAAAATATTGCCTTCAAAATCTGCAAACTGGGAAGGGGCTCAGAAGAGCTATTTCTCTCTCCATCTCTTTTTTTCTCTCTCTCAGCAGCTTTCTTTTCTCTTGCCTTCTCACCTTCCACCAACCTCTCTCCTCTCTTTTATGTGGCCATAAGTAGCCAAGGAAAGTGGGCATCTTTTTTCTAGGCTTTCTCATCATCCCTAAGCTTAATGGCCATGAACACAGTTTTTAGTGATGTAATTATCAGATAGCAAGAAGGACACCTCAGAACCGAGCAGACATCCTAAACGTTTGGGGGTTTTATTTCCTCCGGAGTGTTCTGCTCCTCCAAATAAGTGCTCTGACTAAACACACAGAAGTGTTTGCCGAATGATTGCTTTGCACATCCATCATTTGTCTGAGTGAATTGTTCTAAGCCCTAATGGGGGAAGCTTCCATTCATGCTGATGAAAACATATGATGTGGTCAGTCACGTGTGCAGAGTGTAGGTGAAGGAATCTGATATTATGAACCAAGTGTTATTTCCCCTCCCTCGTACAAAAAACACATGTCTTGTCCCCTGGACAAGGTTACAAACTATTTCTGTGTGGAAAGATTGTCAGTTTCCCTAAATCAAAAGGCAGAAATTTCACTAAACTTGACGTAACTCTTCCATTAAGTACTGGATAGCTATTTCTCTTCTAAGTGTTTGGTTATTTCCCTCCTTTCGATATATTGGTCATTCAAAGTGCCCCCTAATTTCAGATGATGTTTTAAATCTGCTACTTTTGTCTATACTAGAGGAGGAGGGGAGGGAAAAGTCCCTTTACTGTTGTAACTCCATAAACGAATTTATAGGGGCTGGCCTCGTGGCGTAGTGATTAAGTTTGACACACACCGCTTCAGTGGCCCAGGTTCACAGGTTTGAATCCCGGGCATGGACTTACACTACTCCCAGCCATGTTGTGAAGGTGACCCACGTACAAAGTTTGGCACAGTTGTTAGCTCAGGGCTAATCTTTCTCAAGCAAAAAAAAGAGGAAGATTGGCAACAGATGTTAGCTCATGGCTAGTCTTCCTCAGCAAAAAAAAAAACATATATATATACATATAAATGCATTTATATATGTGACTATATCTGTAGACACTTATGTCAGTACCTATTGATGATAACCACCAAAGACCTGCTCTTTTCTCTTTGCTCAATGCATACTCAGCTCCCCAGGCAGCCACTGCCAACTGATTAGAACTAACCTGTAACTTAAACATATTTACTATCCCTAAATAAGGCAATGCATTAACTTAAAGCGGCAATATAGCACTAGATCAAATTTCCGTCAAAGCCAGAACACAGTTAACAGAAGTTCAGCTACATAAAGAAAGTCAAAGTCTTTGTTACTAGATACAAATTCAGAGGAGTCTTGGAATGCAGCAATAAATAGAAGTGGCTCCTAATTACAGTAGATGGTGAGCTCCTCAAGGGCAGAGTGCATGAAATATTTATCTTCAGATTCCCAGACTCCCACTTGAAACAGTTGTCCTAAATCAATGCTTGTTCAATTGAATTAAAATTCTAGAGTAGCAGACAAAGAACACAGCATGTAGACTATGTAGTCATTTAGGAAAGCAGGTGACCACTAAGATAGTCACAAATCAAGAGACTACTCTACTTAAAGCTATTGCCCCAGGGCCGGCCCCTTGGCTTAGGGGTTAAGTGTCCATGCTCCGCTACTGGCGGCTTGGGTTCGGATCCTGGGCGCGCACCGACGCACCGCTTCTCCGGCCATGCTGAGGCCGCATCCCACATACTGCAACTAGAAGGATGTGCAACTACGACACACAACTAACTACTGGGGCTTTGGGGAGAAAAAAGGAGGAGGATTGGCAATAGATGTTAGCTCAGAGCCGATCTTCCCCAGCAAAAAGAGGATTAGCATGGATGTTAGCTCAGGGCTGATCTTCCTCACAAAAAAAAAAAAAAAAGCTATTTCCCCAGTTGCAACATCTGTGCTAGTCCTTTTTCTTCTGCCAATTCAACTCCTTCTTTGCCATAAGGGTGAACAAATGACCCATTCAGGTTAACCTTAGCGTTTTCCCCATGGCCATGGGGAAATGTTCAAGGGATAGGCATATAATCTAAGCAAGACCAATCAGAACACTTCACTGGAATTTTTCAAACTGGAGCATATCAAGAGAAGCCCTCTTTCTCCTCTGATCACTGAGCTGTAAGGATAGTAAGTCTGAAACATCCAGTGGACACACCTCCTATTAAGGAGAGAAAACTAGCATGAGATGAGGAAGCTAATAGAAATAATTAAGGGGCGAAGAGAGCCATGAGGGCATTTGAGAATCTGGTTCTCATTTTTCTGAACCCAAAATACCTCTGCCCTTTGCATAATTTGACTCTGCTGGCTGACACCTCCTTTTTCCGTAGCCTAGTTTGGGTTGTGTTTCTATTTCTTGCATCCAGAAGAGTCCTAACTAGTGTAGCCAACATTGCCATGGTCTATCAAGAGGTGCCCTGCAAGCGTGTGAAGCAATTAATCAAGCATGTCTAGAAGTTAGCAGCATCTGGAGAGCTTTTCGGGCAGGCTGGTTGCCAGATCAGACAGATGGGAAAGCAGGAAGCAGGACCTAAGCTGTGGGAATGAGACTCAAAGAGGGAACACCAGTGTTTGACAGGACTAGAGAGCAAGGCAACACCTTGAAGAGAGTGGTCTATCAAGCAGATTATCAAGAGAGGCGTTTAACGGCCAGGAAGCTGAGTTAGAGGCTTAGGCATATCTCAGAACAAAGAGAATCCTGTGCTATGACTGGGGTCATGATGTCAGAGAAGGATGAAGAGCAGGATTTATTGATCCTTTGCTGCTCAACAATTGACCTCGTTGTTTTATTCACGCTAGGGCCCAGTAACAGCACTGCACTCAGAGGCTAGGGAGGAGTCAAGTCTTGCAGAGGACCAAATGAATTCAGCTTTCAGAAATCTCGGCCCTGGAGCTGCAGGGTCCCTTCTTGCAAAGTGAGAGCGTTTACATATTCATTGCAGCATTATTCACAATAGCCAAGACATGGAAACAACTTGAATGTCCATTGATGGATGATTGGGTAAACAAGATGTGGTGTGTATATACAATGGAATATTATTCAGCCATAAAAAAGAAGGACATCCTGCCATTTGAAACAACATGGATAAACCTTGAGGGCATTATCCTAAGTGAAATAAGTCAGACAAAGAAACACAAATACTGTATGATTTCACTTATAAGTAGAATCTAAAAAAGCTGAATGTATAGAAACAGAGAATAGATTTGTGGTTGCCAGGGGCTGGAAGGGTGCGGAAAATGAGGAGATGTTAGTTAATGGGTACAAATTTCCAGTTAGAAGAGGAATAAGTTCTGGCAATCTAAGATATAACATGGTGACTATAGTTAACAATACTGTATTGCATACTTGAAAGTTGCTAAGAGAGTAGATCTTAACTGTTCTCACCATAACAATAACAACAACAACAAAAAATGGTAATTATGTGAGGTGAAGGATGTGTTAACTAATCTTATTTTGGTAATCATTTCACAACATATACATGTATCAAATTATCACATCATACACCTCAAGCACATACAATGTGATATGTCAATTTTATCTGAATAAAGCTGGAGGGAAAAAAGTGAGGGCATTGATGGAGAAGGAATGGGATCCTGCAAATTGGATTGGGAACATATAGGAAGATCTTGATGAAGCTGGGGAACTTCAACCCCTAAATTCTGCTGAGTCTTCTTTGGCAACAGAAGTAGTCCTTCCATTCTATCCAAGGAGCTCAGCCCTCTTTTGCCAGAAAAATCTGTAATGGCCTCTCCTTGTAAGGCCCTACTGATCCTCCTTAGGACCTACTCCCATGACCCTCTTTGCTTTCAGACTTACAACTAGACTCTCAGCAGGAACCAAAGTTTGAGGTACAAAGAGCTACCTGTGAGGAAATCAACAGACAACTAAGAACTACAAGGGTTTTTGAATTTATATAGACAGAGAATATTTGTAGGAATGGACATTTAAGATGTGGGATTATGGTGGAAGAAATATGAAATTGGATCAGGCTATAATTATTGATATGGGTCCATTAAGCAAAGATTCTGGATTTAATATTTTAGCTCAAGGGGCTAGGAATGGGTCTAACAATTTTGGGGGGCAATTGACTAAAATATGGAGCCAATGGTGGTCTGCACTAAATAAAACTAAAATGCCAGAACTGCCTTGGTATCCTGTAGAAGAAAGTTTCCAAAGACAGGGTGCTTGAAGTGTGAGAGTGGGTATATCATGCAAGACCTGCTCACCCATCCTGGGAGGGCTCAGAGGACACACATTTCTCCATGACTGTGAGGAATAAAGTGAGGCTTCCTTGAAAAGCTATATGGTGGCTCTTCTGTGTAGGTCATAAATTACAGTAGGAACCACTACCATTGAACTGGGATCCCTAAACGCAATGGGAATAATGGGATCCTGGGATGTCAGGGGCAAAGTGAAGGCACTAATTGCCAAGGACAAGGTGAATGTGGTTATCATAATGGACAGTGGAGCCAAAGTAGTAATCAGAATAGTCTGATTCACAGAGTTCCATGGTGTTGGCCAGCTGATCAGGATGTTCCTAGAAGAGAAATAGATGGGATAGACTGGGAGGGTAGTGGTGAAAGGAAATCCTCCCATCCACAGAACTTTGAGCAGTGTATCTGGTTGGTCATCTTGCCTGGAAGGAGACATAGCCAGAGGTATGAGTCTATATCAATTCATGAGCTGTGGCCAATAGTTTGGCTAGATGTTTAGGGACTTACAAGAAACACAATTAGAAAATTGGTGGCAAGGAGGTCTGGGGAAGAGATATGTAGATAGACCTCTCTGAGCAGGCATAGAACACGAAGATATTTGCATCCCATTTGAACACTCATGGAAGGATGACCACAGGAGAGGAGGATTTTAATAAATAAGTTCAGAAAATGACCCATGCTGTGGATACCAGTCAGCGTTTTTTCCCAGAAACTCCTGTCATTATCCAATGGCCTCATGAGAAAAGTGGCCATGGTCATAGAAATGGAGGTTATGTATCATGGACTTTCACTAGTCAAGGTCAATCTGGCTATGGCTAGCATTGACTACTCAATCTGCCAGAAACAAAAACCAACACTGAGCAGCTGATATGGCACCATTCCTGGAGTGATTAGCCAGCTATCCTGTGGCACATTGATTACATCGGACAGCTTTCATCATGGAAGGGGTAGCACTTTTTTCTCATTAAAGAGGCATTCTGGGTATGGATTTGTAATCTTTCTGCTATCTATCAATGTATCACCAGTGGATTTATAGAATGCCGTACCCAATGACATGATATTTAACACAGCATTGATTCTAGTCAAGGAACTCACTTTACAGCAAATGAAGTACAGCAATTGGCTCATGCTCACGGAATTCATTCGTTTTACCATGTTTCCTAGTACCTTGAAGCAGTTGGCTTCGATAGAACAGTGGTATGATCTTTTGAAGACTCAGTAATAGTACCAGTCAGGTGGCAATACTGTGCAGGACTGGGGCAAAGCTCTCTGGGAGGCCATATGTGCTCTAAATCAGAGTTTAACACGTGAGGCTGTTTCTCCCATAGTCAGGACTCACAGGTCCAGGAATCCAGGGTAGAAATGGGAGTGGCTCCACCCACTATCACCCCTAGTGACCCACTAGCAAATCTGCTTCTCATCCCCGGACCTTAGGATCTGCTGGCCTAGAGATCTTAGTTTCAAGGGGGAGAATTCTTCCACCTGGATGCACAACAATGATGTCACTGAACTGGAAGCTAGGACTGCCACCCAGCCACTTTGGGCTACCATGCCTGTGAATCAACTGGCAAAGAAGGGGGTTACTGGACTAGCTGGGGTGACTGATCCTGACTACCAAGAGAAAATTGGAATGCTAGCACATAATGAGGGTAAGGAGGAGTATGTCCCCCGAGGCATCTCTCAATACTACCATGTCCTGTGAGTAAAGTCGATGGGAAACTACAGTCATGTGTTGCTTAATGACCAGGATATGTTCTGAGAGATGCGTTGTTAGGTGATTTCATCATTGTGCAAACATCATAGAATGTACTTACACAAACCTAGATGGAATAGCCTACTACACACCTATGCTATAGCGTAGAGCCTATTGCTGCTAGGCTACAAACAAGTATAGCATGTTACTGTACTGAGTACTGATACTGTAGGCGATTGCAACATAATGGTCAGTATTTGTGTATCTAAACATAGAAAAGGGACCGTAAAAATATAATATAAAAGATAAAAAATGGTATACCTTTATAGGTCACTTAACAATGAATGGAGATTGCAGGACTGGAAGTTGCTTTGGGTGACTCAGCGAGTGAGTGGTGAGTGAATGTGAAGGCCTAGGACATCACTGTACACCACTGTAGACTTTATAAACACTGTACACTTAGGCTACACTAAATTTATTAAAAAATTTCTCTTTCTTCAATAATAAATTAATCTTAGCTTACTGTAACTTTTTTACTTTATAAACTTTTTAATTTTTTTCAACTTTTGACTCTTGTATAATAGCTTAAAACACAAACACATTATACAGCAGTACAAAAATATTCTCTTTCTTTATATCTTTATTCTATAAGATTTTTTCTATTTTTAAATAAATTTTTTTTTTTCTTCACTTTTTAAACTTTTTCGTTAAAACCTAAGACACAAACACACACATTAGCCTAGGGCTACACAGGGTCAGGATCAACAATATCACTGTCTTCCACCTCCACATCTTGTCTCACTGCAAGGTCTTCAGGGGCAATAACACACATGGAGCTGTCATCTCCTACATTAACAATGTCTTCTTCTGGAACACCTCCTGAAGGACCTGCCTGAGGCTCTTGAAGGTGTCACTCTTTTCCAAAACATGTTCATGGTGGTTTGCTTAGTTTGCTTCTTTTTTTATCATAGGTTTGCTTGTAAGCAGATAATAGACCACGAACATTCCTTTCTATTAATGAAAACCTTTCAGAGTTGACATCAATGTTTTCAAACTTTTTAACGAGCTTGTTGAAGTCTGTAAACCTTCTGCTAAAC
Organism: Diceros bicornis minor; assembly: GCF_020826845.1. Taxonomy (NCBI): domain Eukaryota; kingdom Metazoa; phylum Chordata; class Mammalia; order Perissodactyla; family Rhinocerotidae; genus Diceros; species Diceros bicornis. The sequence continues at coordinate 31,313,602 of NC_080741.1, forward strand.
CCTTTGCTGTGAATTTTCTTGCGGGTTCTTTTTTTCCTCTGGAAGTTTCCTTTTCTCTTACTTCTTCCTCAGCTATGCATTCCTATTTCTGTTCCAACAACTCCTCATTAGTCAATTCCTCAGGAATCACCCTTAGGCGCTCCTCAATGTCATCCTCATCCACATCCAGGTTAAAGTTGTTTGCCATCTCAAGCACAACCTTGTAGATTTTTGCAACCTCCTCATTCTTAGCAAATCCTTTGAAGTCATGGACGAACCTCTTGAGTGTCTTCTTCCAGATGTCATTCATACACTCCTTGGTGACATCAGGCCAAGCCAAGCAAGGTTCTTGATGTAGCCATAGTTGCTGTAATCCTTCCAGAATTGCATCAGTGTCTTCTCAGTGTTTCCTTAGTTGCAGCAATAGCCTAGGCAAAGGTCCTCCTCAGGTGGTAGGCCTTAAAAGCTGCTATAACTTCTTGATCCTTTGGTTGGATCAAAGAGATGGTATCTGGAGGGAGAAACACCACTTTGATATTGGGATGAATATCACCAATAAAAGGAGGATGTCCAGAGCATTATCAACAATAAGCAAAATCTTGAAAGGTATGTTATTCTCCAAATAGTACTTCTTTTTTATTTTTTTTATTATTTTTTTTTGTGAGGAAGATCAGCCCTGAGCTAACATCCATGCCAATCTTTCCCCCTTTTGCTGAGGAAGACCAGCCCTGAGCTAACATCTATTGCCAATCCTCCTCCTTTTTTTCCCCTTTTTTCTCCCCAAAGCCCCAATAGATAGTTGTATGTCATAGCCGCACATCCTTCTTAGTTGCTGTATGTGGGACGCCGCCTCAGCATGGCCAGACAAGCGGTGCATCGGTGCGCGCCCGGGATCTGAACCCGGGCCGCCAGTAGCGGAGTGCGTGTACTTAACCGCTAAGCCACGGGGCCAGCCCCCAAATAGTACTTCTTTATTTCACTGTCATAGCAATTGAAGAGAGCATCTTGGAAGAGGAGCTGGGTCATCCCTGCCTTCTTATTGCTCCTGTAGGATACTGGCAAATCCTTTAACAGCTTCTGTCACTTTGTTCTTGTTCTTTAAGGTTGCAGCTATTGTGGAATGGAACATGACTGACTGGTGAGCAATAACCATCACTGATTTTCCACCTCATAGTCCTTAATCACTTTTAATTTTATTTCCAGGTTAATCACTCAATGTGACCTCTTACTGGCAACAATAGCAGTAAATTTTGCCCACTTAGGGGCCATGCTGAACAAAATAACATGAGATTAAATCAAGCACAAGGGAAAATGATACAATCAAGAGACGAGATATATGAGGCTGCTGCTGGCTTAACACAGCATACTGTTTAAAGTAAATTTTTTTTATTAGTAGAAAGAGTCACTCTAAAATAACAACAAAAAGAATAGCACATTGGGGCCGGCCTGGTGGCGCAGTGGTTAAGTTTGCGTGCTCTGCTTCAGCATCCTGGGGTTTGCAGGTTCGGATCCTGGGTGCCAACCTATGCACCACTTATCAAGCTACAATGTGGCAGGTGTCCCACATATAAAAAAAATAGAGGAAGATGTGAACAGGTGTTAGCTCAGGGCTAATCTTCCTCACTAAAAAAAATAAAAAAAGCATAATATAGTAAATACATAAACTGGTAACGTGGTCCTTTATGATCATTAGCAAGCACTGTGTACTATACATAATTGTATGTGCTATACTTTTATATGACTGGCAGTGCAGTAGGTTTGTTTACACCAGCATCATCACAAACACGTGAGTAATGCAGTGTACTACAGTGTTATGGCAGCTATGACATTACTAGGTGATAGGAATTTTTAAGCTCCATTATAATCTTATGTGACCGCCATCATATATGTGGTCTGCCATTGACTGAACGTCATTATGAGGTGCATAACTATACAACAATCCAATTGAGGAAGGGCTGCTAACGGCCCAGACCATTCAGGAATGAAAGTTTGGGCATTCCACCGGGCAAAGAACCACAATCGGGTGACATGCTTCCTGAGGGCAAAAGGTATATGGAATATGGATGGTGGAAGAAGGTAGTTATAACCAGCAGCTACAACTATGTGACCAGTGGCAGAAATAAGGACTATAACACTTATAAATATTTCTTTCTTGCTTTGATATGAATATGTTTGTGTCTATATTTGCATGAAAAGGTACGTATGAATACATTTTTGTGTGCATACATATATGTATACATGAAATATTTTTCCTTCTTTTATCTATTAATATATAGATATGTTAATAATAGTCAACTTTATATCTCAGTATTTATGTTACAGGATATTAAAAGTGAATGAGAAGACTAAATGTCACCCAACAATTTTGCATCTTGTTCTGAGAAAAGGGTTTGCAGGTTTTTGATTGTTTGCAGACATTTGTATCATGTTTGGCAGATATTTGACTGTTCGTTTTCTTTATTTGGAAATTTAAGTATGGTTTAAGGACGTGTGTGCAAGTTGATAAGGGGTAGATATGATGGTTTTTTTGATGTGTCAGTTTGGCTAGGCAATAGTTCCCAGCTATTCAACTGAACACTTATTTAGGTGTCACTGTGAAGAGATTTTGCAAATGTAATTAGAGTCCCTAATCAGTTGACTTTAAGCAAGGGAGATGATCCTGGATAATCTTGGTAGCCCTTAAAGGTTGGACTGAGGCTTCCCCAGAAGAGAGGGAAGGAGGCAGAGAGAAAGAAAGAAGAAATTTCACCTGTGGACATTTGGCTCATGCCTCTGGGTTCCAACCTGGCTGTGATCCTCTCTTCCTGAATACCTGCCTCGCAGAGTACAGAGTTTGGACTTTTGGACTTGCTAGTCAGTTCTCATAATTCCATAAGCCAATTCCTTGTAGTAAATAACTTTTAAAAATATACATATATGTGTGTATGTGTGTATATCTCCTACTGGTTCTGCTTCTCTAGTTAAACCCTGACACATGTGGTTTGCAGAGCCCCACCCCCAGCATCACAGAGCAGATTTTAAAAGAGTGGGTTTAACACTGAGAGACAATAAGGTAGTAACCAGCACATGGAGCTTTACTCATGAAGAGTGGATTAGTCACTCTGTGACTGGAAATGTGAGTGAGCTTGGAGAGTGTGGGGAGATTCCTCTCCTGAGGAGTCTGGAGGAGAAAGGCCCAGATAAGTGGCTGCAACAGAAGTCCCTCAGCCTAGCCATTTAGGAGCTGCAGAAGCGCCCAGGGAGGCTGACTATGTGATGTGTGGCCTGGGAGAAAGAGCTCAGTGGCCAAAGGGCTGCGCGGTGGGCTACCAATAGTAGCCTGGTATTTCCAGGGGCAGAAACTAGCATTGCACAGGGGAACAGAGAGATTTCTTTTTCCATCCTTGCTCAGGGAGAGCCATGGGGAGATAGCCCCGTGGTGGAGGAGATTGGCTCCCTGGTCTTCCTACGTCCTCCAGGCCAAGCAGTGTCCAGGGCCTTGAACTTCTTCCTAGCCCCTGCCATGCTGCTGGCATGATGGGGAGAGCAGGAACCACAGCTAGGTCAGCATTCATGGCAAAAGCTCTTCATAAAAGCAGCTTGTCTGAGCCCCAGCCTTAGTGCAGCAACACTGCAGTAAGGACTGCCCTCAAGTAGCTTGGGAAACCTAGGCAAGATAGAAAGAATTAGGGGAATATTCTGGGAGTAACATGATGTCTCCAGTATATTCTAGGACTCCCAGAATTATCATAATTTTATCCTGGTAACCTTAGTATTTTATAAAAAACAAACCAAGGATCTCCAGTCCAGTAAGTACAAGGCCCAGACAGGTGATATAAATGCAAGAAGTGGATCAGCTGTGGCCTCTGACAAACCAGAGAACACACACTCCATCCAAAACAGCCAACTTCACCCAGCTCTGCCTTATTGATGCCAAGAGGGAGTTTGGCCTATTGTTGTCAAATCTTCTGATTTACTTTTAAGACAAGCCAGAAAAAAATCCAGACTTTGATGAGACATCTTCCAATATTTAAATGTACATCAATTTTTTTCAAGCACAATGTAGTTCAAAGAAAATACATCTGTGGACACCTGTTTGCAACTTAGCTCTAAGCATTAGTGAAGTTGGAGATAAAGCAGGATTAGCTTAATCTCATTCCCTTTCCTTTCTTTTTTCTCTTTCCTGTCACTTCTGCCCTCCAAGTCTGTCTGCCATGTAATCCCTTGGTATTTTGGTTTCTGCACCTAAGAGCATTGACTGGCCATCTCAAACCCTATTACAAAGTAATTGAAAGGGGAAATAGTCCTCGTTTTAAGAGCCATGAAAACTCAGACAAGAAACCACACCGGCAAACACCAAGACCCAATACATTTGGTTTAAAAGGATCTAGTGATAAATTCAAATGGAGCTTGAAGTTTTACGAAGTATTTCTTGTTTATTTTTTGTGTTTTTGTTTTATGGTCTCTCCCTCAACAGCACCCAGCATCATGCAGATTGAAATCAGCTGTTAAGGGAAGTACTTAGAACACTCCTGAAAGCAATTATCTGAAAGTGCTTATTTTGATGTCACTTCTTTGAACACTAATTAACAGCTGGCTTACTGAGGGTAGCTGTCAGTTCTCTCTCTTATCTGTGAAATGTGCTATCTAACCTCGGTTATACAAACCCAATTCAATCTGCAGTTAGCACTTTCCCAGATTCCTTCTGAAACACCGCTTCAAAACTGGATCCCCAATCTATCTGTGGGTTATGTTGATTCCAAAGAAAAGAACAGAGGAATTTTAAGTAAGACCCTCGCAGAGAAGATGAGTATCAGTTAAGTTACCTGCTTCCAAAATATTCTCTCCCAACATGAATTTGAATATTGGCAGATGTTTAAAGAGGATGAGCTATTTCAGACCAAGGATCACAAAGGATAAATTTACCTCAGATAATGCTAGCAATAGAGAATAGGAGTTTGAAATGGATTTTCTAAAATGTGCTATGAATGAAAATGTCTTGTTTTTGTTTTGTGTCTGAATGTTTCCCCGTAACTAAAATCGAACACAAAGGAGTTTAAAAAGAAATCTGAACATTTCCCTGTGGGGGATTTTAAAAATAGATCACTGCTTTTACTAAGGAAGAAGAAAAAATAAAGTTCGGGGCTAGAGGTGTGAATTTTACAAGGTAATGAAATTCAAATCCAAGGAGACTAAGTCATGAAAATTATATCCTCCTTCACATTTCATAATGCATGAATACCTTCATTATAAATATTGATGAAGATTTTTCATAAATTATTTTCAGATTATGATGTTTCTAAAGATATTTATACTAATAATATTTATTAAATATAACAACCATTAAGCTTGTCACAAAGGCAAAATAAAACAGAGAAAGGAGATATGCATCCAGCTAATTCACGTAGAAACCAAATTATTCAGGGAAAGAGAGATTTTGAGATCTCCAAAATCCTCTCAACAGTTCCCATTGATCATATGCACCAGAAAATAGCAAATTTCTTCACTTTAATTTGCCTTTCTGTTTCCAGTTATGTTCAGAGACTGTCCAAACAGGCTGTGTTCAGGCAAATGCAGTATCTGATTCATCTACTGATCTTTGTGAGTTCCTTGGCCAGCAGAATGAACCTGCTGCATCCACTTGAAATCAGTGTGCAGACATCTGCATGCACCGTAGTTGGTTCCTTGTTTTCAATATGCCATGTGGTTCCCATCATGGTCCTCAGTTAAGCTCAAGATGCTTAAGACACAGGTAAATGAGAAGCAGCATGAATTTTCTCAGTGAGGATGGAATGGTCAGGAAGCTTGAAGCTGTCTCTTCTCCTGTCCACTTACTCGTTGTACCTGTCTGTGAAGAGGCTCAGCATGTATCTCTGTGGAGAATAAAGCACCCTATATACAAAGCCAAAAGCTGCACTGCCTATGCCCCTGAAACCTGGGTCCAGCCCTCCTCAGCCCTTTGTCCCTCCAAGTTGTCTGAAAAGGACAAGTGAGGGCTGCCCAGCATCAGCACCAACAAGGAAATATATAGGTGTTGGTGGAGCCATGCTTGGGCCACTTGTGCCTCTTTCCTTCCTCTTAGCCTTGGGAACCTACAGCACAGGAAAGCAGTCAGCCCCAGCCCCAGCCTCGGCCTGAAGAGACCTGACATGTTCTGCGTTTTTCTTTTGGAACCCAGGCCATCCTGTTGGAGAGGCCACATAGAGAGAGTGACCATGTGGAGGAGAACCAGGGCACTCAGCTGACAGCCAAGACCAAAGCCCAGGCCTGTAAGTGGGGCCATCTTGGATCCACCAACCCCAGTGATACCTAGCCAACATCATTCACCTGTGTTGTAAGCATCCTGAGGTTAACTGAGGTAAACCTTCTTCTTTGAGCTCCACATAAATTCTCAACTCATAGAATCATAAGCAATAAAGTTGCATTGTCTTGGGCTACTAAGTTTGGAATGATTTGTTATGCAACAGAGGCTGACACATGAAGATAATGTTATTTTCCCAAATTTCTAAAGATTTTGAAAAATCAAATGAAATAATAAATATAGATGCCCTTCTAAACTTAAAAGTAAATTGTAGAGAATTAGTAAAGTATAACTCATACTTTATATTACACTAATTTAAGACATCTAGAACTTTTACATAAAATATTGGCACCCTTCACAGTACTGAGGGCAGGAAAGGAGAATGGAAGCAAGGAGATGAGGTGCATATTCTAATAATTGTCATAGTAGCTATTATTTTTTGACCACGTGCTAAGTGCCAGGCACTCTGCTGGCCAATTCACAATGCCCCAGGGAGGTATGATACAGTGACCCCATTTTACAATGAGAAAACTGACTCTAGAATGAATGTATCACTGAACTTCATGCAACCAATAGATAGATGAGTCAGGATTATCTACTTATCTCAAAGCTGTTTCCAGTGTTGAATGTTGACTCTGTTTTTCTGTAGCTCTTTCACAGGTGCTTAGTGACACAGCATCACTTCTGTTGAATCCTCTTGGACATGGTAAGTCAAACGCCAGATTCAAGGGGAGGGAAAATAGACTGCACTTCTTGGTCAAAGCGTAGTGTGTGTGTGTATGGGGATGGATGGATTATTGGAAGTCGTCTTTGCAGACGATCTACTATACCTTATTTTACACAGGAGGAAACTCAGGCCAAAAGAAGTGAGGGCACTTATTTAATGTCACAGAGTCACTGTATTGCAGAACTGGAATGAAAACTCAGCTGTGAAAGCCCAAGTTCAATGGTGATAAAGAGACGATGGTGAAAAGACTTTTTAGAGAATAAATAGTCAAAGGGAAGAGAACAGTCAACCTGAATAGCCCAGTTGGGGAGGGCTTTAGATACTTAAAAAGATCTACCATTTTTCAGTGGTTGGTGGTGTTGGAATAGAAAGTAACAGTGTTGCCCATCAACTGGTGTTACGGTGTTTACAAGATGACAACCTGTAGGATTTGGAATAGCAGGTCTTGATCTCCAACTCCTGGATTCTAATTAGCACAGCATCATGGGCAAACTCCATCATTGCCAATGTCATTCTAGGGAAGTATTTCATTTAAATAATGTCTATTTTGGCTTCCAGAGATGGATAGTAGAATTTTATTCATCTATAATCAGAACAGCAAGTGTTTCCCAAGGTTTTGCACTTTATTATAATTACTCTATATGCTGGAAAGAAAATAAGCTTAAAAATGTGCTGAGATACAGAATAAAATTAATTCACAGAATATTAGTTTGGTCATCAAGCAACCATTACTCTAATTCTTTTTATTACTTTATTTCAAACAGACCTATTATTCCCAAAGAAAAAGCAAATGACTAGAAGAATAAGAGAATGGAGTCTCTAGCTTAATGGTCAGAAAATTCAAACAGGAGCCAGATGATCCAGGCCTTATTCAAAGACATTTCGAGTGAGCACCACAAAATAATTGAGAAGTCATTCTGAGTGCTGGCTTTATTGGCTACTGAATTGTATGTGTCAGTATTAGCCAGCTGGGCAGCCCAGGGTGCCACTGTGGCCGCTTCCTTCGAGAATTAGGCTCAAGATACCATGTGGAGGTAATAGAAAGATCTAGCTCTTTCAACTTTAGAAAATTATATTTCCTCTCCTCCCAAATCACCCCTGGTTAAGCAGTCATGACACACAGATTCTTAAAACAGAGGTCTGATTAATTCTGGTGTGTATGAACAAAGGAGGTGTTATCTCTTTCTTTGGCTCCCAATCCCTTGGCATTAAGCTAGGACACTCAGATGTGTTTTTTATGAATGGATATGATTAAAGATGTGTGGATGCTCAGGGATCTTCTCACACCAAGCCTGGGCTGCTGCTGTATCTCTACCTACATAGCTTGTATAAGTAAGGGAATGTCATGGTATAAGGTTGGATTTCAGGACATCATCCAATGAGCAAGAAAGCTCAGCTGACCACTGCAACCCAGCACGTGAGGGGCCAATCTTGTACTTTTTCGCTGGCTCCGATCATCAAAAATAGAGACTGGCCTCTTATGTAGAAAAACTCTGTTCTCTGTTTCCTCTCCACACTGACACCAACTAAAAGGAAACTCTATTTCTTCCTCTATTCTCTCAACTCTACCCACAGAATACTTCTGTGTGTGGGGATTTTTCCCACACCAAGCAATTCTCCAGTTCTCTTCAGACACCAACCGAGTATCCTATAATTCAACTCTGACACTGTCTAGTTGGAGTTAGCATCAGATGCCACTGGTTAAGGTTAAGGGCTCAGTCCCACAAGCCTGACTTCCCCCCACACGCTCAGACACCAGTCTCAAGTAGTGGGTCCTCAGGTTACTCACAACTTCTGTCTGACTTGCCTACAAATCGGGGTTCCCACAACCTCCTCCTCAGTTTCAATGATTTGCTAGAGTGGCTAACAGAACTCAGGAAAACAGTTCACTGCCTAGGTTACTGGTTTAGCACAAAATGATATAACTCTGGAACAGCCAGATGGAAGAGATGCATATGGAAAGGTACATGGGAAAGGGCACAGAGCTTCTATCCTCTCTTGCCACCCCCCCCCCCACATCTCCACATATTCACCAACCAGAAATCTCTCCAAACCCCTTCGGTTAGGAATTTTATGGAGGATTCATTACATAGGCATGACTGATTCAATCATTGGCTGTTGGTGATGGAACACAATACTCCCTACCTGGAGATCTAGAGTGGGTGAGTTGGGGGGGAGGTTGAAAATTCCAACTCTCTAATCACATGCTTTATTCCCCTGGTAACCAGTCCCCATGCCTATCCAGGAGCCCCCAGCCACCAGTCATCTCCTTAGCATACAAAAATACACTTACCATTTTGGAAATTCCAAGAGTTTTAGGAGCTGTGTGCCAAGAAAGGTGGGGAGCAGAGACCAAATATATATTCCTAACTGCATCATACCTCTCAATGGCCCATCAACTCTAAAATTGCTCCATCAAAACCTGGGGCTTACTTCTGTTCAGATTAATTGTTTCTCAGATTTCTCCATTAAATGAAGGGTGTGTCTACTGGCTCAACTGCTTTACTTTTCCTTTTAAAATATACTAACAACTAAAGCTTTCCTCATCTTTACATTGAGAACATCTTTCAATGTTTAATGCTAAAAGTGTAATTTTAAAATCTTGAATATTTTCAGCTATACGTAGTTCTCACTTCCTATTTCTGTCTCCAAGGTCAATAACTTTGTAAATATTCTTCGAGGAACCCCCTATGCACACTTGAAAACAACTCTCCCCAGGTAAGTGCGTCCTAGAGGCCCTGAGGTGAGAGCCAGGTGCTGTGTGCTCGTGGCCAGTCTCAGACTTGTGGATAGGGCATCAATGGCTCAGAGTGGAAGGAGTTCTTAGAGCGCGGCCCAGAAGGCAGTACTACCTTAGGGAGGAAACAAATCCTCATAACAATGCTCCCCTTCATTGAACGTTTTCTACGAGCCATTCTGCTGTGTAATTTACATACATAATCTCAGTTCATTTTTACGACTTGGGAGGATGATGCCATCTCCGTTTAACAGATGAAGAAACTGAGGCTTACTGAGTCTAATAATCTATCCGCTGTAAAAGAGCTAGCAAGTAGAGGAACTGGGATTTAAGTCCAGTCTGTCTAACCCCAAAGCATTAAATTTCATCCTAAAAATAATATAGCAAAACAAAACAAAAAAGAAGTAGTTCAGTAGACTCTCCAAACCAGTGTTAAGAGTCAAGGGAGAATATGGTGACAGATGAGAGTGAAGGTTTGAAGTGGAGGACAGGAGGGAGAGTCTGGAATAATCCCCCAGCACAGTTCTTGTAGCAGTTTTTAAAGTGTTTCTGCAGGTGGGACTCGGACAGAGGGCTTAACGGCACAATTTGAGAGTTAACAGAACCCTCAATGGCACCCACTAGCACAAAGCAGCATCCCTGCCCAAAAGGTACAGGAGATTGCACGGGAGATATATGGGCATCTTCCTCTAACAAGTTCTGAAGGTTCTCCATCTTCTTTTGGGCCTTGCCACAGTTAATTTTTGCTTTAAAACCCTCAACTTTTAACAGTGAAAGGAATTACATGCAATATATTCTTAAATCCCCCAAATCCACTTTAACAACAACCACAAAGAAAAAAAAGTGGGCAGGGGGTTCTTACACCATAATACATTTTTTATTTATATAAATAAAATTTCATAAGATGATAAAAGAAATGATGAAACTAGAAATCACTGTTTTATTCTTGGAGAAGAGATATATAACAATAACAATAATTATGGTAAATAATAGTTATTCACTACTTACCATGTGAGACACTGTCCTCAATGCTTTACACCGTGTCTTTTATTCCTTTGTGCAATCCTATGAGGTAGCTACTAGCCCTGTTTTACAAGTGAAGAAACTAAAGTTTAGTGATGGGGCCATATCTTCTGATTCCAATAGCCATCCTCCTGTTAACAATTAAATTCTATTCCTGTTAGCAATACATATATCTCCTTTAGTGTTGGAAGTGGTTCTTCATATATCTGTCTTTCTCTATATATATATCAATGGCTTTCAGAGATAAGGCTCATAGGGTAGACATATAAGTTGCCATCAAAACATGGCCTGGATGCTTGTCCCTTATTGCATTTCCTTCCATAGCAGTGCTTTGCAAACTTCATGTGCATATAAATCACCTAGGTATTTTGTTAACATGCAGATTCTAATTCAGCAGCTCTGAGATGCTGCCTAAGAGTCTGCATTTCTAACAAGCTCCCAAGTGGCTGGTTTGTGGGCCATGGTTTGAGTAGCAAGAATCTGAGGCTTTGCTTCCAAGATTCAAACTTATAGTGTTGAATGAATCCCGGGTGTCCCTGAGAGCCTCCCCACATTAGGTTATTGTGTAGGTTCCTGGGTGTTACACCACAAATATCATCAAGATATGGGAGCTGGGGCTGGGAGGACAGCACTCTCTGAGGGTACTTGTTCACAGCTGAGGAAAGGAAGATTTTACTCTCCCCTCTCTCTAATGGCAGCTACAGATTTGAACTACTGTACTGCTATAAGCTCACATTAGAATGTTTACATCAATACCTGGCCCCAGGGTTATTTATGTTCTATCGGGCTGGTGATTAAGTGCTATTGTAAGATTAAGAGTTCACAGCTGCATGGCTGGTATTGGTAAATAAAAGATTCTTGATGATTATTTTTAGCTTTTCCTGGAGGCCAAATAGAAACCAGGTGCCCTACATTAATGTGAGTGGCAGCACAGTTCTGCTCTGTGAATACTCAGTGAGGGGTGGCTACAGGCTTGCCTCACTTACACGACTGTTGTAACTTATCTTTACATTGAATTTGTGTAATGTAAGTATAATTTTCCCAATGACTTACACTATGATTTCAGATTGAGCTTATATTGTTTTATATTGCTGTATAATGGGCAATGAGCCTTAGCTTATTTTTTCTTTTTTCGTGTAATTAATTTTGTAACCTTGAGCAAACTGTCACCTTCCTTGAGAAAGAACATACTCAAGAGGATTAGCAACACAGTATTGCATACACACAACCACACACAGCACACGAAGCGCTAGGACAGTTTCCTTATCTGCTAAGTGGGGTACTCCTTTCCACCTTTATGAATCTGTAATACTGTGATTCTAGAGCAGGGCTTCTTAAACGTTAATGTGCAAAGTTTACTTGGAGGTCTTGTTATAATGCAGATTCTGATCTAGTAAGTCTGGGTCAAGGCCCAAGATTCTGCATTTCTAACAAGCTCCCAGGTGATGACAATGATGTTGTTGCATGGACCAAAAACAGGGAATGTTTTTTAGGGAAATAAAACTACTTTTTTAACCAGACGGTAATAATAGATACATGACGTTATGCATTTGTCAATATCCATAGAACTTTATGGCACAAAGAGTGAATGCTACTGTATGGAATTAAAAATAATCATTTAGGAAGTTGGAAGACCCAACTACAGAATGTAAAAGCAGAATTTTTACAAAAGAATCTGTATTAAACAACCTCTCTAAAGAGGGTGAGGGGAAAAGGCGCTGAACTAAATCCCTTTGGAAATGAGTAAAGTCCGTAAGACGAAAGGCAAAAGGAACTGTACATAAATGCCGGACTCTAGTTGATGAAGTTGTTGTTTCCCATGGGTTAAAAATTATGAAACTGCTATACATGTATACTGGAATTGACTAACTAAATAAATTAATGGCAGATGGTGGGAGCCAGATTTCTCACTATGGGAGTGGGAGTTTACAGATAAGCAAGGGAGGGATGCTAAAATGGTCCAAAGAGTAATGGTTTAGAGTTGGAGGCATCAGTACAAACTCATCTTTAGCTTAATATAGAAACATATGTTTAGTTACAGAAATATTTATAGATATATGTATATATACAGGTTGGTATACACACATATATTTCCTTACTCTATTGACTGAGAGGACCTGAAGCACTAAGACCCCAACAGCAACAAGCACACTTTGCACCCACACCATTCTACAATAAAGAAAACCAAGGATCCTTGGAAATGGCTGATTCTAGAACTGAGGCAGGAAATATACAGCATAGCCTGGAGAACTGTGTAATGCCAACAAGTAAGGAAGTGCTAAAACAACAACAACCATAACAATATAAACCCTACAATTATGCAGATATGTCAAAGGAGCACAGGAGCCAACTGAAAGAGCTCCCAATTGCCAAACTTGGAACAATTTGAGCAAAAAAATAAAGTTGTATTTGATTATAATTTAGAGTATAAAATAAATATCCATGATTCCATTCAACTTGCCAAAATCAAGTAATGTTGTTGTGGGGCTGACTTTGATAAACAATTTGCCTTTATACTGAACTTTTATCTCTACTCTCTCTGTTAAGTAGATATTGGTCTCCCAGTGACTGATGCTTTTTGAACATAGACTCTGCTAATCTATCAGCCAATCACTCTAGAAGTTGGCTAGCTAAAGGTACTAAATTTGAATATGGGTGATCATTATGCGGCAGTATCCAGTTCAGTGAATCCTTGCTGGTAAATGTTGTCCTCAGTCTTGGGCAGGTGTTCTCACAGAAGCACAGGCTTACAGGATATTATGGCTTATCCTTTGTAAGAAAGGGTAAATGATTATGTAAAACTAATATGCACGATAGTCCCCCAGCTCCCTATAACACTTCTCTGCTTCTGTCTGGAAATGCTAATGCTTAAATGAGAAATTTCAACCAAATGAAACTCTTGGAGGGAACCATCCTTCTTCTTTATTGTGGCATGCTGAGATCTCCTTTATGGAATAGCTCAAGGAAGCAGAAGTAGCAAATCAGATACTTCTACCACCCCTGAGACATATTCTTTTCTTTTCTTTTTTTAACTCTCCATGAATCTCAAGCAAATTACAGGCTTTGATTGGTCCCAACTTGAAGTGAAACCCAGGAAGGTCAGGTGAACAGTCTCACTGGTCCAATTTCCTTCCATTACATGCAGGCTACATCCTTCCTATTTGGAAAGTGTGTTGATGATGTTTTGTCACTAATGATTCTGGCCTGCTGGGAATCTCTGAGGACAGCAACGGTTTTAAAGGTGGTTGTAATTGTTAGACTGTGCTAATGCTCCTTGAGACCTTTGTTGTGCACAGCAGTTACCTAATACCCCCAATGCCCCTAGAGAATTAAGCTAAAGCCTTCCTGTGCCATCTGGTGTACAATGTTTTTAAAAGGAAAAATGAACAAAACCTCTAGTATGAGGTTGCAATGCAATTACAGTTTAACCTAAGGAAGGAAGAAATAGGAGTGATAATTAAATCAGGAACAAATATATAATAAATGTCTTTGTACCCCAAACTCTGCTAGTGAGAAGGACATGCAGCTCTAGAAAAATATAGTCTCTGACCTCAGTGAACTCAGAATCTAGTGGGAAAAACAGATGCATAAAGGCAAACTGTAACACAATGAGACCAGGTGCTAAATTGTGTTTAGGTGAAAGGGACTAAGTGTAAAGTTAATGACCTCCTCTCACCTGGAGGTCAGAAATCAGAGACAATCAGCATTGACTATTAATGTCTGTAAAAGCAAAAAAGACCAGGAAGTCTGTGAGTTCCCTCAGGAAATCCTGGGTAAACAAAGATTACAAACCAGGTTCCCCAAGCTCCCACCTATGAGCTGTGATTCTTTCCTGGAAATGGCTCCGGTTTTCCATGTCTCTTAATACCCAGTGGTTCAAGGACAGGATATTGGTCTGGACAAAATGAATAAGCTGTAAATAGCCATCAAAATAGTTAAGTTATCTATGCTCTTTCTGAATGTGGTACTGCTGGTGGCTTTTCTTGCTCCTTTTGCTATAGCATGGCAGACACAGGATGGGAGCCCTACCACCCTGACATTAATAGTGATATATTAAGCAGTGACATTGGCAGCTCAGGACAAACTAACTAATGCCTCCCAAAATGTCCACTATAGTTCCAAGCATTGGGGGGAATCTGGCTTCCTGTTCAATATGTTTTATGGCTTCATTGATAGAATTTACAATTTGAACTATAATTAATGATAAATTAATTCATTTATAGAATTACAATTCTTTTGACCCAGGCTTGGTCAAAAGAAACCTTTTTTTCCAACTAAAATGCACTTTTCTGATTACTCCAAAAATCAAGTGATGGTTTATTTAAATAACAGAGAACTTCTGTTTTATTTACTTGGGATGTTGTATTGTCAAATATAGAGCATAGGCCCTCATGCTGATTTATTGATATTGCTATTTTATGTCTGAGATGGTGTATGTGTGTGTGTAAACATGAAAATTAATCTAACTAGTTAAATTTAAGAAGTCCTTCCTGCTTGTTAACCCTTAAAGAAATTCCTATTTTTCAGGGGAATTCATCTTCCAGGGGCTGGAAGAGTTGGCTTTGGGCTTTGGAATTTTGATATCAGCCAGCAACATGCTTAGGAAGATATAACTGGAATATGACAGCTGCTGTGTTTGTTTTTGTGGTTTATAGTGGTAAAAATGACTGAATTTACAAACTGAAACTGTACAGGAATTTATCCTGGGTCCATGAGCATTGTCTTGGAGAGCGAAATTGGTCTGGATCTCCAGTTGATCTGTAGCCTTTCTGGGGATGAGGCTGATCATAGCAAAATTAATTTACAGAAGGATTAAGTGAGACTGATGGTCACTGGAGCCCCATGGAGAACAGCCAGACAGAAAAGATGGTGAGAGCAGCCTGGCTAGCCTGCTGTCCCACGTGCCCATGGGTTAGGAGCACTGTGTAATTCTAGCTGTGGTGGGCATTTGGCCACTGCTCACCTCAGAACAGCAAGCCTACTATCTGCTCTGAACCAAGCAAACTGGCCCTTTGGAGAGAACATCAGATGCCCACAGCTCAGTGCTCTCAGCAAATGATGTTTGATGGTGCTAAAGTTGGGGAATGAATTTGCCCTGAAGCATCAGTTGCTTTTCATTAGTTGGGAAGAACTCAGCAGTGGATTCTCCTGCCGTCTCCATTGGCTCCCCATTCTCACTTCCTCAATTCCCCTCGCGATGCTCATCACCACATGCTGTCCATTCTACCTCTCTTCGATCTATTTGTCCTGCCACTGCCACTGCCTGATTGAGGTTACCAAGAGCAGGAGATGAAACTGGAAAGTGAGGCAAGGGATATATCTTATATCGGGATCCCAGTGTTAAACCTCGAGAAGAGTCTTCATATGCATGTAGTTCATTAAGGAAGTACGCCAGAGAGACCACTAAAGGAGTGGGGGAGGCAGGACAGGGAAGAGAGGAAGCCAAGCAGAGGGTTGGTCTCAGGCACCGTGCACAGAGGGGAGCTCCAGCCCGAGCCCAAGGGAAACTGGAGTGTAAGGTGTGCTAGCTGTTGGCACTGTCCTAAACAGATACAAACTTTGGCACCAGCCAATCATTAATTAGCTGCCACCCTAGTGGGGCACTTCCTGCTTTCTGCACCTGCTGGTCAAGTGGTTCCAGCAGCCTGAAGCAGGTTCTGTGAGGAACAGCCACAAGCTCTGGCCATGGAAAGCACATGGAAGCCAGAGAGGGCGCACAACCGTGGTCAAATACTTGTCTGAAAGGATCCAGAGATCCTCAGAGCACTGACTGAGTCCTCCTTAGGGCATTTGGCAAAAGGTAAAAGAAAACAGAAGACACAAAAACATCAATTTGTTAAGTTCTCCACTATGTGTGAGGCACTGTTCTAAATACTGACATACATTATCTCATTGAATTTCTACCAAAAGATCAACATTACTGGTCTCCCCATGTTATGTATGAGGAGGGTTAGGATCAAAGAAATTAAATAACTTTCCCAATATCAAACAGCTCCTAGGCTGCAAAGCTGAAATTTACCACGCTCCTAGGCACAAAGTGTGCCTTCTTCTGCAAACACTCTCACATGACTCAAGATTTCCCAAACATCGTATGAATTTTGACACGTCTTTGCTTGGTGGGCCTTCTCTCGAATGCCCTTCCTCTCGTGTCAACGTGCTAATATTCCTCTCCTTCATCACACCCTGCCTCCCTCCACTGTCAAGCGTGCCCTGATAGTGTTTCAGACAATCAGTCACTCCTTGTTTTGTACTTCTGCAGCTCCAGGTCATCCCAATGTGTGCAACCCTTTCACATTGTGTGGGAATTACACAGACCTATGTTTTCTCTGACATTAGACTACAAATTCCTTGAAGCTGAGGACATGCCTTGTTCATCTTTGTAACCCTGGCAACAAACAAGCACCTGGTACACAGCAGGTGGTTAATAAGTGCTAAATTAAGTGAGTCTTGATATAGTAGGGGAGATCAGTGCCCTTTCAATTGCATGGTAATCAGAGGGTCAAACAAGTGTTAGATTCACAGAGGAGAGAAATGTATTCTCATTCCGGGTTATTGAAGAATGCTCCATGGAGAGCTTGATATTTGATGGAGATTTTGATGGTGAGAGGTGGGGGAAGACTTTTGGGGTGGAAATGGCAGAGTAGGCAAATTCAAAGCTTAGAAAACGCAGAAGGTGTTTGGGAAACAGAGAACTTTTATGTGTCTGAAATATAAGGTAAGTGGGAGCAGGCCAGGAAAGTGAACATGTTCCAGATCACAGGGAGCTTTGAATGCTCTGCTAAGTGGGATGGTTTTTATTTTGGAGACAATGAGGAGACATTGAAGGATCTTATTTTTTTTAATAAGCAAGTACATATAAAGTGGTTAGAATAGTGCCTGATACATAGTAAGTTCTCAATAAAGGTTGACTGACATTATCATTAAGATTTTGAGTAAGAAAATAGAAGTAATTGTGACGATATGAATGGCATGGAGTGGATGGGCAGAATTGAGTGGGGAGATTGGCTAGAATGCCTTTATCAGTAGCCACAGCCTAACTCATGTCATCCGGACTTTGGTAGCAGACAGTAATGGGGGCAGCTGCTATATCCTCACAGAAGAGAAAACACTCACCATAATCCCAGAATTGCAAAACGAGCAGAGAAAAGCAAGGATGAGGCCAGAGAGCACGGCCAGGCACGCCACCCAATGGACTTGACTCCCCCAGCTCTCACACAGGCCAGTGTGCATGTTGTACTGTGCACTTACCCCTTACTAGTGTTTGGTTCATCCTTCATACACCTGACTTAGGCTTGAGCATGGATTCTATTATAATTGGACTGACCTTGAGATAATCCTTTCGGAATCCAGGGAGTGGGATCAAAGGTCTAGCAGAAATTTTTCTCATCTGTTCTTTCCTAATTGACATGAACAGCAGTTTTGGCAATACCAGCTCCCCACTCTGAATCCCCACAAACCCATCCTCTATCCCCTACTCCCAAGCCTGTCTTCTAGCCCCCCATCCCCAAGCCCCCCTTCAATTCCTCATCCCCCTCCAAGTCCAGTCTTAATCCATGAAGCCAAACTAGACTCTACCAAACAGGAAAGAAAATCTATGAACCCTATGATTTGCCCTTTCCGTAAGAACAGACTTCCCTTGCATAGCTGATGCTTCTCAGAAGCTTCCCGTATCTCTCTTTTCTTTCTCTTTACAGCAGGCCTTGAATTTCCCAAGCCCTGTGGTTTGGAAGGGAATGACTTCATCCCCTTCTCTGGATATGGACCCTAATTGGTTTAAGCTAATCTTCCTATTCCATCTCCTCATGCAGTTATTGTTTTAGGAATGAGCACATGATCCAGTGTGGGCCAATCACTGACAACTCTTTCTCTTTCTGGCAGCATCAGATCAAACAAGCCTGTTGCCCCCTGAATGCCCACGGCCACTGCACCACCACAGGAGGAAAGCATCATTGATGAAGAAGATTGTAATGAAAAGAGAGAAAGCGGGTCCTTTTCACATTGCTTGAATGCTGGATGAGGCCAGGTTTCAAGGCGTTTCTACCACTTTAAATTATAAGAGATAACACTAAAGCAAAACAAACAAGATAACCATCTGATAGCAATTTAGTTTTTGTTTATTATTGCTTGCAACCCCAAAGTCCTAACTCATACACCCTGAGATCTTCCTTTGCCTCAGCTGCTTGCTTGGATCCCCTGGAGTCTATTGTTGTCAACCCAACTCTCCTCCCTTCCAGCTGAAACACACATACTGGTGACAAAGAAGACATGTTTACAGGCAGCTTGGAAATATAAAGTTATGTGTGAGATGCAAATACCATAACAACAACATTATCCTACCCAAGATAGTGACAATCCTGAGTCATCTGCTTTACGGTTAAAGAATGGATGATTTCCTCTGCACATTGAGTAAAACCCAAATGTTTTCTTAACTACACATAAAATTTTTCTTTTAATTTTTAAAGTTCCTCCCTTACAATAATGCAGTTTGATATAATTCTTCAGGATCGATTTAAACAGCACGTAACCAATAAACAATGAGTTTAGCCACCAGGCTTTGCTGATCTGTCCCCCAAATGATGTGATAAGCTCAAGTTTGATGGGCAAATACAACTGCTGGCTAAGGGATTTACCCAAAGCTCTGCCAATGCCACTGCCACTGCCTGATTAAGGTTGCCAAGAGCAGGGGATGAAACTGGAAAACAAGGCAAAGGGCATACATTATGTCAGGCTCCCAGTGTTAAACCTGGAATCATCTAAACTTCAATTTTGAAGAGGTGAGGTTATTACTAAAGATTGCTCTCTGCTTTTACATCCCTTAAAAACAAATGAATGGATAAAAAATAAAAAGCAAGCTTAAACCTATTTTAGGGAAATAATTCATAAAAAGGCACAGAAATTCTCATAATGGAAGGATTCATTCAGCACTTCAACACTGATGACAGGCTAATTTGCCAACATCTCTCATTGTTTAGGTTCTAAACCTAAGAAATGCTCTTCCTGAAGAGTGTTTATTTCTGGACCAGCTTCAAAATATACAGAACACCCATTTAAACCCTACCCTGATGGAGGAATACTAAATCTCACACTGCGAAACTCTCATCAGGACTAAACCCACCAAATAAATGACAAATCTGCTACTTATTTGGGGGAAGAGAAGTTTAATAGATTTAACATTATCTAAGTAGAACCTCTTGGGGAAATAGAAAAATATATCCACATCATCCAGCAAAATTTTGTTCCAGGAAGTCTACCAGAAGTAGCTGCAGTCTAGTAGCTAAGATGTGGGTTTTTGACCTTTTTTGAGACATAAACCCCTTTAATCATCTGGTGAAGCCAGTGCATCTCTTCTTAGAATAATGTTTTTAAATCCATAAAATAAAACACATGAGGTTATCAAGGAAACTAATTATATTAATTAGTCATCAAAATATTTAAAAATTCTTATACAGTAATATGTTTTCTTCTTTATTAGTGAATTAAATAACAAGACCTAGCTGCGGGTCTGATGATTACTATAATTTCAGAGTGGTGACCCGTGTAAACAATATCTCGTGAGGTTTGTAAAAACTCTAATGTGATTTGACAATGTGTGTTTTCAATTGTGACAAAGTTACAGGTACTGCTAATACAACTGTGGGTTGTTATCCATACTCACAATGAAAGGAAATACTAAATTTCTCTTAGACGTAAGTGAAAATAAAAATATAATAATTTTTTCCCCACCCAAGTTCATGGACTCCTGGAATTCCGGGTTAAAAACCCCTTGTTGTAATGTCACAGGTTCTAGGATTAATATGCAGTGTTTCTAGCTTTGTGGACTTTAATCTTTAGGGGAGTCATGAATCCCTCAAATAATTGAATTAAAGCCATGGATAATTTACACATTAAGATGCACATATTCACATACAGCAATGTTTTGCATATAATCTGGTGGGGGGTCATGGAGTCCAGGTTAACAACTCTTGTGGTGTAAGAGTAGGCACCTCCTCCTAGCTTGCTTATTCAACTGCCTAACCATAGAAGATGAAGATGATGAGGGTGATGAAGAAGATAAAGGTGAAGACTGGGCTCATTGGTAAATAGTAGGGACAGTAGCAGGCAAATCTAACAGATTTAGAGGAATCAGAAATTAATTAGAATATTCTGGAGGATTTCTTTCTGTGACTCAAGCAAATATAGTGGACAGAATGCAGGTTACCTGTGTGAGACATTTACTGTTTTTACCTGCTGGGTGCCCATTTCCCTTTCATCTGATAATCAAACTTCAGTTTTTCTTTGGAGAACCAACTCCTCCACTCCCCACCCCCATTCTTAGTCAATGTTATTTGAAACAAGTTGTCTCTTCCCTCAGCCTCAAAGTTGGGCTCAGGTCTGTCCAGTCAGAGAATTCCCTCTTCTTAGCTGTAGTGATTGGGTCAGACATTGGCTTGTGATCTAAGTCAGAGAGATGATACTCAATTTCAGGACTTTCGTGGAACGTTTAAGCAAAAGAAATTCTCTTTCAAGTGGGATGAATGGGAGAAAAGACTATTGGCAGTCATTTTGCCACCATGAAGAAACAATCCACCTGAGAATAGAGATTAGATGGAGAAAAGCGGAGATCAGACACAGGGAAATCTAGAATGAGTCTTGAAGAGATCATTAGAACTCCTAGAGTTAACAGTGCTTGAAGCTAGATATATCCACAGATTCCTGTTACATGAACCAATACATTCCCTTCTTTTCCTTTGAGCCATTTTGAGTTTAATAACTGTCTTTCAGCAGTTGTTCTCACTAGCACATTACCCATCAGCCTTCCAATGAAAGAAGTGTGCAAAGTAGGCAGAGTCAGCAGAGATATCTTTTCTTAATAGCCGATTCTTAATAACCTCACAGAGCATGTTACATTTTGCAGATTATGTCTGCTAGCTGGAAGATTTCCCTGGTATCCCTATGCCCAACCTCCTCACCGTCCATCATTCCACAGGATCCAGGATTCTGATATGAGAGGAATATGGAACAGGGAGGGATATGGGCTCACCAAGAAGTTAGTGCATGAGTGCACGTGTGTGTGTGTGCGTGTGTGAGATTCAAAGGCAAATAAAATTGCTGTTTACTATTAGTTCACATTACATATTCCTGTTGACCTATCCAGCTTTTTAATAGAGTTGAACATGTCACCTAATATCTGTAAATAATCAGAATAACATACTTACCGCAATATATTTAAGATCTTATTTTATTTCTTAGAGACTCCACAAGTATCACATTTTGAACCAAGAACGTACTTTGGGGGAGGGGGGAAGTATACCTGAGATGAGTTGAAAATTTTGTAAAGTTCAACTAAAGCCACTCTGATATATTAAAGGCCCCTAAATAGACCAGCAACGATAGTTAAATAATCAAACCATTAGGTACAGTCATTCATTCTACAGATGTTGATTAAGCACCTACTATATGCCATCCACTATTCTAGGCTTAAGGGAAACTGTAGTTTAACAGTTCATAGTCAAGTTCTCTACTTTCACAGAGCTTCCAACAGCAAGGGAGAGAGAAAATAAGTCAGTAAACAAATAAATGAAGAAGAGATTTTCAGATAAAAATGAAAACAAAACAGGACGATATGATAGAGAATGACTTCATGGGGGGAGTGTCTGTACACTAAATGGTCAATATTGGGTTCTCAAAGGATGTGTCTTCTATTATCATAGATTTGTTTTACCAGAACAACCTTAATTCTCATTTTGTAAATTTTGTTGTAATAACAATATTTTGTTTTACAATGTTATAACAATAATATGTATACAATATTGTATTACAATAAAACTTATTGTAATATTTACAATAAATATTATAAATATTGTTTCTCGTGAGAGTATAAATTAGTGCAAACATTTTGCAAAACTGTTTGACTCTATCTACTCAAGTTACATGATTTCTGTCCTAGTGTGGGCTACCATACAAAATACAATAGATTGAGTGTCTTAAACAACAGAAATTTATTTCTCACATTTCTGGCGATAGGAAGTCCAAGGTCAGGGTGCCCACATGGTTGGGTCTGGTGGGAGTTCTCTTCTTGGCTTGCAGACAGTCATCTTCTTACTGTGTTCTTACATGGTGGAGAGAGAGAGAGAGTGAATGAGTGCAAGCACTCTGGTGTCTCTTCCCAAGGGCACTAATCTCTTCATGAGGGCCCCACCTCATTATCTCATCTAAACCTAATGACCTCTCAAAAGCCTCATCTCCAAATACCATTGGGGGTTAGGGCTTCTACATATGAATTGAGGGAGGGGGGTACAATTCAGTCCTTAGCAATTTCATTGCTAAGCTATGGCAATTTTTAAATGCTTCATCCTCTGGTAGTATAGGCACCAATGGAGATTCCTCTCAACTTGTCTTCCACTTCACTCTCACTGGAAAATAACTACTGGTCATCTAACCATTAGGAAGACTACTACATGCAGCTTCTATGTTGGGGAAGATATTTGGAGTATGGTATGGCTTGGTTATAACAACAACAACATAATAGTAATAGTAATCATAACACATTTAATGCTTATTAAATGCTGAGCACTGTTCTAATCACTTTATAGTGATTTGTTTAATCCTATGAGGTAAAAGTAAAAACTTATGCCATTTCAGATATGACAAAACTGAGGCACAGAGATGTTACAGACTTGCTCAAGGTCTCACAGCCAGTGGTGACAGAGCCAGGCAATCTGGCTCCTGAACCCCTGGATCCTTGCTCCTAACTACTACACGTTACGGCCTTTGCCAAGATGCTGATGAACGGGCAGGCTGGTCCTAGTGAGGAATGAACATAGGTTCTGGGAGCAGAGAGATCTGTGTTCAAATCCCAGCATCACCATTTATGAACTTGGTGATTTAGGAAAATTATTTGATCTATGTGATATTTAATTCTCTCTAATATGGAGATAAAAATAACTACTGCCTTAGTTTGAGTTCCCCTAAAAGCAGAGCCCAAGATAAGGCCTTGGGTGCAGGTATTTTATTTGGAAGATAATCCCAGGAAGCAGCAATGAGGGAGTGGGGAGAATAACACAAGGAAGGTGGGGAAGCAACAGGAGAGTGTGTTATTAAAGTCTTACTGTGAGCAATGGGAGCCCGATTCCTCCATGACCTCCTGAGAAGAGTACAGAGTGCCTCTCAGAATTGCTCGCCTGAAAACCAGGAGACTGCAGCATTTATCCACTGGTTCTTGGTCCACTTTGGCTAAGGGTTGCCCTGGAGCATTAAATTCCTGCACTTTCAGGCTGCACTTGCAATCTTGGGTGACATCAGAGAAGATCCTGAGGTGGAATGGAGAGTGTGCTGAGGTGGGAGGTTGCAAAGGAGATGAATCTGAGCTGGTCCAGAATGCCCATTGCAGCAGTAATTTAAATAAGAGGTAGGTCATGGAGATATGCCGTAGGGCACCAATCTGCTAAGGGTTAAGATTAGAGATGATACCTCCAAAGCATCTGGCAGAGTGTCTTACTATAGCGGATAAATGCTACAGCCTCCCACTCTTCAAAGAGACCAATGTTAATTGGCCTATAACTGCAATTACCTATTCTTCAACTACCACCATCACATTATGTTTGAACAATTTGAAATTTATATATGAAAAAATGAGCTCTGATCCATAACTCATACCACATAAAAATTAACTCAAAATTCATCATATACCTAAATATAAAACCTAATATTTAGCTAGAATTTTATAATACTATAAAATTTTATAATACTATAAAATTCTAGCTAAAACATAGGAGAACATCCTTGTGACCTGAGGTTAGGCAAAGGATTCATTAAAGAAAAAGAAATTGAACTTCATCAAATTTTAGAACTTTTTCTTTTCATAAGTCTCTATTAAAAGAATGAAAAGAGAAAACGTTTGCAAATCAGATATTAATAAAGTGCTTGTATCCTGAATATACAAAAAACTCTAAAAACTCAATAAGAAAACAAGCAGTAAAATAATAGGCAAATAGTTTGAATGGATACTTTACCAAAGAAGATACATAGATAGCAAGTAAGTAAACACATGAAAAGTTATTCAACATCATTAGTCCTTAGGGAAATGCAAATTAAAAGTACAAAGAGGGGCCAGCCCAGTGGTGCAAGTGGTTGGGTGCACGTGCTCCGCTGCAGCAGCCCGGGGTTCACCAGTTCGCATGCCGGGCACCCACCCACACACTGCTTGGCAAGCCCTTCTGTGGCGGCGTCCCATATAAAGTGGAGGAAGATGGGCACGGATGTTAGCCCAGGGCCAGTCTTCCTCAGCAGAAAAAAAAAAAGGAAAAAGAAAAAAAGAGGAGGATTGGCAGATGTTAGCACAGGGCTGATCTCCTCACAAAATAAATAAATAAATAAAAGTACAAAGAGATACCACTACATATCCAATTACAGTAGAAGCACTGTGACCACATCAAGTGTTGGCAATGATGTGGAGCATCTGGAACTTGCATACACTGCTGATGAGAGGTAAAATGATACAAACACTTTGCAAAATGATTTGACAGTTTCTTAAGTTAAATATACACATACTATATGATCCAGACATTCCTCTCTTACCCAAAAGAAATGAAATCGTATGTCCATACAAAGACTTGTGTATAAATGTTCAGAGCAGATGTATCTGCAATTGCCAGAAACTTGAAATGTCCTTCAATAGGTGAACAAATAAATGAAATGTAGTATATCAATATCATGGAAAATACTCAGCCCTACAAAAGGATAAATTATTGATACATTAAACAACATGAATTAATCTCAAAATGATTATATTGAGTTTAGAAAGCCAGACAGAACAAGAGTATATACGAGTCTATTATGTACAATTTGTCTAGAATGCACACTAATCTATAGTGATAGATCAGTGGTTGCCTGGGGAGAAGGAGGTGTGAGAAAGGGGTTACGAAAGGACACAAGGAAACTTTTGGGGGTGATGGATCTGTTCACTATCTTGATCGTGGTGATGATTTCACGGGTGCATTCACATGTCAAAATTGATCAAAGTGTACAATCTAAACATATGCAATTTATCATGTGTCAATTAAAGCCGTTAAAAATATTATGATGATGAAATTTCCCCTGATTTAAGGATGGGAACATTGCCAGCACGGCCTATTTCCCCCAGGTATGGCAGCTCTCAAAAGATAGGTTGTAAATGGCCACGTATTTTATCTGCTCATAAGGTCACATTTAATATACCCCTCCAGATTTCTTATAAAAAGAATGCCATTAAAGATTGTTTAGCCTTGAATTTGCACATGTTTATATTTATGCATTTTCCATTTATGGTCATTAATACCAGGTCTAGATGGCACTGTGTCTGAAGAGAGATTAAATTTTATCCTCATCTGTCTTCAGCAGACTGGACAAATACCTCTACTTAGAGGTGCTCTGTGCCTCTCTGGAAAGAAACATGCTCCTCAGGAAGAAGTGCACCCTTAAAAAGGAATCCTACGTTTTTAAAATAAAGCAAACACCCAATTTTTGGCATACGTTTTACGTGCCCCATGTCACATCCCATCACTGATCTCAGGGTAGCCGTGATGGACGGTTCCACGCACTGGCCGTTGATGCCATCCCCTCTCTAGCTCACTTCTGTTTTTCTCTCTCAGGGCTTTCTCTAGATGCTAGGAAGCCCCCTTAACCAGTGACCTGGCAGGGGCCAGGATTGAGAGGGATTTAATGCCCCTGCAGGCAACCCTCAATTATTGGAGCATAAGGGTTGACAGAAAATGCTACCTACATTCTGCATCCTACAGAGGGGAAATTCTAAGACATATTCTATGTGATACCTCTAAGTATCCCGGTAAGACTGAGTCCCAGCGCATAGTGGTAAATAAATAAGGTATACACTCTGATTGCCTTTGATAGCTTCTCTGTTTCCTTCTTACCAATTTCTCATTCTTGCTTCCATGAATTACCTCCCAAATAAAGTTAACTACGTCTTAGTCCTTGTCTCAAGTTCCAGTTCTCATCATTACTACCTCAGAATCTGCACTTTAAAACAGTGACCAAGTTCAACCTCTAGATTGTGGGTTGGTCTATAAAAGAAGTTGAGCAAGGAGCTTTGGTAGTAGAGTGGAGTATTCTTTCAAAACCCTGAGGCCTGAAAGAAATTTTGATATTTTTCCTTTAACTTCTTAATCCTTCATGAAGAAAATTTTGACATTCTAGTCACAGGTTAAAAAAATTGCTTGAGCAAGGAAAACGAGGAATAAATATTTGTATTTAAAATCAGGACCAGTTTTGTAAGAGACTTTCCAACCAAACAGGGCCCTTTGGGTTCATTATCATTTGACAATCAATGGCACAAATACACATGAAATCATTATCTGCTTAGAAATCATATTGCAGTGCCCCAACCTGGCGTGTTGACATTACAATCCTCACTACATACTAATATGTCTGTTTCTGCCTCATATATTTACTATTTATTTTGCCCAGAAGACTCCTGTTATCATCAGATACAATTTCAAAACTAAAATTTAGATGCCGAGTGTTAGTCTAATCTATTATTCAAGGCAGAAAACATTGCTGTCACAATACATTTATGATGATCATTGATTACCCTTGAGAGAAATGGGACCATAGAAGAACATTTAACAATGTCCAACTACTTCTTTTGATACCTAAATGAATCCTTTTATTTGACTGATAAATCATTATCCCCAAAAATGATGGCAGTTATCTTTGTCAGCTATCCATATATAACAGATAATTTAAATATAAAGCAAACTTTACTTAGAGTATGCTGGATCATTATGATATTTGACATTTCATTTATATAAAATTCCAAAATTTTGCTTATTTAAAAAATACCGTGAGGCCAGCCTCGGGGCATGGCGGTTAAGTCTGCACACTCCACTTCAGTGGCCAGGGGTTCATGGATTCGGATCCCAGGTGTGGACCTACACACCGCTTGTCAAGCCTTGCTGTGGCATGCATCCCACATACAAAGTAAAGGAAGATGGATACGGATATTAGCTCAGGGCCAATCTTCCTCAGCAAAAAGAGGAGGATTGGCAACAGATGTTAGCTCAGGGCTAAACTTCCTCACCAAGAAAAAAAAAAACATCATAAGGAAAGTTATATAAACGTAGAGTAAGAGGTTGGGTGAGAGAGATGAGCAGAATGAAAGATGTTTACATCATTTGGGTGATGGTGTACTCTAGTATTTCTTTGCTTTCTGACATGGGAAAAGTTGTGATTTGATTGCTAATAAGTGAAACTCTGTATCCAGTCAAGCTTCAAGGCTAGGTATTCCAGAAATATCTGCCCACAGTTCCAAGATTATAATCATGAGACATTAGTCTTGCCTTTCATGTGTGTCCTAAAAGAGAGCAAAACATGGTGGTTAAGAGCCAGAGCTTTGGAGTAATACATAGATTCAAATCCAGGCTCTTCTGCTTATTAGCTACAGAACTTTTGGCAAATTACTTAACTCTCTGAACTTCAATGTCCTTAGATCTAAAATAGGATTTATAATATCCATCTTACAGGGATATTGGGATAATTAAATGAGTTAAAGTCTGCAACATGCTTATAAAATGACTGGAAAATAGCAAATATTCAAAAATTCTGCTGCTGGCATGAAAGAGCAGACATTACTAGACTGTTATTGGTGAATTGTGTCCCCCTTCAATTTATATATTGAAATTCTACCCTCCAGTAACTCAGATTGTGAGTACATTTGGAGATAGGGTCTTTTAAAAAGTAATTAAGTTAAAATGAGGTCATTAGAGTTAGCTGTAGTCCAATACAATTGGTGTTCTTATAAAGAGAAGAGATTAGGATATGGACACAGAGAGAGAAGACTGTGTGAAGACACATGGAGAAGACGGTCATCTACAAACCAAGGAGAGAGGCCTCAGGAGAAACCAATCCTGACAAACCTTAATCTTGGACTTCTAGTCTTCATAATTGTGAGAAAATAAATTCCTATTGTTTAAGCCATGCAGTTTGTGTTATTTTGGTATGGCAGACCTAGCAAACTAAAACACTGCCCAATGACTACAAGTAAGTAGAAAACTAGACAAATAAATGAAATGACTGCATTGGACAATGGGAAGCAAAAGAAAGTGAACCTTGAGAGAAGGAAAATAAAAGAGTTGAGCCCATTTGTCACCCTAGCTTTCCACCTGAAGACACTTTTGAAAACCCAAGGTAGGATGGGGAAACATAAGCAGAGCACAGTGATCTTTCTGAGTTCAGGCGACAGAGATCAAAATTTAGGGAGTTTGTGACGTATAAAATTTGCCTGAGCGGAGTACCAGAGAGAAAGGATCTCTATAGAGAAAGAGCCCCAGAAATCTGCAATCAGATCCCCTTAAGTCTTTGGCTGAAGACTAAACTGTGAACATGGAGGGTAAAATTTCATGAGGCCAGAACAACTACTAGATAAAGAACAACTTTCAGGCAAAGAACAGCTACCAGACATCTGTAACCTGAACAATTTCCACAACTCACATGAGGCTGGCCAGCCAGAGTGGTGAGAGCTCAGTGAATGCCCAAGGCATTTAGTGGAAACACCAATAGGATCACACCTTAGTAATAGGGGTAAATTAGCTCTAGGGAAGAGCTTGCCCTAAGAAATCTTAAAAACAAACAGCAAAGAATCAGACAGCTCCTTAAGTGACTTCCTAGAAAAAAATCAGCACTCTCTGAAGGAAGACAGCAAATTCCAGACCCTTAGTAGTCTAACATTTACAATGTCTAGCATCTAATAAAAATTTACTAGATATGCAAAGAAGCAGGAAAATGTGACCTATAACAGAGATAATAAAACAGTCCGTATAAACAGGGTCCAGAGATGACAGAGTTAGCCGACAGGAAGGTTAAAACACCTGTTATAAATATGCTCAAAAATTGAAAAGGAATTATGATTGTAATGAAAAGAGAAATAAAGATATAAAAAAGAATCAAATGGAACTTCTAAAGCTGAATATTACAATATCTGAAATAAAAATTTCACTGGACAGACTTAACAGCAGACTAGATGCTGCCAACCTCAATGAACTTGAAAACATAGCAGTAGAAATGATCCAAATTGAAGTTCAGAGAGGAAAAAAAAACTTAAAAAAATGAACAGAGCCACAGCGACCTTTGGGACACATATATATAATTGAAGTCCCAGAAGGAGAGTAGAAAAAAGCATTAAAAATATTTGAAGAAATACTGACCAACAACTAACAAGTTTCCAAATTTGCTGAGAAGTATAATCCACAGATCCATAAACTCAATAAATCCCAAGCAGAATAAACACACAGTAAATGTTACCAAAGCACATCATAACCAAATAGCTGAAAATCAGTGATAAAAAGAAAATCTTTAAGGCACACAGATGTCAGAAAAAAACACACTATGTACAAAGGAACAAAGATAAAAATAAATGTTTACTTCTCATCATAAAAAATGCAAGAGGGAAGACAATGAAGCAACCTCTTTAATATGTTTAAAGGAAGGGAAAAACCTCTCAACCTAGAATTCTATATTCAGGGAAAATAGTCTTCAAAAATCAAGCCAAAATAACAACCTTTTCATGCTAACAAAAACTGAGATAATTTATCACTAGTAGACTGTCACTAAAAGAAAGTCTTTAGGTTGAAGGTAAAATGATATTAGACAGAAACTCAAATCAATGAAAAGGAATGACTAGCACCATAAATAGCAATATGTTGTTAAATACAAAAGATTATGATCTAATTGTTAATTTCTTTAAAGATATTTGTTTAAAATAAAAATAATAGCAACCTGCTGTGGGATTTATAATATGTACAGAAATAAAAAGTATGAAAACAATTGCACAAAGTGCTGAAGAAGTGGCATGATTAAATATCATTGTAGTATGGGTTGTAAGTGAAATAACACACTATTATACCAAGGTAGACTGTAATAGCTAAAGAAATACATTGTACATTTTAAACTCTAAAGCAACAACTAAATCATTTTTTAAAAGACATGTAGCTAATAAACCAACAGAGAGGATTAAATGCATTACTAAAAATAAGCATTAATTCAAAGAAGACAGAAAAAAAAACAGGAAAATAACAAACGAGACAAATAGAAAAAAATAGTAAGATGGTAGTTATAAACCCAACTTATCTGTTTATCTACGTATTTACATAGATATCAATGTAAATCATTTAAGTAGTCCAAATAAAAGCAGAGATTATCAGATTGGATTAGAAAGCAAAACCCAACTATAGAGTTTCTATACAAAATGTATTTTAAATATATTTGCACAGGTGAAAAGTAAGAGTAGAAAGTATATACCACACAAACTCAAATTATAAGAAAGCTGGAATGGCTATATTTCATTCCAGTCTAGAGAAAGTAGACTCCTAGATAAGGAATATTATCAGAGACACAAAGGTATATTTTATAACAATAATAGACTCAATTCATTAAGAAATCATAATAATCTAAATGTGTATGCTCCTAAAACAGTATTTTAGAATATGGGAAGCAAAATCTGACAGAAGTGAAAGAAGAAATAGACAAATTGACAATTCTATTTGAAGATTTCAACGTTCCTCTCTCACTAATTGATAGAAATAAGTAGACATAAAATTAGTAAGGATGCAGACTTGAATAATCCTATACAACCAAGTGTACATAGTTAATATTTTTAAAACCCTCTACCCCAATGACAGAATATACATTCTTTTTCAAGTGCACATGAAACATTCACCAAGGTCGACCATATATTGGCTTATAAAACAAGTCTCAATAAACTTAAAAGTTTTGACATCACACAGTATATGTTCTTTGACCACAATGAAATTAAACTAGGAATCAGTAACAAAAGGATATTTGGAAAATCTCCAAGTATTTGTAAATTAAACTGTATAATGGAATTTAAATAAATCTTAAAATTAATGATAACAAAAACGTAACATATCAAAACATTTGTGGAATGCAGCCAAAGTAGTGCTTAAGGAGAAATGCATTCTAGCAAGAGCAGAGGGGAAAAAAAGAGGAATTACAAATATCAGACTTGAATGAGGGATATCACTACAGATCCTACGTACACTTAAAGTGTACACACAGAGGGAATATTATTCATAACAAGTTATTCATAACTTTATGCTAATAAATCTAACAACAGATGAAATAGGCAAATATTTTAAAACACAAAAATTATCAAAACTGAAATAAGAAGAAATAGAAAATATGAATAGCTCTCTATTAAAGTAACTAATTTAATAATTAAAATCTTTCCCACAAAGAGAACTCCAGGTCCAGAGGTCCTCATTGAAGAATTTACCAAATATTTAAGGAAGAAAGAATAGAAAACAGAGGAGGTTAGAACACTTCCCAAGTTATTATATGAGACCGAAACTTGACAGATTGATTATAAGAAGATTAAATTTCAGGTCAATATCCCCCAAGAACATAGATACAAAAATCCTTAACAAAATATTAGCAAGTAGAATCCATAGTAAATAAAAAAGTTAACATGTCAAGAACATGAGGGTTCTATCCTAGGAATGCCACATTAGTTTATATTTTAAAATCAAATAATGTATTCTATTAGACTAACAGAAGAAAAAAATAAAACCATCCTATTACACACTAAATACAGAAAAATTATTTTATAAAATTTGATACTCGGTGAGGGTAAAAAAGTAAATAACTCACAGAAAACTGGATATAAAAGTGATAATATTCCCCAAAATTCATAATCTCAGTATATTCATGAGAAAACATCAGACAAACCCAAATTCTAAAAAATACTTTACCACAACTGTCTAAAAGTGTCAAGGTCATGAAAAACAAGAGAGACTGAGAGAATTATGGATCAGAGAGAACTAAGGAGAGACATGATGACTATACGCATGAGGTATCCTTGATTAAATTCTAGAAGAAAAACGAGACATTCTTAGAAAAACTTGGTGAATCCTAATTAAGTCTCTATGTAGTTGATGGTATTGTACCAAAGTTAATTTCTTGCTTTTGATAAATGTATCATGGATATAAGATGTTAACATTAGAGGAAGATAGGTGAAGGATAGAAAGTAACACTTTGTAAATCTTTGCAACACTTCTGTAAATGTAAAATTATTTTTAAAAAAATTTAGAGGCATTGAAAAGGAAGATAAAAACTATCTTTATTCACAGGTGACATGATTGACTCTGAGAAAAATCTTTAAAAATCTACAAAAAAGTCACTAGAACCAATATGTGAATTTAGCAAGTTTGCAGGATCAAGATCAATATACTATTAGCAATGAACAAGCTGGCATTAAAATTTTAAAATACCATTTGTAATAGCATTGACATGAAAATACTTAGGAATAAATTTGATAAAAGATATGCAAGACCTATACACTGAATATTGCAAAACATTGCTGGAAGAAAATTAACAAGATCTAAATAAACGGAGAGATATACCTCGTTCATGGATTAGAAGACTTAATACATTAAGATGTCATTTCTCCTCAATTTATCTGGAGATTTAACGCAATACCAAAACATTCCAGGAGACTTTTTTATAGGAATTGACAAGCTGATTCTAACATTTGTTTGAAAATGTGAAGGACCTAGATTAGCTAAAACAACTACGAAAAAAATGAACGAAGTTGGAGAAATTGCTCTCTATGATTTCAAGATATAGACATAGCTACAGAAATCAAGACAATATGATAGCGGCATAAATTTAGACAAATAGATCAATAGAATATAATATAGAGTCCAGAATTAGACTCGCACATGTATGGTTGATTGATTTTTTTACAAAGATGCAAAGGAAATTCAGTGGAGAAAGGGTAGGTTGTTCAAGAAATGGTGCTTGAACAATTCAACATCCAAAAAATGCAAAAAAATTAATATTCATTACATTCCCATTATAAAATAAATGTCATGGGGATGTAATGTACAGCATGGGGACTATAGTTAATAATACTGTATTACATATTTGAAAGCTGCTAAGAGAATAGTTCTTAAAAGTTCTCATCATAAAAAACAATTCTGTAACTATGTATGGGAACAGATGTCAACTAGACTTACTGTGGTGATTATTTCACAATATATACAAATATCAAATGTTTATGTTGTACACTTGAAACTAATATAATGTTGTATGTCAATTATACCTCAATAAAAAACTAATATCCAAAAATGCAAAAAATAAGCCTTGATTCATACTTTAAAGCATACACAAAAAATAACTCAAACAGATAATAGACTAAACGTAAAACAAAAAAACTATAGAACTTATGAAAAAAAACAGTGGAAAAAATCTCTGTAATTTTAGGTTAGGCAAAGATTTCTTATATGCACAAAATCACAATCCATAAAAGAAATAATTTATAAACTGGACTTCATCAAAATTAAGAATTCTCTCTCTGAAAAACATTCTTAAGAGGGTGAAAAGATATGTATCTGTAAATCACATATCCGTTAAAGAATTTTTAACCAGAAGATATAAAGAACTCTCAAAACTAAGTAATAAGAAAACAAAACACCCAATCAAAAAATAGGCAAAAGATTTAAAGATATATAGATGGCAAATAAGTACTCAAAAGACGTTTACCATCATTAGTTACTAGAGAAATGCAAATTAAAATAATAATGATGGGGCCGGCCGGTGGCTCAAGCGGTTGGGTGCGTGTGCTCCGCTGTGGCGGCCTGGGGTTCGCTGGTCCAGATCCCGGGCGTGCACCGACGCACCGCTTGTGAAGCCATGCTGTGGCAGCGTCCCATATAAAGTAGAGGAAGATGGGCATGGATGTTAGCCCAGGGCCAGTTTTCCTCAGAAAAAAAAAAAGAGGGGAATTGGCAGATGTTTGCTCAGGGCCGGTCTTCCTCACACACACAAAAATAGTAATAATAATGAGATACCAGTAATATCTATTACAATGTCTAAAAGTAAAAGGACTTGACTATACTAAGTGTTGATAAAAGTTTGGAGCAACTGGAACCTTCATACACTCTTGATGAGAATGTAAAATGGTGCAACAACATTGGAAAACAATTTGGCAATTTCTTAAAATGTTAAGCATACACCTATCATATGATTTAGCCATTCATCTCCTGGGATTTACCCAAAAGAATTGATAGCATATGTTTGCATAAAGATCTGTACTCAAATGTTCATAGCAGTTCTATTTGTAACAGTAAAAAACTGAAAACAGCCTCGATGTCTATCAACAGCTGAAAGGAAAAACAAATTGTATTATATCCATAGAATGGAATATGACTCAACAAGAAAAAAAACAAAACTATTGCCTACATGCAAAAAAATAGATGAATCTCAAAATAATTATGCTGAATGTAAAAAGCCAGACCATGAGAGTAGATAGTATATGATTCTATTTATGGAAAATTTTGGAAAATGCAAACTAACCCATATGATAGAAAGTTAATCAGTGATCGCCTGCGGATAGCGGATAGGTTGATGAGGAGGGTCAGAAGGAAGCATTACAAAAGAAGCTTTTGGTTGTGAAGCATTCATTTGGTTCCTTACATTCATTGGAGTGATGATTTCCGGGTGTATACATATGTCAAAATATCAAATTGCATACTTTAAATGTTTTCAGTTAGTGTATGTCAAATATACCTTTAAAAAGCTGTAAAAATGACACATAAATGTTAGCATAGTGGCATAGAAAACTGTTAAAATTTTGGGTGGTCAGATTGGGTGATACTTACTGATCTTTATCAAATTATACATCCTACCTAAAACCATGAAAGTTACAAAAATGGGTATATGCCATTTGTATTATTCAAAACAAATAAGCCTTTAGACAGAAGAATGCAGCTAAAAGAAGGCAAAATAAAGGGAAGGATTTTGGCAATCAGCTAAATAAACAAATTAAATAAGTAAGTAAATAAATAAATAAATAAAATAAGCAAGCAGGATACTTGAGCTCAATTCTAGTATTACAGTTCCCAAAGTGGGAAACGAAAGTATACAAATTACAAAAAACAGACACTAGACAGATTAATTTTCTTTATGGCTTCATTGTTAACGCTGTAATCAGAGAGGACAAATTAGAAGGGGAAAATTAACATCAGACACTCCAGATTCTCAGATCTGACGTGCTCTTGAGTTTTCAGAATATTGCACTTGGGTCTGACGACTGTGATCACCATCCTCATCCAAATAAAAGGCATTAAGTGCCTATTTGTGTGGAGTAGACACTGAACAGAGAGCATGTTGATCTCTGCACACAATTGTTCCGATCCTCTAGGGATTTACTGTTTCTGAGAACATGTATAAAGTCAAAATTGAGTAGTCTTGTCAAAAAAACACCTGGAGGGCTGGCCCTGTGGCTTGGCGGTTAAGTGTATGCGCTCTGTTACTGGCGGCCCTGGTTCGGATCCCGGGTGATCACTGACGCACTGTTTCTCCGGCCATGCTGAGGCTGTGTCCCACATACAGCAACTAGAAGGATGTGCAACTATGACATACAACTATCTACTGGGGCTTTGGGGAAAAAAAAGGAGGAGGATTGGCAATAGATGTTAGCTCAGAGCCGGTCTTCCTCAGCAAAAAGAGGAGGATTAGCAGGGATGTTAGCTCAGGGCTGATCTTCCTCACAAAAAGCAAAACAAAACACCTGGAACTGGATATGTGGCAGTGACTTATCTTTCCTCTGGCACCCTTAGGTCAGTGTGGGGCATCAATTTTGAGACAGATTCATTGGCTTTTGACAAAATGATGTGTTTACATGCATTTAGTTAGAGAGGCTGCCTTCATTTTAACATTTTTCTTTTTTGCTCATGCTTTTAGCTAGATGTGCAAATAGCTTTTCCAATCAGCGTTGTATTTTCTATGAATACTGAGAGCAGTAGCTGATAAACCTGAGGCAAACCCAAGGATTTTTAGGAAATCTGTAGACTATACATGGAGCATCTAGAGGGGTGGGACAATGTGTCTCTAGTAGCTACCATATTTCCTGGTACATGGTGAACACTCCCTGAATGAATGAATGAATGAATGAATGAGTGGATGAATAATGAATAAAAGAAATAAGAAAATGTATTCATTTTTCAGAAAAGTATACTTCCACTTGAGATATATATATATATTTATGTGTCTGAATCCTATGTGGTTTATCATGTCTATCAGTTATCTGTTGCTGCATAAAAATGTACCTACAAACTTAGCAACTTAAAACAACATTTATTTTTCACACAATTTCTGTGGGTCAGGAATTCAAGAGTGGCATAGCTGAGCTGTCTAGCTTGGGGTCTGTCATCAAATATTGCAGTCAAGATGTCAGACAGAATTGTCATCATCTGAAGGCTTGACTGGGGCTGGAGGATCTGCTTCCAAAATAGCTCACTCACATGGATATGAGTGATTCTGGCTATTGGCAGGAGGCCTCAGTGCCTCACCATGTTGGCCTCCTCCCTATAGCTGCATGAGTTCCTCATGAAATGGCATCTGGTTTCTCCAAGAGTGAGTGGTCCTGAAGAAGAAGGTGGAAGCTACAATGATTTTTATGACATAGTCTCATAAAGTGACACTCTTATTATTTCTGCAATATTCTATTTGATGCATGGGCCAGCTCTGTTCAGTGTTGGAGCAGACTACATAAGGATATAAAATAGCAGAAGAGGAGAGTCATTGGGGCCACACTGGAGTCTGGCTAGTACACTATGCTTTGGATTCTGTAAAGTGTTTCCCTAGCTATTGTAGCATTAACATATAAACACTCCTTCAAATTTGGAAAAGCACCATGCTCATTATCACCAAGACTGTGTGCCCTCAGTTTACCTGTCTCTATTAACTAAAGGTTATTTTGGTAGGTGGCCAACAAAAGGAACCATTACAGCTTTATCTGAAGGATAATGAATCTATGTAGCTGATACAGTTGGTGTTCCACCCAGATCCGCTCCAATTTGGACCCCTTTTACCATTTATATGCATTCCTCTCCTGATGTCAGTTTGGTTTTGCTTTTGAATGCCTGCACCCGCAACTCTCTTTGACAGACTACCCTTGGCTACAGCCACTTCGCCTTCACGCATGGAGAGCTATAAGTGCCTTGGATTTTATGTCCCCCTGGGGCAGTTTTTAGCCAGAGACTAGCTGATATGGGGGTATGAAATCCCAGTTCACTTGCTTTGGGTTAGAGACAATTAAGAGTAACTTAACACTACAGGTTCCCCTTCAGGATGAGACTGAAGCTACTCTCTGCAGAACTTTGCCTAG
This sequence comes from Diceros bicornis minor, assembly GCF_020826845.1. Classification (NCBI taxonomy): domain Eukaryota; kingdom Metazoa; phylum Chordata; class Mammalia; order Perissodactyla; family Rhinocerotidae; genus Diceros; species Diceros bicornis. Next base: position 31,351,506 of record NC_080741.1, read on the forward strand.
TGTCACACCTTTGCTCAGCTTCTTCCTCTTTCTATCCATGCTTTCCTTACTGCCTGGTTTCTCCTGAGATCCCCGCCCAGATAAAGTACGTGTACATGAATCCTTGCCTCAGGCTTTGATTCTGGGAAACCTGACCTCGGGCAAATTAGATACTTACAGTCACAAGAAATGGAAAATTCAACTTAAACAGGTCTAAACAATAAAAGAGTTTCATTGGTTCAGATAAATAGGTAGTCTTACACTAGGGAAAGTTTCAGTGATCACTGATGACATGAAAGACATGGTTTCTTTACGTCCCTCTGCCCTCCCGTATGTTTCCTTTTCAAGCTGCCTTCCCTCATGGTGGAAAATGTCTGTAGCAGTTCCAGCCTTCACAGCTGCACAACATCATCCATAAGAGGAAAGGCTGTCTCTTATGATTATTTCTTTACAAAAGCAAGGATAATGTTTTTTTTCAGTTTTCTCCCAAAAAATATTTCCTTGTATCTTTTTGACGGAAATTGGATGATAATTAAGCAATCCCTGCAGCCCGGGGAATGACCTGGTCTGGGTTATCTGAACCAGTCACTATGACAAGGGAAATGGGGTTAACTGATCGGGTTGGTCCCACTAGTGCCCACCTCTGATTGAGGGTGGGGTCACCATATCCACAGGACAGACACCTGAATGTCAACTGGTGGCCTGTTAGAAAGTGGGAATTGGGGAATAGATGCTAGGCAACAGATGAAAGTGCACTCTGCTCTACCTTGAAGTCTTAGGGACTGTTTAATGACCTTGGTTTTAGAATGCAAAGAATCAGGATCTCAACTCCAGGAGGGCACATGGAGTCTGCTTCCAAAGTTCTACCATGTTAAGGTTACTCAGGTCCAATCACTTTTGCTCTACATTTCTTCATTGCAAACTTTAAATCCCTCAGAGAGCAGCTCTGACTGACACAATTTGGATCAGATGTCCAATCACCATGCTTAAAAGAGCAGTATCATCCAGTAAAGACATTGCTACTGCACTACATGCTAAGGCCACCCCTAGAAAAGGCAGCATGGCTGTTGGAGAGGCAACTCCAATGCCCTTAGGGCTAGGAAGTTCATTAGGCCCTGACTGGATTCATATTTATTCTCAGGGCTGTATTAAAACCATTAGAGGGGCTGGCCCCATGGCTTAGCAGTTGAGTGCGCGCACTCTGTTACTGGCGGCCCAGATTCAGATCCCGGGCGCGCACCAACGCACCGCTTCTCCGGCCATGCTGAGGCGGCGTCCCACATACAGCAACTAGAAGGATGTGCAACTATGACATACAACTATCTACTGGGGCTTTGGGGGAAAAAAAGGAGGAGGATTGGCAATAGATGTTAGCTCAGAGCCGGTCTTCCTCAGCAGAAAGAGGAGGATTAGCATGGATGTTAGCTCAGGGCCGATCTTCCTCACACACACACAAAATAAAAACATTAGAAGCCCTGAGCTCTGGTTACCATGCTTCCCCAGTCATCACGTATAATTCAAAATGAAAACAGTTCTAGCCATACCATCAACGAAAGGAGAATTGATAAAATTGTATTTCCCATGATCACAATTTCAATGCTTTTTTTCTTAAAAAATTTTTTTAAAAAACATTATTAGTACCCTAAGCCCTCATTTAGTGTTCTTCTTCAGTGATCCGACAGGGATCACTCTCCTGAAGTTTACCATAGAGTTCAAAATCAAAATCAATGAATATGGTAAATAAATAGGGCAGCATCAATAGGCAGATGCAGGAAAGGAAAGAGTGCAGTCTCATATGCTGATATTATTGAAGGACTATATATAGCAGACTCTGCCAATGCCGCACCCTAATCTCATCAGAGTTTACTGTTTCCGTATACCCCAAGGACTTCCTACTGCCAGCACCAGAGACCCTATGGCTGAGGGCTTTCTCTGGCCAAAGAGGTCTACTCAGCCTAAGCAGTGTCCCCAGGAGTTAATGCCCCTAGGAGCAATCCTCAGCCAACAGGGATGTGATGAAGGATAAATACTCCACTTCTCCTATGGCACAGATCTGAGGCAATTCAACATCATCTCCTAGAGTTTCCCAATGAGATTGAGCCTCAGTTGACCAAAGTGGCTTCTTCCCTTCTGTGACTCATTCCCTCTTCCCTTCAGGTGCTTGTAAGGATCACTTCCCAAATAAACCACTTGCAGTCAGATCAATATCTCAAGACTGTGGGAACCCAACCAAAGACAGACAGACCCCAGGAAGAGGCTATAACCAAGGGGAGGCTGTGGCCTGGCCACTTTAAAGACTCACGAGGCGCCATTTCCTAGATGAATTGATAAACTCAGTCTGAGACTCAGCTATACAGATAGAGAAACCAGACTTTCTCAGTTCATTGGCATGATGAGTGTTTTAGTGTTCAACTTCTCCTAACTAAGTACTCATGACTAGTGATTTTATGCCAGAAATTCACTGAGGACTTTTACAGTAAGACAGAGTTTGTTCTGGGAGTCGGTATGCTTTTCTTTTCTGTTGATAGCACCCCATCAAGGTGACTGAAGCTCAGTTAAATAATTAGAAATTTGCTAGGTTGGCACTGATATAGAACAAAAGGAAATGGATGTTTGTGGAGCTATTTATCCAGGTCATGGCGAGGTCTGATGAACCTGCTCCACCCCACAAAAGAGATCGCCCTTGACTGATGGCCAGAATTCTTGTGACCCCCGGTTTAGGGACTCTTTCAATGGTGGACTGTCAAGTTGGCATCTTTGAGCCTGGTTTCCTATCGGAGTTACCCCTTTCAACTGAAACATTCCTTCTCCAGATGGAACAACCAATCTACCACCATACTCCCTGGTCAATCTCCCCTCCATGGCATGGGCTTCTTTGATTTTCACTCTTAGAGGACAATCTTCTTTCCAAATATTGAGTGGACCCCTCACTATTGCCTACAACTTTTTAAAAACATTTTTATATCTCATTCTCTTCCAAAAACAACTTAAGGTAGCTCACAATCATGAGTAAAATACCACAAGAGAGAAATTAGAAGGTGAGGAGAAATATAGGTAAAATCTGGAAAAATGTCACAAAATGGAGCTAGGAATGAGGTTAAAATCAATACTACAGGCCATTTTAACTCTAAATTTTCTTAACACTGGGAGGGATTAAACTTACAAATATAAACCCACGAGTGGGTGTCCCAGTATTCACAGCTCCCAGATACCAACCGGTTCTCTACCGGGACACAAGGTCTTTTGCTCAGCCACACAGGAGCCTCCTTCAAACTGAAGGGAGCATGTGTTCAAAGGGCGTACAAGCTTTCCTGCCACCTGGAATCAAAGTAGCAATAAGCAAAGCTGTTGTTCTCCCTTCCCTTCCCCAACCCCCTCCTGCCAACAAGAGACAGAGTCAGAGAGATGCTGGGAAAATAACTAGACCTGGTGCTCCCTTTGTATTTTCAAAGGCCTCCACCTTTGTCAGACAGTAGCTGAAGCCCTTTGTCATTTGAAAAGAATTAAGCTGAAAAATATGAATGGCTTTGCCGTTGTTCAAACTAATGCAGACGCTTCCACCTCCCCCCCTTTCCACCGGCCCCTTCCTCATTTATTTTCCTGGTGACAATTTTCAGAGCTTTTCTCTTTGATTCACTTATAATGAAATTCTCTAAGGGGAGAACAGAGAGGTTTTCAAGGGGGATTGTAAGCTTGACAGACTATGGCCACTTAAACTATTTTAATTAAGTCCTAAATGCTACAGAGAACAGAGCACACCAACAATAACAAAGAAACAAGAGAAGGGCCTCGGCTTTACCATCAGCGAAATAGATAAAACGCAGTAGCACCATTCTGTCCAATACAAATCTTCCTTCCTTTATTTCTCACGCTGTGCTCATAATGGGCACGTTCTGGGTGGTTTTTTTGTCATGTGGCCAGCGACAGAGCTGTCCAAGAAGCAGCCTCTTCTTTCTCGTCTCTGGGATATGAGGTCTTTGCAGGCTGAAATGCCGACTCCAGCTTTCGTTTGTTGTTCCAAAAGATAACTGCGTTTCAGAGATGCACAGAAATCTTACCTTGCAGGTCAGGCTGAAAGCTTCCTGGGTCCATTTGATTTCCACCACACGATCTGCTCAGGGGCTGCGGCGACCGAGGGGCTACATTTTGACACTTAAACTGAACCATTGTTCTGCTAAAGTAGCAGTTATTAAAACTATGCTCAGTCTCTGAAGTTTAAAAGAAAAAGCAAGGAAGTGAGTTTTATTCTGAATGATTGGTTTAAAAATGTCGAAGCCATTCTGAAGGGCTTTGAGATAAAGAAAGGTGTTTCTTTATCAAGCCTCTGTTTTCTTAAATTCTCCGTTTCCCACATCTCTACAACTGTGGTGAGGCCAGTACCTACCGCATAAACCTGCTATGAGAATTAAAAAAGAAAATAAATGTAAAGTGTTTTGCACAGTGTCTGACACACAGTAAGCACTCTTTTAGTTGGTAATGTTTATTAGTAGCATTTCCGTGGTTTTTTAATGTTCGTTTATTGAGCACGTATTCTGTGTCATGTACTGTATTAAACACTTTTTTTGTACAATTATCTATTATCCCCATAAGATCACTGAAAAATGGGTTCTACAAAGTTTGCCTTTTTCTGATTATAGAGTAACACATATTCTTTGTAGAAAATATAAGAAATAAAGAAAAATGTACATAAGAAAATGATCCATTATCTCACCACCCAGAATTAATCACTCTTAATCTTTTAGTATGTTTTGTCCCATTTATCGCCCTTATGTATAAAATGTATATACTTCACAAAATTGGACTCATACTGCAAATAAACATGACTTCCTATATTCATTTAACTCTATAGCATGAGCCTTTTCCCAGGACATTTAATATTTTTGAATAACATTAGCTATTGTATGTGCCATCAAAAGGATGCATAATGACTTATTTAATATTCTGCAAGGTAGCTATTGTTGTCCTCAGTTTTTGGATGGGGAAATTGAAGCTAGGAGAGCTGAGTGATGTCCTGAGGCAGGAGTTTATGGGGAGCAGACCCAGGAGCCAAAACCAAGTCTGTCGGGCTGCAAAGCAGATGCTCAATGCCTATATGCCCTTGGTCCACCCCGGAGGTCACCTGAAGACATTCCCGTACACGCCCATGTCTTCTTGCAACTCTACCCGAAGGTGCTCTCCAGCCGGAGGGAGTGTACTTAGCTCTGCAGGGGATGGAAAATTTTTCCTCTACCCATCTTAGGGTCTCCACTGCGGGCCCTGTAACAGAAAACAGGGTAACAAGAAAAAAACAAACAAGTTTAGTAACACGTGTATCATGCATGGAGCACGTGCGAGTACCCAGAGATGAGTAATTCAAAGAGGTGGCTTAGAACTCTGGGCTATAGAGCATCTTCAACAAAGAACAATACATTTGTAGAGGACAAAGGAAAGTGGTTTTAGGCTTCCGACAGTGGCAATCTGTGGGAAGGTAAATATATGAGAGGAAACTAATGGAGGAAGGTTTGTTTGTAGATTCCTCTGCTGCTGTCTCTAGTGAAACACGATTTGTATCCTGCCTTTAGGCAGAAAAGGGGGAGGGTTAAGAGAGCTTTTCTTGCTTATTAGTTGCCTTCAGTTCAAAATCATTTTTATGTGAAAGAAATATATTTTGGGGTAACATACTCTGGTTTCCTTCAGCTCCTACGTGTCACAGCCTGGAAGTGGCTAGAGTGAAGGCCCCAGGACTAACCCTCCTGGGTGGGATGGGAATTGCTGACAAGATACCTGAGTTTCCTCAGCCCCAGTGGGAAACTCTGAGGAGAGCTTCCCACAGTCCTTCAGAGGACCCCCTGTGGGATTGAGCTTCTGTTGCCCACGGTGGTACCCTGCTCATTTGTGCATCCCTTATGGCTGCCCTTCCTCCCTGTCTCCCTTCCCCACTCCCTCACAGCATTTTCCAAATAAACAAACATTAACAAAAACTCTTGCCTCAGTGCCTCCTTCTGAGGGGTACTCAAACTAAGATAATCTCAGGCACACCAACATTCAGCATTCCTCAGAGTTTCTTGGTGATCTGCCCACTCAAATACTCCTTTGTCTATCTTATCCTTATGCTAACAGAGGAATCTCTTCAAGGTGATCATAACATTTACAACAGTGATAACTTTCATGCCTGTATGCTTCCTAGCTTAGAAAGTTCTTTCATATGTTATTCCATTTTTTCAGTTTCAGTCTTCATAAAAATCTATTAGATGAGCAAGTCAGTTCTCCTTAGGGCCATTTTATAGATGAGGTAAAATTGCCCCAGAGTCTCAAAGAGAGAGAATGATTATTTTGTACAATTTCTTGATGAATCTCATTACATACAGATTCTCTGCTAAGTACTCTTGGATTGTTCCATATTTCACAGTCTGGAATAATAATGAGCTATGATTGATTGGCAATTGGAAACAAAATAAATAATAATTAATTAAAAATAAATAAGATGCTTAAAATCCTTAATGCGGTTAAGTTGCAATGTTTTTCCCGTGAACTCAGTGAATTAGTAATACAGTTTAAATAACAATGAGTTTAACCTTATCTGCTAAAAAAGGTTGAATAAAATATGAAATATAAAAGGTCACAGTTTTAAAAGGTAACTGTCTCTCCTCTTTTTTATGTACATTCTTTCTGTCTGACAAAACATCTTCTTAATGCTAAGTGGGAAATGTGCAAAAGGAACTTCATTCTGTCTGGAAGATTTTGAATCGACAGCATAAGATGGAGTTGTTTTGGACAAAAGTCTGAGATTTCAATCTCAATAAAACTACCATGTAGGAGGTATTTACACGAATAAATAACTCCACAATCATATCCCTCACACACGCAGAGCTCTGATCTCTTCTCCTCTTGAGGCTGTTCCCCAAACTCTCTGTGCAGCTCTCTACTCCTTTTGTCTTAGGTTTTCAATCTTAGAGAATCCATCACTCCCATTGCTTTAATTACCTTCCTTGTGAATTTTTTCTTAGTCTAAAACTCAAAATCTCTGTTTTATTCAAACTCCAATCTCTTATCTTCAACTACTAATGGGAATTTTTGTTTAGCTGTCCTAGTATGGCTTCAAACTCCATGTATTTAAAAGCTAATGTTTGGGTTCCATTCCAACATCACCCTCTATGTCTATATCCTTTTTTACTCTAGAAATCTTGCCTCTTCTTTGGCTCATTCTTCTTTGTTCTGTATTCTCAAAGACTAATTGTTATCATTTTTCCCATTCAAAATGGGATCCCATTGCCACGAAGTCATGAAATCACATCTGCTTGAGTTTCCCCAACAGTCTCCCTCTGTCCACTCATCTCACCCCCTTTCTCTGCTTGTACTGCCACTCAAAGCACCATCAGGGCATTCCTATGCACCAAATCCCCCAGTGACAACCTTTACCAAGTGTAATTTCCTCTGCTAGATTCTCAAGACCCTTCTTAATATGGCCCTGTTTAGCTCCAACTCTATTCTTTTTTATTCTTCTATGTGTACTTTCTATTTTGGTCAGTGTCCAAAGTCCCAGAGATCTTTGGTCTTTCAACTCACAATTTTTTCATTAGTTTACACAGGGGCACAAAATATGTGCTCTCTGAAAGCCAGATTTAGTTCCTCTTCTCTGTTCACAAAGTGTCTGATACAGTGTTAAGCACAGTAGAAGCTCAACAATTATTCACTGACTCATTAAGTTTAAAGGCTAAAACCTCATTTTTGAGAGTAAGTGCATATTGCAGGTGCCAACAAACAAATCCATTATACCAGCATCCTAGGCCATAGAATGTTTAAATTTATACGAATTATATTCATTAACTCCTTCTTTGTGCTTCTGTTCTTGTGGCCATTATAGCTGATGCATTGCCTCATAGGCTGAGCAGGATCCTTACAGCCCACTCCCCAGGCAGAAATACACTGTTGCCCAAGCCAAAGGTGTGGCAGCCGGAGCACACAAATTCCATGCTGCACTGGGTTGACACAGGATCTAATGGGTTACTCCATACTCTCTGCTCATACCTAGTGGCTTCATTGGATATTGCTGGGGAACCTTGAAGAAGGGAGGGAAACTCATTGTCTTCTCCAAAGAGTGGAGTTGGGGTGGACCTTGCCTCCTATGCCCTGTCCTCACTCAACCAAAATCTCATCCTTGCTCAGTCAAGCTCTTTTCTCCTGACTATAGAAGAAAGGGAAAATTCATGTTGTACCAGGAAAAAGGAAAACAAAACAAATACTGCATCAAGGTTCATTTTACAAGTTAAACCCCTTATAGATGAGTCATGTGTTGCTTGAATTTGACCACTCAGAAGTAAGGTCTCAACAGTAGAGGTGAGTTTGACTTCCAAGTCAGTGGTTCTCAACCCTGGCTATTCATCAGAGTCTTGGAGTGGAGGATTGCTTTCAAAAATACCGATGCCTGGGCCCAAATAGCCACAGATAATGATCTGGGAGCTCAGGAGAGGGGCCCAGGCATTTGCATTTTTTAAAAAGCACCCCAGGGAATTCTGATGAGCATCCAGGGTTGGAAGCCATTATTTTAGAAGTAGCAACATGTAGTAGATATATGTTTAGGTTTCTTTCTGTCTCAGGAGTCTATGATTTGACGGGATAAACCAAGTACGATATTAAAGAAGGTATGCCTAGGCATAAAAACCTGGCTTGGTGGAGAAAGTGTATGTTCTACAGCCCATATCATTAATTTTGATTCTCCCACGTAGCAGACTATGATATAGCTATATGCTTAAGCTACTCTCCTTCCGAAGGTTAAAGGAAATAGACCTGCCGGCTGACATTGACCCTATGGATTCCGAATGGCCACAATTTGCAACACCTGTAGACCTCCCATCTCAGAGCTAAAAAATATTTTAAACTTAATTAGAAACATCCTCTTCAATCTTTTCAAGTAGGAAAGATTCAAAATTGAATCAACATGTAAATTAGGAAAGATTCAAAATTGAATCAACATGTAGGAAAGGTTCAAGTAGGAAATTTGTCAACAGGACAAATTCAAAGGCCGTCCACTTAAAGGAAACTGACAGATTTATAATGAGGGAGAAAAACCATTACTTTCTCAAAATAGGAAACTCCATAGGTTCCTTGTAATTCCTGGAATGTTTATCATTTTCTTTTGTGTTTCCTTGCATTTTCCTATTCAGATAACGTTTAAATTTTCATATGGAAATGTCAGATTTTATCACTAGTCCACCCACTAACAAAGTTATATGGAAACATTTTGATCTTCCACAGAGAGCCTTTATGCATTTTTGCCACTACCTTTAGTGTGTTTTCAATTTAAAGCATCACTAAATGAGAAGTTTTCACTTTGAAATAGATGTGATCATGCTTAGAAACAAGAGAAGGTGTTTGTTTCAGAATTTAGCCGACTCTATGGCTGGACTTGAAAGTACACTGCTAGTGATACTCTTGGGAGCATCTTTTATAAACCACTCTTACCCAATAAATGGAACTTTGGTGCCTTGATGTCTACTGATTTAGGATAGACTCACAGGAAGGAAAAGATGTATTTTCCACTTCAAAATAAAGCCCCAAGGATCTGAAACTCCATGTAAGATAGTCATTCTGTTGGATTAATTTGTGGCTGAATTTTAAACAGTTAAACTGTTCATAGTCATTTACACCATAGTGTGAGCTAGTTCGTTAGCCACTTTCTGCTGTGATTGCCAGCTGTTATTTTCATTTGGATCAGGGAGTATGAGACGGATCGTGTCATTTCCAGGATATATCAAATTTATGTGATGACCACTGGCCCCTAGGAGAAAAGGCAGGAATTCCACTGTAGCAATTAAAGACATCTGTCTGAGCAGTGAAGTAGGGCAGGCTATGGCTAAGAAAATTGTTCCTCCAACAGCACTAAGAAATGATCTGAAATGCAAATACATACATTTAGCCTCAAACTTTTCTACCCACCTACCCACCAACTGGAAACAGAAAATTGGTGAGCTCCTGGAATCCACCCTGGATTTCTGGGATTCTCTGGGTGAATTTTGAAGGTCCTTTTCCCCTGTGCTTGACTTTCCTTTAACCAGTTTTCAACTGAACAATAGTAGTGCAGTGGGGAGAGGGAGATGTGGAGTGATTTTTCTCCAGGCTGCCCCCTACCTTGGGATAGTCCTAAGCAGAGTGATGGGTTTGGAGTGTGAACTCTTCCCCAGTTCTGACTGGGGGCATCCTGAAGGTCTGAGCAACCAGGAAGTCAGCAGGAAGTCTGGGAGCCTGGGAGAAGATGACTAGACGAGTTCAGAAAAGAGAAGTGGGCACATCACCTGCAGAATTCTCTCTCACTGTGGCACCATCCTTATCCCTCTCACCCAGGTTGACCCCTTGGAAGGCATCTTAGATTCTTCATTTGCACAGTCAGTCACCAAGCACAATCCGTGTTTCCTGAACATTCCAACAATGGCTTCTCTCCTCCCCAGCCCTACAACACTTCTCCATCAGAGCTTCATCACCTCTCACCTAGGCTTTGATGGTTTCCTTCTACCTGACCTCCCAGGCCACCAGTCCTAGTCCCTATAAATCCATACCCCACAATACAGTCAGTAAGGTGTTCTGAAATGTTGATTTTCCTTCCCTAAAAGCCTTCAAAGATGTTCCCATCACCCTGAGAGGATTTCCCTAATTGCGGAACCCTTGCCACTGGCAGCTCTGAGGATGCTTTTAGAGACTCATGGTGACAGTGTTACCTCATGTCAGATTCCACAGCAGCAAGCCCGTTCCCTTCCCAGCTTCGTGTCCATCCTTCTAAGTGAAAAGTTTGCCATATGTGCTTGACGGCTTTCACACTCCTCAAAAACCTACTGATTTCCCTTTTTAGCCAAGAGACAGTAGGCTCAGAGCCTTTGCAGGCAGAAGTATCTAGCAAGAATTTACTAAAGTAGTTCGTTTTTACTTTACTTGTTTCACCATTATATTTATGGCAAATGATGTGGGTTATTATTTACAGTAGTAGTAGAGGTTTCTTATAAAGTAAGTTTATTTAAGTTAAAAAAAGGTAAGTCAATTTAAAGAAAATATTAGGTTAGATGTTACAAAAGAGACATTGCATTACTCAGATCAGGCAAAAATTGTGAAGGTAATACTGATTGAAGTTTGGAAAACACTGACCCCATGGGATACAGTCCATACGGCTTAACACGCCACTTAAGGCCTCTAGTATCTGTTTCCACCTCCCTCTCCAGCCATGTCAATTACCTTCTCATCCTCCCCTCACTGTGTCTCGTCACCTTGTAGGATACCTGGAGCCCTGCCCTCCTGTGTGCAGTCACTGGGCCCCTGCCTGGATTGAGTGTTCTGGCCACTCCTTCTCGCCTGGCAATGACTTCCACATTCTTTCAGTCTCAGCTCAGTTTTCTGCTCCTCCAAGTACTTCTCCTGCAATACTCTCTCCCTACTCCTGTCCACTGGGATAGCTGGCCTTTCTGGATTCATTTATTCTTCATCCACTATATGCCAGACCTCCTCCCCCCACTCCCATGGAACATGCAGCCTAGCGGGGCGAGACCCCCACTGAAGGAATGACATGATTGCCATGTAGTACAGTTATTGCAATGCTGACAGTAGCTAACATTTATTGAGTGTGTATTATGTGCCAGGCACTCTCCATATATACAGTATCTTAAGTAATCTTCACAGTAATAGTACAACAAAAGAGGTACTATTAATATTACTATTTTACAGATGAGAAAACTGAGGCGTAGAGAGACTAAATAACTTTCTCAAGGTCACAGAAGTACAGACGGACAGCAACTAACAATGCCAAGGAGACAGTGGAAAGGGATACTTTTCGGATCTGTGCTCTTGGTTCAAGGCATATTTAAATGTAAATGAACCTGCTGCATCTCTAACATTTGTTAGGACATATCAGGACATGAAGGTGATCAGAGACCTTGTCTGAAGCAGGAGCCGGCATGCCTAAAACTCTTCTCTCTTCTGCCCTGGCCCTGGGAGGCAGCAACCATTGTACTTGTGGAGGACCTAACAGAGCAGAGCACAAAATAGTGTCTGTGAGCATAGCAACTGGACACCACAGGGGTCATGATGGTAGAAGCAGATTACATTTCCCTCAGATTCTAAAATGACTTTGTTATCTGTAATGTAGTTTAAATGCTCACTGCTTTAAAATAGCAGTGTTTTCGCTTGCATATTATCTCGTTTCTGCTCACATCTACCCTGCGAGATATGCTTTCCTAGCCCTATTTCACAGTTAAGAAAACGGAGGCTCAGGGAAGGTAAGCCCTTTGTTCAAGAACACAGATCTGCTGAATGCTAAGAGCTGGGGCTTGAATCTGAACTTTTGGTTACAAAAACAACACTATTTATTTATTTATTTATTTATTTATTTATTTATTTATTTATTTATTGGGATACCAGATTTGCTCCCATAATGAATAGGTCAGAGTTTTGTTGTTTTGTATTCACGTTACCTCGAAAATGACACGCCAGTTGGCTGGAGATGGTTTCCAGTCCAGGATGGTGTGAGAAAGGAATAGGATTGTTAAAAACAAATCCTAGGCTTGATATCTCCATGAAGCCACAATTCAACAAAATATTGGCTCTCTCTAACGGTTGTGTCCAGACTGGAATCATTGTGGGGCATCGTCAAAGTTGCCCACAGGAGCTAGAAAGGATTTCTTTCTGGCATAGCCAGGCACCCTCTCCGCTTCATGATCTGTCAGGCTCGGGTCTAAGCTTCAGCTCCCCACTGGTTTCTCTTCTGCTGCTCATTTCCCATCATCAAGTCCAATTCAGACAGCTGGACCACTTGCAGTGTCTAGAGTCCCAGCAGCTGGGCTCTGTGCCACTAGCTTCAGACGGTGATGCAGAAACTGAGCATCACCCATGGGCAAAAGGCTGGTGAGGATAGAATGTTGCCTGCATGTGGTGCATCACAGGACACAGAGCCACTCCCTCCATTCTGCCTGCCCACCACCGCCTCTAAAGATGGGCTTATGTTTCCAGCAGGTTGACGGAATAAATGATGCCCTTTGAACTTGATCCCACCCAGCTTTGTCTCCCACCACATCCCCATGCTTTAGCCACACCAGGCTCCTCCCCATTCCCCTGAAAGGTTCATGACTCTCATGTCCTCATAATCTTTAGCATTTCATGGTCTAGAATGACCTGCTCTACCTTTTCCACATGTAAACCCTGCTTATCCTTAATCCTCAACTCAAATGTCACCTCTCTGGGGAAATCCTCACCATTTCGCCATCTATCCCTCTCTGAAATTCCATAAACTTCTTAGTTTTGATATCACATATCACAAAAGTTATAAGCACTTGGTTTAGAATCATATAGGCTCAAAACCCAGTTCTTCCAATGACTGATAATAACATTGGGAAAGTTTTTAATTGCTCTGAATGTCTCCTCACTCATCTTAAAATGGGAATAATAATAGCTTCCTCAAGAGGTTGATTTGGAGCCAAATGACTTGTAATGACACGTATATAGCAAGGTACCACAATGTAGACAAAATACCATAACAATTAGTTTTATTTCTTTTGCTACAAATAAGATTTCCCACTCCATACTTTGCAGAGCAGTTACTTGGATGCATGTCATACATTGATTGCAGCCTCAGTTTCCCCAGTGGGTTCAGTCTCTGGGCCACCCAAAGAAAGAGAATGGGGAAGGGGTGAAATGATGAGGACATGGAGACTGAAGCCAGCACAGGTTTTTATTTGCCATCTTCCTCCCAGCAGAAGGCTACTGTAGACGCACCAAAGCACTCCCCTTCTCCAGGCTGCAGTCATTTAAGCCAGAACATGCATGAATTTCTCAGTACAACAGCTTCCTCCTCAAGGCCTCTGATACCACGAGGAATCTGAGATGCCTGGTTCTTGTCCTTGCTTTCTGACAAAAGGTTTGCAACTCTGGTTTTTCTCAATGGGTAACCATAAAGACTCCACATCTCGTCTCTTGGAACCCTCCCAAAACGAATATCTTGGCCTTTCCCTTTCATGGGCCCTAATTTTAATTCCCAAGACCCAGGAACATAACTGGGAGGCATTCCAGTGGAAAATTTTACTGTCTCTCTCTGTAGACATAACTAATACTTACATAGAGCTTACTTGTGCTAGGTACTTTTTTGAGCACTTCGCAGACATTGACACATTTAATTCTCATAATGATCATAGGGAGTAATCTTTATTATTATTCTCATATTACAGATGAGGAAGCTGAGGCATCAAGAGGCTCACTTACCTAAGGTTGCTCAGCTAATACGTGAGAGGTGGGATTCAGAACCCATGATTGTAATCTCTAAGCCACACCTCCCAATGGATAGACAGATGGAAAGTCAGTCATACAAAAATGGGTAAAGATTGATTTAAACTCTCTTTGAGACTCAGTGGCAGTTCCATTTCCCCTTAGAAAGTTCTCCTAATACCTACCCATCCTCTCCCCCAACGGTTTGTGTGCCGTCTTTTGTCTTTCTTCTCTTATCATTCTGGATCCATATCAATCCTGACTCTTCACTAGACTGTGGGCCCTAGAGAACAGACCATTTATTTTATTTATCTCTGCCATACCAGTGTCTAGCACAGTGATATTTGGTGAATGAATGAATAAGTGATTGAGGCTATGTCTGTCTATTAAATCTATGGAAATCAATCAATAATATTCCACTTCTGGAAAGCAGGGCTTGTGCTTTATGTATTTTAATACGCCCCCAAACGCTTAGTTAGCCTTCTTATAATAAAAGCTACCTTGGGCCGGCCCCGTGGCTTAGCGATTGAGTGCACACACTCCGCCGCTGGCGGCCCGGGTTCGATCCCGGGCGCGCACCGACGCACTGCCTCTCCGGCCGTGCTGAGGCCGCGTCCCACATACAGCAACTAGAAGGATGTGCAGCTATGACATACAACTATCTACTGGGGCTTTGGGGGAAAAAAATAAATATATAAAAATTAAAAAAAAAAAAAGCTACCTAAATGCTAGTTGAAGGAGTAAATGAATAAACAACCCTTTTCTGGAACCCCTCCCTCCATAAAATCTGCCCCTGCCCCTTCCTCTGCTCTGAGTCTCTTGTCTAATGCTTTAGTCCCCACAGGCTTCATCTGCGTAGCTTATTCATGTTTAAAAATGAAGATGACACTCTACTATCTTAGAAATACTCTAGACTCCAGCTGCTATTTTTAAAAGGGACAAGTACAATTTGTGGTTACAGATCTGTACAAGGAACAGCAGGAGTTTATCATTTGTTGGTGCTATGAACTAACTCCGACGTTTATGGTTCATTTCTCCCTTTCTCTCCCCGTCGGGTTTTCTTAGTTCCCGAGCTAGATCATTTCCTGCCATGTTATGAGAAAACAGTACTAAATCTGATGGTGAGTTTGTGTTCAGGGAGTCTGGAAAAATACTCTCTCTCTCTCTGTCTCTCATCAAAAATGGGTGTGTGTGTATCCTGAGAAGGGTTAACTACACTCAACATATCACACCCAATCAATGTTATCCAAGGCACATGAAGCCTGCAAAAATAACTACTTTTGTATAGCCCTTCTCTTTCCCTCTTTTTCAGTCTCTTATTAAGGAGAAGATGCCTAGAAAAGCCATCCCCTACATATTCCATGCTGACCTGTAGCTTGTAGGGAGACCTCAAGCCAAGGGGTCTGTTGGGTCCCTTTTAAGTGATAACATCAAACTCTGGTAGGCAATTATGCCTAACCTCCAAGGTGGCCCACCAGATTCTCTGCCTCCTGGGAGTCACATGCTTGTACAGTGCCCTCCACATTCTACTGGAGTTGGCCTCCGTGACCAATAGCATCTTATGGCAAAAGTGATGACATGCACTTCTGAGATTAGGTTAGATTCCTCCTAGGACTTTTATCTTGGTGTCATTCTCTCTCGGGTCATTCACTCTGGGGAAGCCAGCTGTCATATCGTAAGCAGCCCTGTGGGCAGGCCTACAAGGTGAGGAACTGCAGCTTCCTGCCAACATCCATGTGAGTTGGTTTGGATCCTCTAATCCAGTGAAGCATTGGGATGATTGCAGCCCCAGGCAACATCTTGACTGCAGCTTCAAGAAAGACCTTCATCCAGAACCAACCAACTAAGATGCTCCCTGATTCCTGACCCTCAAAAGTTGAGTGAGATCATCAATGTTTGTTATCTTAAACTGCTAAATTTGGGGGTAATTTGTTATGTGGCAATACTTAACTAGTAAAGCTTTGTGGTTAGAGCAGGGAGTCAAAATCAAACAGATTGGGGCCGGCATTGTCACTTTCTAGCTGTGTCATCTCTGTGGCTTCCTTACTTCTCTGAGCCCCAGGTTTCTCGTCTAAAAATATCAACATCTCATAGTTCCTACCTCATAGACATATGATCAAATGGAAAAAAAATGCATATAGCACACCTAAAACTGGGATTGCCCAGTGTTAGTGATAGTTCAGTGCTCATTAATTCTTAATTAATTTAAAGAAACATCCAATATAAATCTAAATTTTTTAAAAAAACTCATTTATCTGCATTTGGTGTATAACTAGTTTGTAATGAGAGAAGTTGGAGAAAACATATTTACTAGTAAGCAACCAATGAACAGTACAGATGAGGTGAGTGGGAAGCAGGTAAAAATGTTGGCTATCTGGTGGTCCAGAAGGGGGCCCACGGCCTGACTCTTTTGCATATCAATATAAATCTCCACAGAGAGATTCTTAGCTTGCCAGCAGGACCTGGAAATGCTTTGCATGACGGCTCACACCCTGCTGGGATATCCTGCTCAGGTAGGCTTGTACAGTATCTTCTCTTTTTTAAGGATGTTGTGTTGTAAATTTTTAAAACTTTCTATTTTCCCATTTCCTCAACACCCCCACAAACAGGCTGTGAGCACCTCACCCAGGTGACCAGTGCACTAGTGTCATAAGGCTGGTCCCTGCCACAAGTTCCCCTTCTTGCTGTCCCCTGACTTTTGACCTAGTGACATTCAAATGTACCAATGAAATTCCCTCATGCCTTTCGCTTGTGCTCTCCACCCTGACCCTCAGCAAATGCGCTCGCCCACGAGCCCTCACTATCTCTTGGTTCCCCATCTGCTTGGTTGATCTCACTTCCTGGGCCCTCCTCCCATGTGGCCCCTGCATGGTGTGCTGTGCCTCCCTCTTCTAGGACCTGTGAGAATAATAAATCTCTGTCACTTTCGTACACCTCTCTGGTGTTATCTCATATCTGCGTCTGACTGATTTAAAAACCCCTTTTTAAGTAACATAATTATTACTTACAACACAGGTGGTTTATCCTCAGGAAAATTCCCATTGGACATGAAGAAATAGTTTCCCATTGTATAGATAGAAACACTGAAACACGGAGAGTTTGCCCTCTTGTCAGAGGTCCCTGGCTAGACATGCATGAAATTAGAAGCCTGGTCTTGTGCTCTGCCTCTGAGTCTCTTACCTCACCTCAGAGCTGCGAGGACACATCCCGGGGCAGCTGAGGCACATCTGATTCCTTATTCTTGCTTCACTGGAAGAAGAGGGACTATAAAGTGGAGTGTAGCAGCTTATGCCCAATACTTGGTAAGCAAAACGCAAGCCAAATATATTGCCTGGGAATTCCTGCCTGCATTCCGCAAAATGCAGTTTATGCAGAGCCCTAGCAGTGACAATTAATTGACCCTTGGGTGGTCCAGATGCAGTCTTTGGCCGACTGTAGGCCAGCTCCATCATCTGGGGTCCTTAGTGAGCTCCTGATGTTTCTGGGCTGCTGGGGATGTTGCAGACCTCCTCATGGTTCTGTGATGCTATGGAGGCTGTTGAACTTGTCACGGTTCTACAGCATTGGGCATGCTGCTGACTTTCCCCTGGTCAAAAGCAGCTTGCTGGAAAGCACGGCTTTCCTGTGCAGACAGTATTGGGCAGGACCTGCCAGCTCTGCATTCACCCTCCACATGGTGAATGTTCCCTCATGATTACAGCCCTAATAGGAGCTCAAGAGTCTGCAACAGTAGCAGGCTTTGCAGAATGGTTCTTTCAAGCTGCCAGTTTCATGCAAACGTTTTGGGGTATTTTCTCAGGTTTCTCGAATCGGGGTTCCAGAAATGAGAAACTGTTAGATGGCAAGTAGCTTATGGAGGGGAGGAAAAAGTCTTCCTCAATTCTCTTAGGGTCCCTGGCTGGGTCTGAAAATTATACTGACAAAGATGAATTAACAGGAGAAAAGCATACTTTGAATTTTTACACGTACATGGGAGCCTTCACAAGAGAATGAAGACCTGAAGAATTGACCAGAGCAGGAAACCCTTATACATTGTAGGCAAAGAAACAATGAATTTATGAAGTATTGACAAGACAAAGAGGTTTGGTCTAGGGGTAGTAAGTGGTGAAGAAGTAACTAGGAAGATAAGGGTGAGGTAATAAGGATTGTTTGTGCAGACTTCTCTGCCCCCAGTTCCCAATCTCTGGTGAAAAGAATGTCTCCCTCCTGGTTCAAGGAGGGTACTTTTGCATAGGAGATTTGTCCCCTGCTTTCAGGGAAGAAGGGATCGGGGTAGGGGTCAGAGTAACTTTTTGCTTCTGCCATTTTTTTAAATTCTTCGGCTTAAGATATTTAATATGCCAAGGTGCCATATTTCAGGGTAGCATGTCCTGAACCTCATAACTTACAACAGCATGCTCAGAATGGAGCTGGCTAAGGTCGCTATTGTTTTTGCTGGACAAGGGCACGCTCTGCTTGTTCCAAAGGGCCACAGTCATGGAGTGCAAGAGGATGTGATAAGGTTGGGCTGGTCACCAGGCTGTGCTTACCGAAGTGTGTTCCTTGGAACCCTAGAGGGTCCTACCATTTTGAGTCATTCCTTCATGTTCTGCTGTCTCACCTTTTCAAATCTTTACCCAAATGTCACTTTCTCAGTGAAGCCTTTCCTAGCCACTCTCTCTGCAAACGCATAACACTTCCTAATACTTCCTCTGCCCTTCCTCCTTTTTTTCCCCCTTAGGACTTATCATCCTCTAACAAATTAAATATTTACTTATTTTGTTTATACTAAGATGTGCGGCAAGAAATTCTGTTTGTTTTATTTACCCCATGTCCTCAGAGCCTAGGACACTGTCTGGCACCTCATATGTACTCCATGAATATTTATTACATCAGTTACATTGGCAGAATTAAGAGAAGGGACACACACCCTGCTTTGCAATATTGCAATGTCCCAGTATGTTACAGCGTCTTAATATTTGCAAAATCTTTCCTACGCCTTGCTCCATTATGATCCTCACCTTAGGCTGACATAACCAGCACTATTATTATCCTCACTTTGTGAAAAGTCAGGCTCAGAGTGGGGAAGGAGTTTCTCTAAATTCACACAGCTAAAAAGTGTCATAGCCCCAACTTGATCCAGGTATCCCACTGCGACGTGCTATGACTCTTGAGTGTTTTCTCCTGACAGATGTGGCTAGCGACTTAGGCGTGACCCAAAGAAGAATTCTGAAAACGAAAGGCTTTGATTTTTCTTAAAGCCTAAACCTTATTCTTTTGAAGAACAATAAATTCATCAAGCACCAGCTATTCTGCTAGGATCAAGGATCAGAGATACATGAAAAGCAAAATTTTCCCTGTTTTTCTTATTAGGCAATTTCCCATTTTGGAAAACATCGAGGTGAAAGCATGGGTTAGCTTCAGGCTGCATGGTGGCTTGGGGGTTCCCTTCTGTTGTATTCCATGGGGTTCCTTCTCAGCACAGGATTGTGGGGCGGAGTGAGGCAGATTACCACTGGATGGGGCTCCAGGCGACATGTCCAGCTTGTTCCTCCAGAGAACCAAGTGGAATGCTGAATGCATTCTGATATCCCCAGGGGGATTTTTGTTAATTATAGCAGGCAAAGTACATTGGCCGCAGACAGACATGGGTTCTGATCTCAGCCTTGTCACTTGTCATCTGTGTGACCTTTGGTGAGTTAATTAACCTCTCTGAGCTTTGATTCCTTCTATGAAAAATAGGATCGATTCTTGAGCCAGACTGCCTGACCTAGAATTCTGGCTCTTCTACTAACCAGTCGCGTGACTTTGGGCAAGATAGTCAATGTTGTATGCTTTGCTTTCCTCATCTGTATGTGGGGATAATATTAGTACCCAGATCATTATGGTAATATGAGAATGAAATGAGTTAACATGTGTAAAGCACTTAGAAGAGTGAATAACAACTGATTCAGTTGTTTATTATTAGCATCAAATGAAATATATACGTTGTCTTGTGTCAGCCTCCCCCAGAAGCAGCTCCTGTGGCAAGGATTTGGATGCGAGTCATTTGTCTGGGAGGTGGTCTCAGGAGGCACTGATAGAGGCTCAGTAAGTGGGAAAGGAAGAGAAAGCAGTTCCCAAAGTGCACATTAGTAGTCAGGTTACTGCTGTGGGCATTGGAGACTGAAGCCTGTGTGGACCTCTGGGAAACAGGGTAAGACATGTCTGAAAGCTACATCTCCTAAGGGGTGAAGGACTTACTCATTCATCCGCTGGCTGCCATCCATCAGTGGTTGAGGGTTGCTTTGGGAACATTCATTCTGTCTCAGTTTTGAGTTGTCCACTTTGCAACAGAGTGTGCTCCTGAGGGCGGAAAAGCCAGGCCTCGGGCAGGTGTGGGAAGAATTTGTGGTGAGCTGCCTCGGTATGCAGGTGTGAGTGCTGAGGGGAGGTAGACAGCATGATTACATTCCCGCCACAGGGCAAGTGTCACACGGGGAACATGGCTCCTAGCAGGTTTTCAATAAATGTCTGAAACCTTCCCTCTACCCTTTCTTAAAAGTTTCCATGGCCAGATTCTATTTTTCAAGTCTACTCTGGCTGTGCTAGGAGATTCGCTCTGAATGAGGGAGACAGAGATTGAGGGCAAGTGGTGGTTTATTTGAAAGGTGACACCAGAAAGCAAGGTTAGGTCGGTGGGAAAGTGAGGCAGGGAAGGGACAGCAGCCAGTAGAGGGTGCCTTATCTATCAGGATCCTGCTGCAGGCGACTAGGGCTCGGCCCTTTGAGGGCCTCTGGAGACAACGTGGGGCACCTCAGAATCCTCTCTGCACAGGGGCACAGATGCTGAGTGGTGTTTATCTACCAAGCCACTGTCAGTCATGGCATGGCAGCTGCTTCAGAGCATTCTCACACCAGTGTCAGGGAGAAATGTTGCCAATATCTCTTTGCTGTCATATTTCATTGCTTGGTGACTAACTATTAAAGCCTTCGTTTACTTAGGTTAGGAGTTAGAGGTTAATGAATTTTGCCACCTCTTAGATACATATCCTCTGTTGTATCAGAAAGCAATTCAGGCGTGTTCTGGAAAAGGACAGTGCCCTTGGGACATTACTATCCCATCTTTGGCCTCTCATCCCCATTAAGGCAACACTGCACGGAGCCTGTCCCTTCCTGGTCTGCCAAACAGAGACATGTTTGCCTGACCCTGCCCGACCTTATGCTAACACCTACGTGACCCAGAAGGCAGAATCCCCCAGATTCTGGGGACCAACAATCTGTCTTCGGTTGGTCTCTCCCCTGTGCTGTTTGCAAGCCATATCCATGTGGCAAGCACGTCTCAAAGATCCAGGGACTAGAATTTCAGTTGCTAATGCCAAAAACATTCTTAGCAATGCTTTGGAGTTGAGTCACACTGGGAGTGATTTCGCTGAATGAAACCTGAGGCTGACATTTCTGTGGGCTCAGCCCATCCAGGTTGGGTTACATTTCTGTCACAATAGTGTACAACATGTGGAAGCCCTGCCAACTCTGGCTCGGGGCTACTCTCAGGTGCACTTACTGGCATGGGGGAGAGTAGCCCACAAAGTCAGTCCAACACCATAACCCCTGGAGACTCATTACGGCAGGATGGTCCTGGCTGCAACTGGTGTGGAAAGAGCTAAGCACGACATCATCTTCTCTGCGTATACTCTTCCTCCTAAAAAACACAATAAATTTTTAAAACACTAATTCCTAATCCCAGCTACTTCTTTTCTACCTCTGGACCTTGTGCTAGAGAACCCCAGTTTATAGGCGACTCACAGAGTCATCAGCACATTCCCACACTGAGCATTGGTCTGTGCCTTCCTCCACCTGGAATGCCTTGTTCTCAGGGAACGAGCTGCTGGTAAGAACTCAAATGAGTTTCTTATCTCTGATCAACCACCCCTACAACTTCTGGTGGAATCAGTTGGTCTCTCATTCACAGTGTCCCTGCAGTCAGTACACACTGACATTATTAGCACTGTAAATATTACACCTGATATATGCATCTGCTTCTCCCAGGGTGACCATGAACTACCTGAGTGCAGGATTCTGCATCATTCTCATCTTTATATGTCACAGAGCATGGCACACACTAGACACTCAATAAATATGTGTTAAATTGAACATAAACCACATAGTGAATTGAAAGAATATGAATTACGTTATAAATAACCAGATAGGATGCAAAAAACCTTCTGGTGTACCTCAAACCTACGAGAGACATGCTAAAAGCCACAGAAGATAGATCATACATAGAGTTCTTCAAGGAGCTATAAATCTATTTGAAGAGATAAATATAAATGGACAAATACCCAGTAATTCTTTGCAGCATATGATTGGTGCCAAAAAAAGATATAAGTAATAAAAATGATCCCAGGATGCAGAGGAGAGAAAGTGAGAGAGACTGTCAGCTGACAGCACCAAGGTTAATCACCATTATAAGGTGGAGCCTGAGCTGAGCCTTGAAATTCAGGTAGGTGGGATCTAGGTAGGTGGAGAACAGGCTAAGAAGGAAGATAAAATACATACACTCACAAACGCCCCACCATCACAGAGCAAAGCCCGGATTTCTCAGTCTGTCACTTGAGGTCTCTCCTACCCATCTGTATAGCCTGAACCTGTCTATAGTCATGCATCCATTCAACTGGAACTTCTCAGCATTTATTACGCACAAGCTTTATTTTGTGCACTGCAGATACAACAGTGAACCAGACAGATAGGGAACTATGTCCTGGTGGCATAGACAAGTGATAAATAAATAAGTATGTAAGCCAAGGTGATGTTAAAGATCGTGATTAGGGTGGTCTATTTTCAATACGGTTGTTAGGAAAGGTTTCTCTGAAGAGGAGACATTTGTGCTGAGACTTGAATGATGAGAAGGAGGTAACCAGCCAAAGAAAGGAGGGAGAACTCCTGGCAGACGAACAGCAAGGGTAAAGCCCGAGGGCAGTAACAATCTTATGTTGTTCAAGGGACCTAGGAAGGCCATTGGGCTGAGAGGAGGGGTGTGGTTAATGCAGGTGTATTACAGCAAAGGCAAGATAGTGCAAAGCCATGCAGGCCAGAGAAAGTGGTTTGGATTTTGTTCTAAGAGCAATGAGAAACAACCAAAGGAATTTTAAGCAGATAACATGATTTCTACCTTGACCAATATGTGAAAAAGATTGTGGGCCAGGTGCTAAGGGGGAAAGTAGAAGCAGGCAGGACAGAAAGGAAGGCTTTGCGTATTCCAAGTGAGCGATGTTGGTGACCTGGGCCAGGGCCATAAGGGTGGGAATGAAGACGAAGGATGGATTCCGATTTCATTTTGAAGTCGAATGAACAGGATCTGCTGACCCCTCTCCCCAACCCAATTCATCAGTAATCCATGCTTCATCCCCGCTCCTTCCATCCCATATCCCACACTCCAGCCACAACAGACAAAGTTGTCCTTTTCCAAACTCTCCCTCTTCTAGCCACATCCAACCCTCATGATGATTCAAAAATAGAAGAGTTATCCATATTATTATTTATGGATAATAAATAGTTATCCATCATAACTGTCTCTCAAGGCCCTTCCCATCCTTCAGGACCATTCAAATCTGATCTTTTCCCCAAAGGCCTCTCAAATCCTCTATTAGAATTTCTCTTTTTCTATACTCCCTTTGTACTTTACTTATGGCCATCATGACAATCTGCTTTAAAGTGGAGACATTAGTATGATATTTTTGTCAGCCTTGGAGGTACTATTCAACTGAGTATCTTTCTTGATACAGCTATGGATGCAGTAGATGCTCAATAAATGTCACTTCCATTGCATTGAATTAAATGAATGACATAAAGGGTAAAAGTCCAGTTTTTCATAAAAGGGTAAAAGTCCAGTTTTTCAGCTTGGGAAAACTCTCCTGGAATATATCCTGATGATGGCAATAATGATGATGATAACAAGGATATTGATAACTATAATAATAATATTGATCATAAATGCCATTCATTGAACACATATAAAATACTGGACACTTTGCTAAGAACTTTATACATTTCATCCTCACAACAACACTGTGATACAAGATTTAGTATCATTCCCATTTTCTAAATGAGGAAGCCGAGGGGTAGAAAAGTTAAGTGACTCAAGATTATACAGATAGTGGGGCAGGGTAAGGACATAATCTCAGTGACTTTACTCTTAGAAAGTCTCACTCTCTAAGAAAGATCACTATGATGGTTTTATGGAAGATCAGGTGTAGGGAGATGGGAATGGAGACAAGAAAACCAGGTAGGAGACTGTTGTGAGAGTCCTGGCAAGAGATGGTAAGTTTGAACCAGTAGAGTTCTCACAATGGAGAGAAGAGAGGATGAATTTGAGATACATTTATAAGGTACCACTGACAGTAGTTGGTGACTAATTGGACGCAGTGAGTGAGAGAGAAGCAAGTGAAGATCATATCAAGGTTTCTGTTTGAGGCAGTTGAGTTGTTGATGGCATCAATGAACTTTATAGAGAAAGCAAGACTTTGTGAAGAAAAATGGTTGGACATAGTACGGTGTGATGTGTTGACACTGAGATGCCTGTGAGGTGTCAGTTCTGCTGTAACACTTAGTTTGAAACCTTGAATTTATTCTAATGATATTAATACATTAGGAATCAGTTTGAGTATAACAAGAATTTTGTGTTTGTTCATGTGTGGTTTCAGCCACCAGAAGCACTAGGTGAATGCAGAAAACTGCACCCAGCTGAAGCAAGCCACATGGGACCAAAACTCATGCACACACATACCTCAAACATCCACCAGCTACCTCAGGTCACCACACATGTTATGACCAACACCCCTCCACATCTGGTGTTGCAACTTTCTGACTGGTCTCACATAACCCTCTTTCTACCACTTCACAATAACTCACAAAGTACAACGGTTCCAAAGTACATTTCTACAAGCAAATTTCAGGCCTTCTTCTAAGTGCCATATTTATTGCAATATTTTTATATCCCTTAATCATTTAACATGTGTAAATTATGACATTGCTTTTATTAGGTTCCTATCTTTTTCTATGTGTCACTGATGGAGTTTTTGACTTTTGTTCCCCTAACTCCATTTTTTCCCATAAACTTTATTGTTTTCATTGTATAATTTTGCATAATGTTGCATAATAGGGTCCTTGATTGAAAGTCAGCAAACTGTGGCCCACAGGCCAAATCTGTACACTTGTCTATTTTTGTAAATATATTACTGGAACTCAGCCATGTCGATTTGTTTTATATTGCCTATGGCTGCTTTTGAACTGCAGTGGCAGAGCTGAGTATCTGTGAGAGAGACCCCAAGGCCCACAAAGCCTAATATATTTACTATCTGGCCCTTTACAGAAAAAGTCTGCTGGTGCCTGCCCTAGATCAAAAAAAACATGGATGATCCAAATGAGGGTGTCTAACCAAGATTAGCAGAGTGAAGCTAAGTTTACCAATCCAAGGTCATGAACTCTTCATTCCAAGGTTAAGATCAAGATCACTGGGGACCGGCCCGGTGGCTTAGCAGTCAAGTGTGCGCGCTCCGCTACTGGCGGCCCGGGTTCGGATCCCGGGCGCACACCGAAGCATTGCTTCTCCAGCCATGCTGAGGCTGCGTCCCACATAAAACAACTAGAAGGATGTGCAACTGTGACATACAGCTATCTACTGGGACTTTGGGGAAAAAAAAAAGGAGGAGGATTGGCAATAGATGTTAGCTCAGAGCCGGTCTTCCTCAGCAAAAAGAGGAGGATTAGCATGGATGTTAGCTCAGGGCTGATCTTCCTCACAAAAAAATAAAAAATAAAAAATAAATAAATAAAAAATAAGATCAAGATCACTGATTCAGTATCAAGACATTTGCAGGAGACTGAAGGAACTCAGAGTTGTTAGCACTGGATATCCAATAGATAAGCAAAATATAGGAAAAATGTTTTTGAAAAAAATGTGATATTTGAAGTTTCCAAAAAAGTATCAATATATATTCCTGGTGGGAAAAAGTAGGACTTTCTTGGGGTTTCTTAAATTTATTTCATGTTTTTTATTGTTTTAATTTGAACTGCACATGGTATGTGGGGACAACTCTTTCATGCTTAGGGCCTCTAAGGTCTTAATTCAAGGAAGGATCGTGTCTTTAGGACTGAACTTTAGAGGCGGGCCAACAAAGAGTTGTCAACTCATCGTGGCTATTTCTCATGGTGAATTCCTCTTCCCAAACCACCAACTGTGTTTTTAGATGCTGACCTCACTCTTCTACTCTCCAATAGACTTCTTCAGTATAAATTCCAGCTCCAGGGGCCGGCACCGTGGCTTAGCGGTTAAGTGTGTGCGCTCCGCTACTGGCGGCCTGGGTTCTGATCCCGGGTGCGCACGACGCACCACTTTTCCGGCCATGCTGAGGCGGCGTCTCACATACAGCAACTAGAAGGATGTGCAACTATGACACGCAACTATCTACTGGAGCTTTGGGGAAAAAAAGGAGGATTGGCATTAGATGTTAGCTCAGAGCTGGTCTTCCTCAGCAAAAAGAGGAGGATTGGCGTGGATGTTAGCTCAGGGCTGATCTTCCTCACACACGCAAAAAAATTCCAGCTCCACCATTTTCTGTTATTTTGGGGAAATTACTTAACATCTCTCTGCCTCTTATTTCTCACCTGTAAATTGGGGCTAGTAGGATCTACTCAGTAGATAATCCATATATGGTGCTTTGAACAGTATCTGGTACATATCTAAGCATTCAGAAAATGTTAGTTATTTTAAATGCCTATTTAAATTCCTAATATCCTTCTCCCAAACAGTATTTAGTAAAAACCGAAAGGGGACAAGTAGGAGTGACATCTTTTCCAATAAGAAGGAATTCGTTTTTTCTCTATCAACCTTAGATCTTTGAAGTTAAGCCATGCTTCATGTCCTAATTTGTACAAAATTGTCCTTTAATCATTATTCTACCCATAAGAATGCAAACCACTTTTGAAAGTATTTTAGTCCAGAAGGAAAAGAAGAGAACTGACACACACAATGACTAATGTGCCAGGTTCCATGCTATACTAATATTCTTTATTGAAATCATTACAACTGTCCTGTAAAGTAGGTGTTATTCTCATTTCACATATGAGAAAACCAAGGTTTAGAATAACTTTTTAGCCTGCTCAAGGTATATAGCTAGTAGATGGACCTGCCATGACTCCAAAGATTATCCCGCGTACCTTTGGCTTTATTGGTGGTTCTCAATTGGGGGCAATTTTGCCTTCTAGGGGACATTCGGCAAAGTGAGGGGGTAGAGGTGGGGCAGGGGTGCCACTAACATCTAGTAGGTAGAGGCCAGGGATGCTGGTAAATATCTTACAATGCACAGAACAGCCCCAAATTATCTGTCCCAAAATGTGAATAGTGCTGAGGTTGAGAACCCTGAACTATATTATGCTACTTCAGAGACATGTTTTGTTGTTGTTGCTTAACTAAAATAAATGAAAAGAAAATAAATGCAAATAAGATTTCTAAAGGAATTGCTGAAATGGTTTCAGTTGATTATTATTAAAAATTACTGATAGACTCCTTTTTAAAATCTTTAAGTTAGATGTTTTAACATCTATTTTTAACCTCTTCCACAGTTCTCTGAGACTTGTTAATATGGCTCTTAGCAAAATGGCTTGGAGCATTTCAAGGAGAGAAG
The DNA here is from genome assembly GCF_020826845.1 of Diceros bicornis minor. Lineage (NCBI taxonomy): Eukaryota > Metazoa > Chordata > Mammalia > Perissodactyla > Rhinocerotidae > Diceros > Diceros bicornis. The sequence goes on from NC_080741.1 coordinate 31,379,342, forward strand.
GAGATGTTATTCGGTATTGCAAATACCATGTCAACATTGCCCTACATTAGCAGAATTCCCTCAGAAGCAACTCAAGATGCCAGACATGATTCTCAAGGCCACTATGAATAATGCTGTGCCAAGCAGTGATACTTAGAGAAAGTACTTTTGGGTATTTTTTAAAAAACTGTGATTCATGTCTCTTTGAGACTCTGGCAGACATGAAGCAAATGCTGTTGGTGCGTCATCCAAATTCCCTTCACAGGATAGGGCACCCCACTCCCCGCTATTGATTGTGATTGCGGGCTGCTAAGGGCTCACAGCTGCCCCAAGGGAGGTCGTGCCCCCATCCTATTGAGCAGTCAAAGGCCCAAGACTGATTGACAAAGGGGTACAAAAGGCTGGTCCCCTTCCCTTAAGGAAGACCAACTCCGTGGTACACTTCATATTCCAGAGCTCCGCATGGGATCAGGCTGAAGCTAGACTCCAGCTAAGACTATATTTTTGCTTAGATTTCTTCCCCTGCTCTATTCAGCCTCCTACACTCACCTTCTCCTGAGAACAGCCCCCCATAAATCACTTCCACAAAAATGCCCACTGGGGCTCTAGGTCTATGGAACTTGACCCAAACCACATGAGGTCAACAAATCCAAATGAGAAGTATTACAGGTGCCTCCTTCTCCACAAGGACATTCTCCTTGCTCTGCTACATCTCTGTTGTTCTTTAGCCAGGGGGCTGAAGGAGATGCAGGGGGCAATCAGAGCTTGGAAAAGTAAAAGTGCAGTCAGAGATGATGCCAAGTCCTATCTGCAGATCAAGGGCTATTGGGAGCCTTTCTGTCCAAACTCAAACTTTTCCCTGAGAGGAGCAGTTTGTCTCCCTGGCTGGAAAGCAGGCCTCGAGGCAATTGCAGTTTTGTCAGACACCCGGCTCCCATCAAAGTTAATGGGGAGGAATTTTTCTTACTTCACCATTCCTATTGAATTTACACATTTAAGACTGTCAGCACAAAATAGTCCATGAAACTGCATCCCTTAATAAGACTGTTAATTATATGTTATGTGAGTAGATCTAATTGAATGTTCCCCTTTTTCTTCCATGATTCCTGAAGTTCTTGAGAAATATCTTGACCTATTTAGGCTACTCAGTCCACAAAGACAGATTATGGTCACCAAATAATTAAAATAACAATTAGGACTATTACCTCATAATTTTGCAAGCAGGTTTGGTGAATACAGGATTTTTTTTCAGTAGTGTTAGGTTTTTAAAATATCTAGCCATCAAGCTAAATGGAAATTTATGATTTTTCTCTCTACTCTGACCACACTCACATTTCCAGAGGGATTTTTTTTTTTTTGTCTAAGCGAAGACATAAATTCGTTTATTCATTCTTCACATGTTAGTCTAACACATTCTGTGTGCCAGGCACTGTTCTAGCACTGAATACACAAAGATGAGATAGACAAAACCCTTGCCCTTTGGAGCTCACTTTCTAATGGTGAGACACATAAGAAACAGAACACTCTGATCAATATATATTATATCGTGATATCGGATATTGATAAATGAAAGGAAGAAACATTTAGCAAAATAACACTTCGCCTTAATGAAAGGGATGATAATTTAGATAAGATTGTGACATAGTGTTTCTTTGATCAGACGACAATTTAGCTGAGACCTGAATGAAGTGAGAGAGCAAGGCGTATGGATTTTGAGAAGAGCTTTTAGGCAGGGAACAACTAGTGCCAAATCCCTAAGAGTGAAACACGATTGGCAGGTTCAAGGAACATTAGGTCACTGGCTGGAGTGCAGAGAGCAAGATGGAGAGCAGAGGAGACAATGAGGCTACTGCATCTTACCAGAGGTGCTAAACGGTTCCGGCAAGCCAAACTTCATAATCCCTCCTATTATAGGACAATTGGCTTCCTCTGCTCCCAGTTACTAAATAAAGGCTAGTTGCTCCCCACTTAGTATGACAACCAAAAATATGCCCTACTCATTTCCAATAGCACACAGGGATATGGAATTAGTCCCAGTGTGGGACTAGACTTTACAACAAGGAAGTGACATGATCAGGTTTACATTGTTAGAATCACTGTGGCTGCTGAGTAGAAAACAGATTTAACGAGAAGAGAGTTGAATAAAATTTAGAATGCTATTGCAGTGGTCCAAGTGAGAGATACATGGTAGCCACAGCTAGGAGATACCGGTGGAGGTGGTAAGAAGCAGCTGGTTTGGGAATACCATTTAAAAGAGGAGTTGGCAGGATGTACTGATGTTGGAAATGAAGAAAGAAAGAGAAGTGTCATGGAAAATTCTAAGGTTTGCTGTTATTGCAGTTCTTGTTTTGCTTATAAGCAAGTGTTAGAAATAATGTAGACAGCTATTTTATCCTCTGCTGGTCATTTTTGTATTTGCACATGTGTGTATGTGTGTGTGTACATGCAAGCTTCACATCTGAATGTTACTTCTGTCCCTGGGTTTCTTAGCCTCAACAGTACTATGTTGGGGAGCTGTTCTGTGAATCGTAGGATGTTTAGCAGCATCCCTGGCCTTTACTCACTAAATGCAAAAGGGTGATATATGCAAGTAATACCTTCCTTCTAGTGTGACAACCAAAAATGTCTCCAGACGTTGTCCAATGTTTCTTTTTTTTTTTTTTAAAAGGTCTTTATTTTGTCTCCCCCCCACCCACCCAAGCCCCAGTAGATAGCTGTATGTCATAGCTGCACATCCTTCTAGTTGCTGTATGTGGGACGCGGCCTCATTGTGGCCGGAGAAGCAGTGCGTCGGTGCACGCCCGGGATCCGAACCCAGGCCGCCAGCAGCGGAGCGTGCGCACTTAACCACTAAGCCACAGGGCCGGCCCTGTCCAATGTTTCTTGAGGGGCAAAATTGCCACCAGTTGAGAATCGCTGCTCTAAGCAAAAGCGGCAGTGAGGCTGTGGTCTTGGTTCTGCTTCTCACTGCGTGACGCTGGGCAAGCCCCTGAACCTCTCAGGGCTCTATTTTTTCCTGTGTGTTTATCTTAAGTGTGAGTAAGACATCTGTTAACCCAAGTTGGAAACTTTATAAATTAGTTAACCAACTCCATCTTTCTGAGGAATTAACTTCCACTGAATTTCAAATGAATAGTGTCTCAAAAATATCTTGTTGATATAGACATAAAGTTAGTTTTTCTTCTGGGAGTGAAAAAATGCTCACACCAATTATAGGAGTGATTTTCTTAATCTAGGCCATAATTTGAACAGGCAAAATTTGCTAATAGACATTCCCAGGCTCTGAAATAGCTTCTGTAATTTCCCTATTTGCAAAGGACAATTGAGGACTTATAACCACAGCTGTCCGTGTGTGGTTTTCTGTGGGCCTTACTGGGCTATTTGGTCCAATAAAGTTTAGCTTTCAGTTGACAATATTGAATTATGTCAGGCACTGCTGGGGATTATTTTGCTACATCACGTCTGCTCCTTTGCCCAATTAGAGCTGTTGGTAAACAGATGAAATTGTTGAAACAGGCAGAAAAATTTAGTAGCAACCTCTTCTAAATTATCTCGTAACACTCCCAAGAATTTTGTGAAACTATTTCCTCTAAATAATGGCATGGTTTTTCTTATCCATCCTAAAATTTGAGATTGAGGAGTGTTCTTGATCAAAAGGATGGTATTCATTTGAATAAACTGAGGCTGAGGTAGGCTCACCTCTCACCTCTAACCAGCATGGAATTGGGACCAGAGCCTAGATCTCTTCATCCTAGGTCTTGGGCTTTCCTCACCACACCTACGATGTCTGGTTGCTTTGCCAGATATTGAGGATGCAGGCCAGCACACAGATGCATGGTGGGATATGAAGGTGAATTTACAAAATTATGGATAAAGCAGAAAGTCAAACTATATTGTTATATATTTGTGTATGTGTTGTAAGATGGCTAAAAGCTGTTCTGAGTGTGTGTGTCCTCTATTTGGATGACTTATATGCAGGGCTTCTACTTTATGAAATCTATGAATGCTTTTTATTAAATGAAAAAGATAAATCAATTTTCTATATTTATCCCAGCATTCTAGCTTCTCTAAGCTTGGACATTGCCAGAACCTTTTAAAGAAAGCAGAGTCAGCTGAATGTGCCAGCCTCTTTTTGGCTTTTCCTGAATTCTAGATGATCAAGATTTCCTTACTGGACATATTCAGTGGTCAAGGCTTGATGCTAGATGGGGGATTGATTTGTGGCATTGATTACTTTAAATTAAGCACCATATGCATAGAGTGGTCCCAAGAGCACTGGATCTGGTGACTTTGATAGGGGCAACCTTGTGCTGACTTTCATTATTCCAGTGACGATAAGGCAATTAAGCTTTAGGAAGATGGCGGTAATGTGGCCCAGCATGAAGAAGGCCCAAGCTTTATTGAGCATCTTGACTCTGAAGAGCTTTCTTGAGTAGGGCTCTACTTGGAAAAGTGGTTGAGCAAGAAAATAGAATACATTTATAGCCCAAGGCAGACAACCAGCATACCTTAGAATCCATTATGTCTACAGATTGAGAGTTCAAAAATTTTAATTGGCCAGAGTAATTGCAAAGAAATGATTGCTGTTTTTATTCTTTTATTCAATAAATATTTGAATCCTAGTTTTCACAGAGCTTAATGCTAGGCAGAAAGGGGGAACACAAAGGTCAGTAGGTCAATAGGACACCCTATGTCCTTAAAATGTCCTACGTCCTTAAAAACTCTTAAGGAATTTAAGAAGTTGTTTGAGTCAGACTGTCAAGGATAGTTCTAACTGTGATACACATACATGATAAAATAAAATGCAGACTGTGATAGAGGGCTGGTCAAATATTGTAGAATAACAGAAGAAAGTATAATTAATTTAGTTATAAAAGAATGTGTATATAGGGAGTATATTAATTAGGATGCTTCCAACTCTAAGTAACAGAAATACCCAATTAAAAGTGGCTTACGCTGGTGCTAAGGATCTTGTTAAAATGCAGATTCTGCTTCAGTACTTCTCGTACAGTGCCCAAGATTCCACAGTTTTAACAAGTTCCAGGTTATGTTGATGTAATCCGTCCACAGATCACCCTTTGAGTAGCAAGACCTTTTAAAACAAGGCTTTGTATTATCTCATCTAATGAAAGTTTGGAGGTTGGTGGTTACAGGGCTCATTTAACAGCTCAAATGACATCAATAAAGATCCAGGCTCTTTCTATTCTTCCTTTTCTCCATTTTCAACAAAATGGCTTTTGTCTTCAGACTTTTGCCTTGTGGTCTCAAGATGGCTGCCATGGTTCTAGGCATCACACACAGACATGGCAAAGTGCGTGAATAGTAAAAGAAGAGAGATATTGTATCTCTTTTAATTATTTTTATATAGAGAAAGGCCGTTACTAAAATATTCCTAGCAGCAAGCTCCCCCTTAGATTCCATTGATTGGAATCTTGCCGGATGCCCATCCTTCACTACAAGGGCTGCTGGGAAAGCAGGCTTTCAACCTCCATAGTGAGATATGGGCTCTGTTGAAAAAATAGTGGCAAGAAGAATGGTCATTTGGTTGGGAAGCCGACTCCATCCGCCACTGTGGGGCTGGGGTTCTGTTGGCCATGAAAACCTTGAAGGGCTAGGCATATCCCACTGATTTAGCACGTGGAAGGGATGAGGGAATCCATCATATTGTAGGTCACTTAGATAATGTCAGATGCCTTAATTTACCTCAGAACCATCTCCCTCTATTGGTCCACACCTCACCAGCCCCACTTTTGTTGTCTTGATTCAGAACGCCAACATTTTTCACCTGGAGTATTGTAATGGAGTCCTAAATAATCTCCATAACCCCACCCCTCCATTAACACCTCCCATCCATCCTACATACAGCAGGAGACTTCTAGCCTGCAAATGTGACTGTGACATAGCTTGTTCAAAATATTTTAATGGTTCCCCATATCCCTCATGATAAAATATTAACTCCATAGTATAGTCTTCAAGTCTTATTATTTCCTCTCTGCTACTTGTCCAGACTCACCTCCCAAACTCCCCACTAAAAGTCAAAGTCTTTGATGTTAAATAGAATAAGAGAATAATTGTTCTAGGACCTATGATTAAATTCTATGTGTACAAAGTCATCTACTTAAGAATTCTCTTCAACATCTCTGGAGATCATGAAGAGTGATTACTGGGATTCCTCTGATTTGAAACATCTATATTTTCTGATCCTTTTCATATGATAGATGCCTGATCATCAAGGTCATCTGGAAATATGCTAGGAGGCTTTAACAGTGAGGACTCCAGGGCCCTTCCACCTGCTGAGGCAGTAGGAGTCATTTGAAGACAAAGTTCTTATTTTCTTAATATTACCCTTAGTTTGCCTTTCCTTCCATGATTTATTAAGTTCTAACCAAGACTACAAGACTTTCTAGCTTGTTGGCTTTTCAATATGCATAATTTTTTATTATATCTCTGCCTATCCTCTCATTATTTTTATCATTCTGCCAGATGTAGATCATAGACTGCTTACTTTCCTTTCCTGTCCCCCAATCCCCCAAACTCACAAACATCAAGCCTGACATATATTAAGTGCTTAGTAAATGCTCTTTCCATTCTCTTCCCTAGGCATTATGGAGCATCTCTTATCTGGTTTGATGCTAGGGAGTTGAAGATCCAACACATGGTCCTAGCCTTGAGGTGATCACACTTGAGTTCACTATGACAATGCTAGGACTCTATTCTAGTTTGATTATGGCCATATTGAAAGTATGTACATAGAACATTGCGAATGGGGAGGAAATAGCCCTTAGGTCTTCCTGGAGAGTTAAGAAAGGCCATTTGGGGATGGTATTGATGACAGACACCTAAAAGGTAAGAAGAAGCTGGCTGCATGGGTTAGAGATGCCAGGCAGTATTTCAACAAGAGGCACAAGAGTGCAGCGAATTTGGGAGAACTGTGAGCAGCTAAGTTTGGCTGGACCCTAGAATAAGGGGAAGCGGCAGAGGGTGAGGCTCGTGAAATAGGCAGGCAGAAGACTATGATGAGACTTGTAGTCTGTGTAATGCAGTTAAGATTTTATCATGAAGAATTCTGAGCAAGGCATGTCACAGTCACATTTGCAGGCTAGAGGCTCGCTCCAGCTGCTGTGCTGAGAATGAAGGGAGGATGAGAGGATGCTGGGGATAGTGAAAGCTCTTATGAGAGTGTTACAGTGCTCAGCTGAGAAATGATAATGTTCTGAATCAAGATAGCAGTTGGGGGGAGGTTGATGGTGTGATGTGGACCATTAGAGAAATATTTGGGAGGTAAATTTGGTTCCATTTGTTGATACATATGGAGAGTAATGATGAATATAACTTGAGTGAATATGTGAGAAGTAAAGAGAAGATTATGACTTCCAGGTTCCTTCATTTTGAAAAGATTTCCCTCTTGCTGAAATTGTTGTATGTCCCTTTGTGTACAAAGTTGTGCGCCAGACATACCCAACACCCTGTAAACAGAATTCAATCTCGATTCCTGGTAAAACTTTCTAGCAAGTGCCTCTCCCCATTTAACTCTTGAGGAATTGAGTACCGTGGCTCATAAAAGCAGAACATTGGCCACGTGTGAATATTGCACTTTTCCTCTTGAGTACAATCTCTATTTTTATTGAACAACTGTCAGTAGGCCATGCAGCATTGCCAACAACAGACTGAAAATAGAACGAAGGCAATTACCTCAGCAAAGATTAACGCAGAAAGTAAAATTGCACTTATGTAATACTCATCTTCCAGGCACTGAGATCAGCCTTTGGTTGGTTTCTCTGTATCTCTTTCAGCATCACAACAGAACAACACCATCTCTGTCCACGTTGGAGGGACCCATCATCTCCATAATTCCTTCTTCTTGTGTTCTCTAAATCTTGTCTCAGAGCAGACGCCAGAACACAGAGCTGCTCCCAGTGATGATTTCCCATCAAGATGCTGCAAACAGATGAGAGATAATATTAGCTAACAACATATCAGCACTCCTCTGGTGTTTGGCAACTACTTGTCAGCAACTTCAGGAAAATGCTTGCTTTTGGATAATGTCAGGCCTGAGAGGAACTTTAGAGATGCTTTAGGCCAATCTTCTCATTTCACAGAGGCAAACACCAAAGCTTGGGGCATTAAATGGCTTGTCTGTGTCTTCCTTTGTCCCTTAGGTTTAGAGAAAGGACTGAAACCCCAGTCTGCACTCCAACAAGGGCATTTCCCTCACGCCCTTGACTTCTCACAATGAAACAGGGAGGATAGGGAAAGTTTCCTTGTCAAATCCATAACACCCCCAGTGGGTGGAGAAAACTTTAATACAAAAGAAGAAAATCAACCCCATAATTAGTTACAAAACTGACTCCAGACCAACTAGCAGAAACATTGTGTTGGCTTCCATAAGTGCTGCAGAAGGAGGAAAGGAAAGCCTGCATCAGCAACTAGAGACTTACATGTGGGTCTGATAGAACAAAACCATTTTCATAAAACAGAAATAATAACAAAATAGCTACAATGGGATACAAAAGAGACAAGAACAGCTAATTGCTAAGGAAAGCCACTTCGGCATCAATTGTTAATGTCACCCTGCTTTTTTTCCCCCTCTAAATCTCTGGCATTGCAAACTGAGCTGGCTCATTTTATCTATTAAATTGTAGTAATAAGAATATTAACCTCATCGCTGGAACTCTGACCACAACTTGTCGGGCCAAATCTTATATCTGAAAAGTAACAGGAGATGTGGAGGATAATGGCGATCTTAGGAGGAAATAGGATGCCTGAGACACAGTGGTGATTCTGTCTTAGGTACCTAGATCTCTATTAGAGTTAGAGAGAGAGAAAGAGAGAGAGAGAAAAAAACTATTTGCCAGATGCTTTAGTGTCATACACTATCTCAAATAATTCCTACAACCACATTATGATATGAGTATTACAGTATTATTCTCCCTTATAAGTAGTGAAACTGAGTCAGAGTGGTTTTGAAGCACCCCCCCCCCACAAGTTTGGACCTTCACAAGCTTAGACATAATTTAAAAAATTGTTTATTTCTAAATAGTTTTACACTTACAGAAGAGTTGCAAAGATAGTACAGAGCATTCTCATATACATTTTACTCAGCTTCCCCTAATGTTAACATTTTGCATCACCATGTGGACCTAATTTTAACAGCTTTATTAGGATACAATTCACATACCATGTAATTCACCTATTTAAAGTGTATCTTTCAGTGGTTTTTAGTATATTAACAGATATGGGCAACAATAACTCCAGTCAATTTCAGAACATTGTCATGACCTCAAAAAAAAAAACCCCACATCCTTTAGTTATCATTTCTCTCACTCTCCCCTATCCCAGCCCTAAGAAATCACTAATCTACTTTATGTCTCTATAGATCTTCTGGACATTGAATACGGATAGAATCGTATGGTCTTTTGTGACTGGTGCGCATACTGCACTTATCATAGTGTTTTCAAGGTACATCCATGGTGTAGCATGTATCAATCCATCATTACTGTTAATGGCCAAATAATATTCCATTGTATGGATATAATGTATTTTGTCTATCCATTCATCAGTTGATAAATATTTGTGTTGTTTCCACCTGTTGGCTTTTATGAATCATGTGGACCTAATATGGATGGAATTAAAATGTCCATTATATTGCTGATAAAGGTGATTAGAGAACATGATTTTAGATCTGTAAGGACCTAGAGGGTGTCCTAATATATCACTCCCGAATTAAACTGACTTATCCATCCAGTTGCTAACTAAAGACCTTCCAATGAGGACAAGCCCTTAAACACACGGCAGAAGGCAGTCCAAACATGCATGTCCCATGGCCTTGCCATCTCCAAAAGAGAGGAACATAATGGATAATGCTCAGTTTCTTCTTTCAAACTCATCGATCAGGTAATTTGATTTTCTCCCTTAGGGATCAGTAGTGAGGGACCAGAGAGAGGACTTAGCTTGGTTTACCCCAGAAGCAGACCCTTGAAATAAAGGTGAGAGTTCCAGTAGTTTACTTGGAAAGTTCTGGTAGAGGTCGAGGAAAGTGAAACACGGAAGGGAAGGAAGCCAATAAAGGGCTCACTTTTGAGCAAGTTAGTGTTGTGGGTAATTGGGGCACAGTCACACTGAGGACCTCTGGGAGACAGTGTGGAACAAGCCTTAAAGTCATACCAACACAGGAGTAGTGTGTAGGGTGTCTATCCATCAATTGCCATCAGTCACTGAGGGTGGGGCAGTAAGTCTCCTACCACTTCTAGGCTACCCCTCAAGAGACCAGGCATAGAGTAGCAGGTGCTTGCAGTTGGAAGCTGTGGGGTCGAGAATGGTGACACCAAGGGGATGTGGTGGAGCACCAACAGCTACAAGGGACTGGGAGTGTTACGATGCCCCCTTATGGAAAGGTGGGGGAAGAAATGGAGGGCTTCCATCCTGACAGTGAGACTTTCCAAGGAGACATTGACTGGTGAATACTGGAGGCAGCACCATAAACCTGCACGTACTTGGCTACAAAATGAGGACTAATTCTGTGTTCACTAAATCCTTGATAATTAGAGCTGGAATCATATGAAGCAACATTCCAGTCCAACCCTACCCCTTTCAGCTTATTGCCCCAGGAGAGACTTCTGCCCTATATAGACATGTTACTATTGATTGTGGTATGGTAGAGAGAGCACACATGTTGGAGAGCTATGCTCCTGGGTTCAAATCTTGACCCCATCATATAGATTCTGTGTGCAAATTGTTTGAGCAAACTGCTTAATCTCTGAGAAGTTCTCTCAATCCAAAGTTGCCCCCCACCTCCACTCCAAGGTCTGGTAGCAAATTAAATGTGATGACACTTAGCACAGTGGCTGCTTTATAGTGTAAGTTCAATAAGTATTATTTTTTCATATTTCTAACTGGGAGTAAGGAAGAGATGCAACAAAGAAATACATTAACTCATTCAACAAATATGTATTAAACTTCTACTCTGTGCAGAATTCTATCATAGCCATCGGGGTATAGCGACAAAATCCAAATATTTGCCCTCGGGAAGCCACCCTTCTAGTAAATCACTAACACTAGGATCCTGTTTTTACATATCAGGTCCTATTTTTATTGTCTGGAAAAATAGGCTTCAATTTATGTTATTCACCGAGCTTTTAACTTCTCAAAATGTAAGACTCATATCAAAGCATCCCCAAAAGCTCTCTTTCTAATCTTTAATCAAACATATTCTGAGAAGCATTTCTCAAATCTTTCTTCGATGTTGCATTAGCTGGAATTCTTTTGGTCCCAAGTGACAGAAACCAAATTTGAACTAGTTTAAGCAAAAAGGTGAATTTATTGAAAAGAGAAGATGAATAAAAAACTGTGGGAAAAGCAGACACATAGCTGGACCTTCAAACAGCTAGAACCAGGGACTCAGACCCTATGGGGAATCGCTCTGCCTCTCACATCTGTCCTTACATGGCAGCTTTATCGCTCACACTGCGTGGCTTTCTCCACATGGCAGACAACATGCCTGCTCATGGCTCTTATGGTTTACATCTTGCAGCTTTAGCCACTTGAGAATCTAACCCAATTCTCCCAGTTTTCTCAACCAAAATTCCGAGGGAAGAGACTCTGATAGCTCTAGCTTGGGACACGGAGTCTCTATTGGATCATTCAGCTTTGTAGCTACAGGACATTTCCCATAGTAACTATACGGCTGGGGGACAAAGAGTGCTTTCCTAGAATCCCATAGGTACCCACGCTGTGGTTCAAGACATAGAACCCCCAGAAGGCTGATTCTTGCACCATGGTTGCCTTTATGGCAGGAATCATGTAAAATAGCAGCTTTGAAAGCTGGAGAAATGAACAAACAGAGCTTGAAGGGGCCACGTCTTATTCAGTCCACACAAGGTGTCTATTAGTAGAAATGAGCCAACAATACATTACTTCCTGCAAATTTGTGGAGTATATTCAAAACAAACACATTAAAAAGGGATTATTCACCATTTATGTGTCAAGAAAGTAATAATAATGTCTTTATTGCACATATTAATGTTCTTGACTGCTTCCAAAGTACGGTGGAACTTGAAAATATTTTCCAATTTCAGAGAATTAATTAGCTCCCCTGTGGAGCAGCTCACGAGCAATATTGCCATTTTGGAGATAGAATGATTGAGTTGCAAAGACAAGGGGTGTTGAATTATTCATCTTTTCAATAAATATGTATCAAGCAGCCACTCCATGTGTGGCTCTGGGCTGAGAGTTGTGGGGGCATAAACTGAAATAAAGTCTTTGCTCTCAAGGAACTTATAGTCTGGTAGGGGAAGTAAACTTGTCAACAGCTGGCTCTAACAAGTCAAAATATAAGGCTCAAAAAAGACGGAAAAACGTGAGAAGGTAGAGGAAGATATGAGATAGGGCTGGGAAGAAAGTTAAATTGCAGAGGCCCATGAGAAACCATGATAAGGAATTTGGTCTTCACTATGTGGAGTCCTCAGTAAAATTAAAAATATATATATAGAGAAATGACTAGAAATTCATTTAAATGGCTAGTCCTGAAATTTTTTTTTTTTCCTTACTAAATAGCAAACCCATTTCTCCCACCCCACAAGCCCTGACTCTGGCAACCACCAATCTGTTCTCTGTATCTCTGAGTTTGGTTTTTTTTTTTTTTAGATTCCACATGTGAGTGAGATATACAGTATTTGTCTTCCTCTGACTTATTTCACTTAGCATAATGCCCTCAAGGTCCATCCATGTTGTCACAAATGGCAGGATTTCCTTCTTTGTTTTTATAGTTGAATAATATTCCATTGTACATACACATACACCAGATTTTCTTTATCCACTCTTCCGTTGATGGACACTTAGGTTGTTTCCATGTCTTGGCTATCGTAAATAATGCTGCAATGAACATGGTGTGCAGATAGTGATTTCATTTCCTTTAAATAAACACCTAGAAGTGGAATTGCTAGGTCATATGGTAGTTCTATTTTCAATTTTTTGGGAAATCTCCATACTGTTTTCCACCAGTGGCTGCACTAACTTACATTCCCAGCTAGTCTTCCAATTCTTTGTGAAATGAACTCAATAAATGGAAGAAAAATTGATCCATTTGCCTAAATCATTCAAATTATTAGCTAGTTCACTAGTTTACTTTGCCTGGTGAGTTCAGGATTAAAATTTATAATGTCATATGAAGACTGGATTGTTTATATAATGGGCAGTGCTTAACTGTTTAGGTTTTCATTATCCAGGAAAGGTCTGATTCCTCTTGCGGCTCTCTTTGTGAATCCAACTGCCATGAAGTGAGGAAATCTATGAGAAACTGTGCAGAGATGCATATGGAGAGGCCCAAGTGGAGAGAAATTGAGGTCCCCGGCCCTCAGCTCCTGTTGAACTCCAATAGTCCACATAGCCTGCCAGGCAAGTGAGTGAGCCATTTGGGAAGTGAATCCTCCAGTCTGACTCCAGTGGCCCTAAGCTGACACTGAGTGGGCCAGAAGTAAGCCTTTCTCCCTGAGCTTTGTCTAAATTCCAGATTCAGGCTAATAAAAGATTGTTATTTTAAGCCAAGAAGTTCTAGGGTAGTTTGTTATTAAGAATAGTTAACTAGACCACCTTCCACAAAGAATTCATGATAGTAACATCTTTTTGCCTTGATCCTATTCATTCATTAGACAGCAGGGTTTAAGGTACCCCAACTATTCGGATTTCAGAAACTCAACTCAGGGGCTCAGAAGAATGCATTTCTATTTCTGTAGAGAGTTTCAAAGGGAGAATGCAATTCAAAATTCAAGGAATTTCCTTTACATGCAAAATTACTGAAACATATTGATTTTAAAATGATGCACTCTTATTTCTAAAAAAAGTTAAACTGAAAACACCAGTAAATGATATTTGTCTCTATATTTCTATAGTATTTGTAATATACACAGATAAGTTTCACAAAAGCTCTGCCTCTCACCCAGAGGGGCCACTACTGTAGATTCGAAGGTCATTGAATTGCATGGCTCTTCAATACTAGGCTTTCTTCTCTAATTCACTAATCAAAAGTTACAAATATAGCTTCTGAAACCTCCTCTATCCTCTTTTTTTTTTGATTGGCTGTCATGACAAGGCAGGGGCAGCAGCCAATCAGCTCTTCATATTAAACAGCATATTTTGCTGAGCTGGACTTGACTCCTGGTTGCTACCAAGCAAATCGAAGTTTATATCAGAGGTAACAAACTCCATGCCTTGTCATTTATCCTTTTATAGCATGGGCAACACCAATAGTCAGCAAGTCTTCTTGATAATTATGTGAATCAACTAGAGCAGAAAACATCCAAGTCTAGAGATTTCCTGTGTCCATAGTTAGAAATCATTTGTTTTAATTAAAGAAAACTAAATTAAAAACAAATTCCACAGCTTTCGACTATTATATAAATTTTTAAAAAGAAATCCATAATCCCAGTATTAACAGAGACAAATACTGGAGTGCATATTACTCTAGACATGAGTCTAAATCCATATATATATAACAAAAAATGTGTTATACCTTAAACTCACCTTTATGCATTTAAAGTTTGCCAAAATAAAAACCTATTTAGATTTTACTATGTACTAGGCACTGTACTAAGTGCATCATAAATACTGTTTCATTTAAAGCACAGCAACATTATGAGGTAAATAACATGAACCCAATCATATAGCCAATGTATTAGAGGTCAAGATCACAGCTAGCAAGTAGAAATGTCTGACTCCAAACCTAGATCTGTCAACTCCAGATTTTAATTTTTACTATTCTCTCATCTTGTGCATCTGACTTTTTTCAACTAAAATTATATTATAACCATCATTCATGACAATATTCACCTATTGACTTACAACAAGAGTTTAATGTCTGACTCGTATTCCATTCATAGCTTTTCAAAATATTTCACCATTCCTCTTTTGTTAGACATTTGACTTTGATTTTGTTTGTTTTCAATTTTCACTGGTATAAACAACACTGCAATGAATATCCTTGCAGAAAAATCTTGTTGTACATCCCTAATTACTTCCTGAGGATAAATTTCTAGAAACAGAGTCGTTGGGACAACAGCACGCAAACATTTAATGCTTTTGATAGTAACGCCAAATTTCGCTTCAGAAAAATTATACCAAATTATATACCTGCCGTCTATACTTACCTGTGTCTGGGTCCTAAAACTTCATCAAGAAAAACAAAAAAAAAGAAAAGAAATAAACAAAACTTCAAACTACAACCTTTCCAATCATGGCATCATCTTAGAAATAGAAGATATCTTAGGTGTCATTTTTTCTAATCTCTTACACATTACGGATCTTTTTCATAGTGCATCCCTGATCTGGGGTATCCATCCTATAATTCATAGGAAGTGGGACAGAACCTAAAGAACAATTTTAAAGATCTCTAAAGTACAAAGCACACTTCTTACCTCTCAGCAATAAAATACACTCAAACTGTTCGAAAATGCATCCAGAAAAAGAGACCCTCATTTCAAACGAGGAAATCTTGGCAGGCTTTCAACATACTTGACACAGGTCATGAAATGATAAAGATTTTTTGGTCATTCTTCACCTGGAATGGGTTTGCTCCAGGTGTTGGCACCTGAGTACATATCTCTTGCTCTATGCAGCTGGGCAACAGCTGGGTTTGCTTTACCTCTGAGAACTCAACAAACAGAAGAGGGGTGGTCAGTGGAAGAAGATTGTCTAGAAACAAAAAAGATTTAAATAGTTTTACAGTTCTAGGTCAAAGAGGCTGTGAGTGTAACTATATGTGTCCTCTCCTCCCCCCAAAGTTTTAAAAATTTCATCACTGGAGTCTTTTTAATTCTAGAGACACTCAGATTTAGCTGTGTTTGAAGGAGAAAATGACCTTCAACTGGTTAATCTTTCCTTGAGTACCCATCAGATACAAAACAATGCGGGGTGTTGCAGTGGAAACCAAAGGGGGAAAAAAAGGTAATACTCACAGGTGAGTGAAGCAACAGAAATCTATAAAAAAATCTAATGTGTAATTTCTGCAAGTGATTGGCAAATACAACTGTGAGAAGGGAAAGATTAATTCTGCCTAGGGTGAGAGGTGGGGATGGAAAAGGGCTGTAAAAGAAGGTGGTATTTGTAGAGCCTGTGAAGGCTGGTTCCTCTGGCCCCAATTTGTGTGTGTGTGTGTGTGTGTGTGCACCTGATAAATAATTTAAATCATGAAATAAGAACATTACTAAAACCAATAACGTGCTTTAATCTTAAAATACACACACACACACACACACACACACACACACACAATTTCTTAAGGAGCATAGAGACCATTTCGGCTGCACATTCCAAGTTATCCCTGGAAGGGGAAGTAAAAATTGAATTCTCCTAACACCTTCTTCTGCTTTGGGAAACTGGGCTGGTTGGGGATAGGGCTCAGGGGCCACGACTCAGCCCCAAAACTTTGGGCTTCAGGAACTGCAGGGGATCATTCTGAGATCTGACCGTGGAGCCCTCAGGGGGGATATCCCACCTTATTCATCCTTCCCCAAAATAGCCTAGTCCAGTACTTGGCATTCAGG
This sequence comes from Diceros bicornis minor, assembly GCF_020826845.1. Taxonomy (NCBI): domain Eukaryota; kingdom Metazoa; phylum Chordata; class Mammalia; order Perissodactyla; family Rhinocerotidae; genus Diceros; species Diceros bicornis. The sequence goes on from NC_080741.1 coordinate 31,395,856, forward strand.
AGGCAATCATTTGTCGAACGGATTTTAAGCATCCGCCTTTTTCCCCAATAGAGGACAACCAACCCATCACCACGTTATGCTGCTTCTGCCAGCTTAATTCAGCTCCGATCTCAGTAGTTAGAAAAACAGGAGAAAGAATGGGCCATAGCATGCTGAGAGCGGAGCTGTGCAAGGGGGTGTGAGGAAGGAAGGCGAGGGCGGCTGAGGGAGCTAATGCTCCCACCTCAGCTCATCTCCTCCCGCAGCAAAGGCTCAGCCCCCGCCCTCTCTCTCCATTCCGGACCCCCCACCCGGGAGGCGAGAGGGCAGCGCCGACGAGGCGACGGCAGAGCTCTGACTGTCACGTTCATTCCGTCCTGCTCTAGTCCCCAGGCTTCTCGCCCCTCCTCCCTTATCCCCAGCCCGGGTTTGGAGGCGATTCTCCTCTAGTAACTGAGCCGACTGCATCGGGGCGAGCGGCGCTTCGCCTCCCTCGCGTCTTTGTCTCCTCCTCCTTGGAGGCTCCGGGGCCCGGTGCAGGGTCTGCAGCGGCCGCCGCAGCAACCGGAGCCAAGGGCCGCCCGGGGCCGCACCCTCGCTTGGTGGAGGCGCCGGAGGACGCCAGCCGAACCACGCACTGCCCGCGTCCCGCGCTCCAGCTGCCGCGCACCACCGCCGCCGCTGCGGCCGGGGACCGAGCCCGCCCGGCCGGCCCGGTACGGGGCGAGCAGCCGGCCTCGCAGCCGGGTGGGGATAGCGGCAGCTGCAGCTCCGGCAGCGCGCACACCCCCAGGCATACGTACCCAACGCCTCCTCCCTGCGCCACGAGGATGGAGCAGCCACCCCGGCCCGGAACTGGCGCAAGGTAAGGTGCAGCTGCCTGTTGCTTTTCGCAAAGCGCGGTATCGTCCCTCTGCCCGGGTGCCTAGGCCGTCCCTCCCGAAACAAGTGAGGAGAACTATTACCCCAGTTCTGAGCCATGTCCAAACCCCCAGCTCCCCTTGGTGCAGACCCTTGGAGAGAGCCCTCCTGGCGAGGGGGAGTCGACCCTCTTTGCTCACGTGCAGCCGGATGCCATGCAGTAATAGTCTGCAAACTTTTGTGCCCCCCTCCCCGCGCCGTGCTCACCCCGTGCCGTGCAAGTTGCACGTCTAGTTCTCGCATGCGCCCTTCCCCCACCCCCTACCCCCCTTGCCATATGCATCTGCCCATTTCTCTCTGTGTGTTCTTGCCAGCCGACTTTTCACTCCCTGCAGCTCCCGCTAGAGAGGCGAGGGTTTGGGACCCAGCAGTACTCATCTTGCCTGTAGGGGCCGGGTAGGAGCCGAGATGGTGAAATAGGAGATGTGGGATGTGGGGGAATGCTGCGGCCACCTCGGGGGCTCTGTCCAGCGCGGAGGGAGTCGGTCCATCCTTGCTAATACCAACCCCAACTCGGTAATGAAACCCTCGGAGTGGTTTGCGGCTGTGCGCCGTGGGAACGGCAAGTACAGATCCGGGTGGGTGAAGTAAGTGGTTTGAGAAGGAAAAGGTTGCTGGTGGGGTTGGAGGAGGGAGCTGAGGATGGGGGATAGATCTGATTGAGAGGGCACGAAAGGCTCTGCTAAAGCGGGGAAGGGGCCAGCCCCAAGCGGCCATCTGACGAGGAGGAAAAGGGATTTGAGTCCGGAGGGCGCTGGCTCTGGTGTGTAAATACAGATGGGGGAGGGGTTGGGCACCTGGGGAGGAGGAGAGAGACAGAACAGAGCCCCGGAACGCCGGGGCCCGGGGGGACTTGGGAAGGCAGGCTTCTGGGTGCCTGGAATGGGACAATCTCCCTCTCCAGGAGAAACAAACCTCCTGGCGAGATTCTGAATGCGTTGGCGTCTTGGGCGGTGACTGAGTGGTCAGATCATGGACCAGGGATGATTTTCCTGGCTCTAAGGGGACCGTAGTCCCCTCTTTTCTCCGGCACCTGCTTTTACACCCTTTCACCTCCGCAGCCGGGTCCAGAGACCCACTCCCACCTTCCCCGCCGGGCGCTCGGGAGTCAAGGATGTCCCCACAGCCGCAGAATGGGAAGGGGATTCCTGGCCCCCAGGGGGAGGCGTGTGTGTGAGGTAGGGGGGAGTCCCCAGCTCTTGGCGAATAGACGGGTCCGAACAGGTTGGAAGAGAGCGCCCGGGCAGAGGCTGCAGTGGGAGCCCCCCTCCCCCTCGCCCCTCCGCAAATCGCACCTGGGGGGAGCAAGTGAGTCGGGGAGCCCGGTGCTGCACCCGGGAGATTGGGGAGCGCAGAGCTGGAGGGCGTGCGGGGAAACGCAGGGCGAGGGGGTGCGTGGGCATTGGGTGAGGGGAGATCCGGCACCCAGACCCAGGGTCCCGTGCGGAGGTGGGTCTGACCACCTTGCAGCTCCTAGGTAGATACTTCTGGTCGTTCCAGACGCTTTGGCGGATGCCGGAAAGCGAGGCTCTTTCCTCATTTGCACCCCAGCGATCTGGAACGGAAAACCATTTGCAGGAGGGGGCCTAGACTGCTGTATCGAAGAAGGAGCAGCCCCCAGGCTCTGTTTATCCCGGTGGGGAATACACTGGGCTGCCAAAGGCCTGGAAGCACCTCCTTTGACCCTTCTCTCTCTGAGGAGGTGCACGCCCCTTTCCAAGAGGCGCCTTTGGCTGAGAGTCCGGTTCTCGGTTCCTACTGGCCACATAGAAGAACAATTTGGAGGTTGCTTGGGTCTAGAGCCGGGTAAAACCCTCTGGTCGTCTCTGTGCAGACCTCCCACGTGCAGGCTTTCAGGGGCACAGCCGTCTTTGCAGTTGCCCTGTAGAAGTCTCCTGTTCTCCCGTACCAACTGGGAGAAAGCAGAGCTCAGCGCAGTCCCCTTTTCTGGACCCCACGCCTTGGCCAGACCCTTCCGGAAGAGACGTCGACTCATCAGGGCTCCAGGGAGGAATCCCGAGGTCTGTCACTCGCATCCCGGGGCACCCCTGGAGCAGGAGCTTCCAGTCTCCCTGCGGCGAGCTTCAAAGCCCCAAGGAGCCGGGGATTCCCTCCGCGCAGGCTCCAGGTGCAGCTCCTGAGCGCAAAGGCCACACCCTCACAGGCCAGGCAGCGCTGGGATAGAGCTGTGGCTTCTTCCGAGTTACCTGGATACCCGAGGTAGGATCCCGGAATTAAGTCCCTCAATCCGCAAGATTTAGCTTCCGACTCCCCAGGGCCCGGCTCTTGCTGGATGCTTATCACCTGGATTTGTGCTCAGGTCACTTCTCTTGGCGCGTAGAAACAGGTTGGAACATGTCCCTTGGGAACTCTTGAAGGAAGCCTTCGCATCCGCCACGGTGGTTTTTTCAGGTTGCTGAGCTATTCTGGGGAGACAGGTACTAATAATAATCAGAGCCAGCGTTTATGGAGCTCTTACTCTGTGCTAGGCACTATTCTAGATATTTTACGTGCTCTGTTTTGGTTTTAATCCTCACAACAACCCTGGAAGATAAAATTATTTTTCTCATTTTATTGGTGAGCAAACTAAGCCACAGAGACATTAAGTTATTTGCTATTTGTCATCCAGCCAGTAACTGGTGGGGCTGGTTAGTCTTGTGGGTGGAGAACACTGGGTGTGTCCAATGCTCCCAGCCCAATTTGGTACCAAAGACCCTTTGTGCACAAGTAAGCATGGGTGAGCCCTCTAGCCCTTTACTCCAACCCCAGGGGCATACTGTAGGCGCCAGTCCTTGCCTGTGAGCCTCTGTGGCTGTAGCATGGGGAGACAGATGCTGCATACCGTCCCCCTCAGAGCCTATTGGAGTACACCTTAGTAGGATGGGATCCTGGGAATGGAAGCAAATTTAGGGCATTAGCTGCTGGCATTGGACTTCTTTTCTGAACCTTTTGGTAGACATTGGTCTTTTAAATGTGAGAAGAAATAGAAGGAGACATCCAAATGTCAGCAGAGATTTGCTCTGTCGTCACTCTCTGTAGAAACTGTATTCTGCAAAGGAGTCCCTTTCTAGTGATTGAATTGTAGAATATTAGAGCTAAAGGATCTCAGATATCATCCCTCCCAATCCAGAGGCGAGGAAGAGATTCAATGATGTGCTCAAGGCCACTCAGTGTGTTCCTAGCATAATTAATACTAGAACCCCTGTCTTCTGACCCTTGGTCAAAATAAATTTTGTTTATGCGTAAAAAGATTATGTTCACTGCTGCTGTTTTTCAACATCTTAAAATTAATTAGTGAAAAATTAACTAAGGAAATCTTGCTTATTAAAAAATAGACCATTTTGCTAATTTTTCATAAATGCCTCAATCAGCATAACCAGAAAAAGTCACCATCATATGATGGAAAAACCACCACAAATGTGCCTCTTTAGCAAAAAATTTCAGTAGAATATTTATAAGATTTCAACTTAACAAAAATTAACTAACCATGCAACACTTTGGATGATTTTAGATAAAATTAAGTGGATTCTCAATCATTTTAGCAAAGTCCTTCTGTCAAGTTGGGTAGCTCTATCTTGCCCCACTTCCAAGTATTTGTGAAAATAAGAGAAAATGTAGTACATCAGAGGGAAAAACCCTTTTGAATATAATGAAATGATTTAGTATTATTTCTTCTGGATTTCTGACCCTTGGGTTAAACTTTAGGCTGATGTAAGTCTGAGGCAAAACAGTATCTTTCCAGTGGATATACTTGGGGCTCAGAAAGGGGGAAAATAGTTCTTTGCCGCTTTCTGACCTACTGAGCCCCTTTAACAAAGGGGACTTTCTCCAGCAGCTTACGGGTTCCGTGTACCTCTAGGTATTCTTGTAGGACAGCATTCTGGTTTCTAAGAACGACTCATGTCTTTTTTCTGTAGCTACAGTACCAGGATGTCCTCCCCTTGGAGATAAACCAACAAAAAGTCAGCTGGAGTAAACAGAGAAGGGGATTGGGAAAAGCCTGTTTCTCAGAATCGCATCAGGGGGGTAAGAGTTACAGGAGGATGGTGGAAACTTGGTGCCTTTTGTGTCACCTGGAACAGGATTTCCATCCCATGCTGTGAGGAACCCGGACAGAGGCCCTCAGGCAGTAACTGGGGGTGGAGGAGGAAAAGGTGAGAGTGAGGGAACAGTGCTATCAAGGAGGCATGGGCTGGGGGAAGATGGGGATGAGGCTTGGCTGGTAAGGGGCTTTGGTGTGACAGAAATGGCCATGGAGAGTCTGCACTAAGAGATACTCTTCTTGTGCAGAGCAGGCCCCTCCTTCCTACCACCTCAGTCTGCCATCTGTGTTGGGATAACTGATCTGAATCCCAGAATCCTCAGTTATCCCAAGGGAAGCATTCACTTTCTAGAGAATTAATTAGAAATGAATAGCGTTTTTATGTAAGTAGGGAAAAAATATGCACAACTGCCCAACTCTTGAGAGAGAACCATTAAAAATCAGATCATCCCAGAAGGGTATAACCTTCTGAAGGTGGGGAGGCCGGTTTAGCTGCATTACAGCAGTGTTAGAGAAAAACAGATGTAACACTGATATCAGACGTGTCAAAATCCAAAAGAAATGTTCTCTCTTTTAGGAACCACAGGAAGAAGAATTTGTTTGCTCCTGGGCAAACATCCTGGTTCCCAATTCCTAGCTTTTTCTGAGGTAGTAAGGGAGTTAGCTGTTGTATCCTCATCCAATTTATGTGTTCCATATCCCTTCTATTCATTTTACTCCTGTCTGGTGTAGTGTTCAAGGGCCCACAGCACACTTGTGCTGGGACAGTTCTTTTGGGAATATATTTATCTCAAATCATATAAATATGAGTTTGTTGATAGAATAACAACTACTATTAAGCAACACGTTCTGGGAAAAAGGTTATGAAAAAAATGAAACCTTTTTATTCAGAACACAATGAATAAATACGTTTAGGTAACACATAGTGTAAATTAAAATTCTCACTTTTTGTTAGATATTTAAAAATAAAAAATAATCAAGAAGCAGAGCATTTGAACTTGACCTATTTTTAATAACAAGAGAAGCCAAATAATAAAGTTCTGTGGAGTTTGAAGAAGACATTGGCAGGGGGAAAAAAAAGGATGACTAGGTAGAACCTGAGAAACTTTACCCTCATGGATTTTATTTTAAATAAATATGTAATATCTTAATCTGTATTTAGATTTGAATAATCTATAAGATTAATAAATTTAGTATTTTATCTGCAGATTGTGACTTTGATGAGCTTTATTCTACAAGTGGTTGGGAACCATGATGCAAGCTCTTATACCTGACATACAAATATACATCTGTATATGCTGTATAAAAACTTAGTGAATTAATACATCACAACCTGACATACGAAATGGCCATTTTATATGAGAATGAAGTCCGCAGTCTTCTCAAGAGCTGACAGGTGTGGAACATACTATTTTCCCAAATAGGATAAGTTAATAGTAAGGGCAGTATAATTCATTTAAAATAAACAAATGAATAAATATTGAAAAAGAACCACTCTGGTAAAAACAGATTTTTTTTCCTTTCAGAGGATAAATGAACAGATCAGTAAAGTTTATAAAATTTATTTTATCCTAAAGCTCTTTTTATCCTAAGCCCTCTGAGCTGCTTTTTATGTGAACAGTTGTCCAGTGCAAGTGTCACCACTCTTTCAGTTTTTTAAAAAGGATTTGTGCCTTGTATTAGAAGTAAAATGGAAACAAATATAAAAAATAAAATATTGAGTCATTCTCAAACATGGAGTAATACTTGACAAACCAAAGTACATTTTCAAATGCAGATTAGTGTCTTTTTTTCTCTTTCTTTTCCTTATTTCTTCCCTTCTTTCTTTCTTTCTTTTTTTTCCTTTCTTTTTTAGGTCATTGATAGAATTTTCAGTCTGCATGTAAGTATTCAGTACTTTGCTGGGAAAGATGGCTGTTCCAGGACAAATATTTCCCCTGGTGAGGGCAGGGAGCAGGTCCAGTGCACTTGTATGTCTGTCCAAAGCTCAAGTACAAAGGTCACGGAGTTCACTGGCTTTCCTTTAGTCTTCTAACCTCAGTTCTGATTTAGAAAAGCAATCCTGGGATAGGCTTGCTTGCAGAGGGCTCACCCTGTTAGCAGTGACTAAGCAGTATACTTTCCTTTGGCTACACTGGGAATTTATGCACTGAAAAGAATCCTGGCCCAGTCTGCTGACCTTCTCTGGATATCTGGTCATCACGGATTATCAAACAGGAACGTGTTCCATCCTTTCTACAAATTATATTTAAGCTTGGGTTTGCAAAGTTAGGTAGCCTCCTGCCATGGAATGTTTCATAGTCATTTATTTGGCTGGTCAGTCTGTTTTTTAGTTGCTTCTTAGAAACACTTCCTATAAACAAAATGAATACCCTCCCCTAATGGAAGGTACAGTGTAGACTCTTGATGTCCAAAGCTTCTGCTGCAAAACCCATGAAGGAGGGATGGCTGATAGCCAGCCAGGTCAGGAGGGCCAAGAGAGACGCAACAGACAAGCAGCAGAGAGTGGGGGTAGGAGAAAAAAGGGGGGGTAAAAGAGGCAGGCCATAAGAGAAAACAAACCACCCAAAGGAAGAGAACCCACTGACAGCACAGGAAGACTAAGAGATATTTGGTAGTCAGCTGAAACTGAAAGATCAGGAATAAAAGGCATAAAAAAAAACAGAAGATAAAGAAAGCGAGTGGGGGTGATAAAGACCTGAAGAAGAGGTGTACAAAGAAAAATAATGTACCTAAATAATTCCTCATGGTCCAGATAACTCAAAGGGAGCTAGCGTCTCAGCCAGAGGGCATAGTCTCTGTCTCATATTCCCCTGTGCCTTGTTAATGTGGCTTCTCTATCACTAGGCCAAGGGCTCTTAACCTTATCTATGTCTGGTGCCCTTTGGCAGTCTGACAAGCTTAGGGACCCCAGAATTATGTGTTTAAATGCATAAAATGCAGTATCTAAGATTATAACACAAATTTTATTGAGATAATTGTATATAATACATAAACCGTTGTGACCTACTAATGTGTGCGTAACAAGATCTAATGGTGGGACTAATGGCTTCCATCATTTCAAAGCAGGGATGAGCATAAGTGCTGCTGTGAGCTAACTGCAGCGACTGTATTATGATATTAAGACACCTGATTTATATTGGTGACAAAATCGCTGGTACTGCTATTGCATTTGAGGTTGTGGCCTGCATTCATAATAGAATGAAATGCTATATTGTAGTTCAATATTAGTAAACAAGTTTGTGACATTTTTTCCGTTCAAGTTCATGGATTCCTAGACTTCTATTGATAGATATCTTGGAGGTTTGTGGCCCCAAGAACCCCAGACCAGGGTCATCATATAATTTATTATCTACAACTGGAATATAGTAGGTGTGAATTGGGATGGGCCTGGGAAAATTGTAACATAGGGTCCTCTTAGCTTCTATTACCTCTCTGGGATCTCTCTCCCCAGACCAGTTTTCACTTTTCTGGACCAAGGAATTGGCTTTATCTGCCTATTCCTAGGGATCATGGTTGTGGATACTGACGGGCTGTGGGAAGTGGAGAATAACTTTAGCTGAAAGAGAGTCCCATGTCAGGGCCACAGCCAGGCTATGGGATGCCTTTGTAAGAACTGGAAATGGGCTTCCATGGAGCAACAGCAGCCTCTGGCTCCCGGTTGGGTGAGCACTGGCCTGCATTTCAGTTCCCAATGACTGCTTTGGCCAGATGCCCTGGTAGCCTTGGCCAATTTCACCTGAAGTGAGGTTGAATTATCAGACAACATTGCATTTTAACCGGACGTTTCAACTTCCCCTCAGAAAATTTTTTTTTCAAAGCAGTGCTGCCACAATGGCTTTAAAGGTTCACTTCCTTTCCCTGCCCACTTCCTAGCTGTCAGGAAATGGCCTCAGTGCAGGCAGGTAGATGGAGACCCATGGGAAAAGGCCAGGATCTGAAGAATTCTTGAACTGGATATTAAGGCCTTGAGCTATGGAGAGGGGACTGTGGTCATGGAGAGTTTCTTAAACAGATGGCTCATATTGTCCTCTGTTGAGGGAGGATGACAGAATGTCCCTGCTCCTGGAGATCCCCATGTTTCTGTCTGTTCTAATCGGTGAAGTGGAACCTCCTTAGTGGAAGAACAAGCTCTCCTAAGAAAGCCCTTGACTTTGCAAGAGGAGGCAATATCTTAGAAAACACCCTCTTTTTGTGCACATAGACTATTTGACCGGGAACCAGGCAACCTGGTTCTAGTTCCAGCTTTGGCCCTAACCAGTTCAGTGGCTTTGGGCTGGTTAAATTGACTGCCCTCTGCTCCACTTCTCCAGTAAGAGGACGACTGGAGACCAAATGGTTTCTAAAGCCCCTTCCAGCTCTATGGTCTAATGTCAAAGATGTGTCTTATGTTATTCATACTCTATATGATGGCTTCCCTGTTTAAGCTGGTTCAAGATCACTTCTTTGCTTGGGCCTTTCAGCCCTTACATGCCATGGATCCAACAATGATAGATGGATACTCTACAGTCCCGAGGGTCTGTGACACCTGGAGTGTTTCTGGGAGCCTAGAATAAGGGGATGGGGGTTGGGGATGGGGGTGGAGGGAAGAATAGCTGACAGCTAAAGGGATAGAGTAGGAAAGGAGTGGAACAATTGATAACTTTCCTTGCAGCAATAATTGTCACTCAGGAAAGATGTAGGAAGAAGAAAAAAAGGTTTCTAAAATTTTGACTGTGCCTATCTTGTGCCCAACTCTTTATAACCATATGATAATGTCACTCCTTGCTAAAAACTCTTAAACTACTCCTTGCTGCATCGAGGAGGATTACATCCTCAGTATGTTTTAATAGGTCCTTCATCACCTGGTCCTGCCTGTCTCTTCATCTGTCATTTTCCCTGGTGTATCCCACACCCTGGTGTGTTAGTCCTGGTTGGCGCTGCCGATTCTTCACATTTCTTCTCTCGAACTCTGTGTTCAGTGATATCATGTTGATAGCTTGAAATCACCTCTGGTGGGAGTATTTACACCACAGAAACTGACAGACACTATAAAGCAGGGCTTTTTGCCTGGAAAGTCTGTTGCTAAAATTCACCAGCACACATCACTACCCCTGCCCCACCAAAAGACTTGCATTTCTTGCCACAAAAAGTGCTCTTTCACATCTTTCTCCATTTGCTATTCCCTATTCCTGACAGTTCATCTGTCCTTCCTCCTTGCCTCTATCTTTCCCTTCTTCTCTCCCTCCCTTCCTTCTGTCTAACTGTCCATCCACTTACCCACACACCCATCTATCCAGAGGTAGCCAGACTCAGTTCTAATTCCTTTTCTGCCACTTAATAGCTGAGTGAGTGACTCTGGGAAAATATCCTAACCTTAAATATGCCTCAGTTTTCTCCATGTAAAATGGGTATAATAATAGTTAGTTGTGAGGCTTAAATGAGTTAATACGATAAGAGGTGTGAACAGTGTTAGGCGCATGACAAGTACTGTTTAAGTCCACTATTGATCACAAGATTATTGATTGGTTACTATGTACCCAGCACTGAATATACACAAATGAAAAGAGGTTCAATAAAACAAGCACAAGAAAATATTCAAGAGCCTTAAACAAGGCCTGGTTAGTTGTTCCAGGTAAATCCAAATTGTTTCATGGAGCCAGAGGCACTTGAACTGAATCCGGAGATTGATCACATATACCCACCAAACTGGCAAGACAGATAGAGGCATCCCAGGAGGAGGGAAATCTCGTGAGCACAGGAACAGAAGAGGGAGCAGCATCCCTGTTAGGGTTTTGTGCAGCTGAGCATGAGATCACGGAGGGGGAGGGGGTCTTTGATCATATTTGCGTTGTGGCAAGATCCACGGGGAAGTGAGCTATAGTTTGCTCCTAGCTCTGCCTCTCTGTTGCCTGCACTGGTACAGGTCTGAGCTTTGGATTTTCCAAAAAAGTGAAAAATCCAGATTTTTATGCAAAAGCTCCTAATGTTTAATCTAGAGCTAATTCAATTAAAAACAAAACAAAACAAAACAATAAACAAAACAAAACAAAACCCATCCACAGGCTGTCTTCAGCCTCCTGCAGAAGAGTGGAGCCTCAGCTTCCCACACTTGTGTAAAGATAAGATCTGCAATTGGAATTCCTGATTTTGGATGTGATTTTGCCATTAGTTATGTGACCACAGATGAGAGTCCCTTATTCTCTCTGAGCCCCGATTTTCTGCCCAATGGCTATCAGATTCCTTGTCCTACAGACCTTGCTGTGAGGAGCCTTCTGGATTGTGGAGATAAAAGCCCTTGCAAAGAACCAGACAGGTATTAGAATTATTCCCAGGCCCTATATGCTGTGGCAGAGCCATACACTCAGTACAGCCCAAGCCTGATTTAAGTCACCCAAAGATACCCGAACATCCTCACCTGCCTTTTTAATTTTAATGATAGATGGGGGAAGAGAAATGTAGGAGTATTTTTTTTTCCCTTCATTCTGTTAAAAACATCTCAAGGAGCTTGGTGTTCCATTTTGGAAGTCTGTATGTCAGAGATCCAGCTAAGTGTTACTGATTGCTTCTGCATGGATTCAGGATCATGGAGAAATGTGCACCCAGTCCCTGAGTGGCGTGTGCTAATTGTTTCTTGGAGGTGGGGGAGAACTCTGAGAAGAAGTCAGTCGACTAGGTGTTAGTCCAAGTCATGTCAAAATCTGCACTTGCATTTATATAATTTCCCCTATTTTGATCCCTTTCTATTCCAAACTCGTTTTGATTGTGCAGGCTTTTAAGGAAGTGGTCAAACTTTAGAAGAGTCGAATTTTTTCTAGCTGAGGAGCCGAGCTTGGTGGACGTTGGCCTTCACACAGCAGAGAGGTGAATATGCACTCAGCTTCGCCAGGTCCGGTTAAAAGCACTCTGTAACTGCAGCTTTGTGAAGACTTCATGCTGATTATAGTACATTGAGTCTTGATGTTATTCTCATTTTGTGTTATCTTTATTTGTTTTGTTGTATTGCCTGCCTGAACTTGATCATGAGAAGCTTCAAAGATGCAGGCAAGCCTTGAAGTAGGGATACTTGACTCACAAAAGGACATCAGTTATGGATTTTGGCCCCACTGAAGAGATCTTACTATTTCTCCTTCAGGAGCTGACCTGAGCTTCAGAGTCTATTTCACTCTTCTCCGAGCCCCAAGCCACCTGGGCCTTCAGGACTGAGATGTCAGATACTGTTGTAGCTCTCATCCCCTATTGGCATCTGAAGGCCTGTCCCCCCTAACCACTGTAGGGGCCACACATCAGAGGCACTAAGGTCCTACTCTTCTGAGACAGATTTGAAACACTCAAGTCTACCGAATTAACATAGGTGAAATAGCACATTGGATGTTAAGGAGGTGTTGAAGCCCTAATCCCTAATGTGATGGTATTTGGCGTTGGGGCCTTTGGGAAGTAATTAGGTTTAGATGAGATCATGAGGGTAGGGCCCTGATGATGGGATTAGTGCCCTTGTAGGAAGAGGCACCAGAGAGCTTGCTTGCTCTCTTTCCACCCATATGCATGGAAAGGCCACGTGAGGATACAGCAAGAGCATGGTCATCTGCAACCCAAGGAGAGTGCTCTCACCAGACATTGACCATGCTGGCACCTTGATCTTGGACTTCCACTTTCCAGAACTGTGAGAAATAAATTCCTGTTCCACCTAGTCTATGGTATTTTGTTATGGCAGCCTGAGCTGACTAGTACAGGAGGTTACTATAGGTTAGCCTGGGCACCTAGCCACTTTGTGAAACACCTCTTTGAGCAAAGATGTTCCTGTTTTTGTATGGCTGTATCTAATGTTGACCAACAGCCTGGCACATCTTAGGTACTCAGTAACTTCTTGTTGAATGAATAAATGAACACGAATGAATGGGGTGTAAAACATCCAATTTATAAACACACATTTGGAAAACAGTTTATTCGGGTGTTGGGATTTGCTGCAATCCAAGTTTGAAATGAAGGGAAAATAAATTCTTTTAGAGTATATTGTGTGTGTGTTATGTGTGTATGTGCATCTGTAACTATATCTGTATCTAGTCTATAGCCGTATGCACCAAGCTGTTAATGGCCTGTGCTTTTTTACTAGCTCACCCCATGGAGACATAATGATAGTAAAACAAATATAGTCAGCATGCTTTTCTATTTACCCAGCATGCAAAAAAGGGACTGTTTCTAAGTATTCGCAATTTCATCATGGTCTACTAGAACTATTCTACATAAAGAGATGCTGAGTTGGGCTACTGACTTACCAACATCTAATTAACTTAAGATTAGTAAAATAAAAAAGAATAGTCATTTCTTTATAAGAGAGTCATAGAACCTTGACAATGGAAAGAACTTCTGAGGTTCCTTTTAATTTTAAATCCTCAGTGGGCGGGGTGCCATAGAAGGATGTGATTTTTCTGACAAAATGGTGACTTTCGGGTTCTTTCTTGTTCTTCTGAGAAATCTCTCAGACACTACAAGGGGTTTGCTCCGTGGCTTTTGTCTCTCGAGAATGGAGAAGCTGTTTCCTCAAGATGCTATTCATCTTTATTCATATCTGGGTGCAGACGAGTTCAGAATGTGTGGGTGTGGGATTTGAAGAGCCTGAGTGCTTAGGTAACAGTTGGCATACCAGTTGTGCAATGAAGAATATATTGACAATATTAAATTGTGGGCTGAATCTTGTTTTTGGTGTTTAAAAAAAAAACAGAACAAAATCTCTAAAAGTGACAGCGTTGCTTTTATGCCAGGGGTGTTTCTCAATGTTGAGACAACAGTGCTGAGAAATATGGGCCTCCAATATGCATCACTTTCATCTGCCTAGCCTGGTTTTACTGTATAAGCCCCACACGGCCCTCTTTCTAACTGGTGCTGTAGTGTTTCTAAATATACCTTCGTATTGGACTCAACTGACTCAGAGAAATAGCTTCAGTAATAACAGGCAAGATCTCAATTCACTTTTTATATTGGCGGTGGAAGAGCCAACTGATTTCTAGAAAAATTAGTGGTAATTTATGGAGTGACTAGGAAGTTACTGTTTGCTCCCCAACCTCCAAAACCTCTAAGCTGTCATCGACTTCTAGGACTTTCTCAGGTGAAATTGGGCACTATTACTTCTTTTAAAATGTTGTGTTTCTTTCTCTACTTTACCTTTTCTTTGTGCTGACAACAATAGAGAAGTAAGACAGAGAAACCTTCTTTCTACTCTGTTGTGGGTGGAATGGGAAGTGTGAGTGTGACTGTGACCAGTGCTAGGTCACATTTTTGGGTTCCACGTGTGGCAGGTGTCTCTAGTAAAAATACGTGGATATTCAGGGTTCCAGATTAGTAATATGTTGCCTTGGTCAGGGGGTTTTAACCATTGTTCCTGCTATATGTCCTTTGGACAGTCCAGTGAAACTTATGTACCCCTTCTTATTTTTTTAAATGTAAAATTATTATTTTTAATTTGTTTAAATTAAATGTAAAAATGTTTTTGAATGTAAAAATTAAAGTACATAGGATTATAAAGAACAAAAAAAAATGTACAAAACACCCTGATAATCACAGAATTTATGGCATGATGGATGACCTATATCACTGCCAATCTGTCATCAATATTAAAAAAATTACTGTAAATAACACACTTCAATAGTTAGCTTAACCATCAGATGTGATTGAACTTGTCTAGTTTGGACTTGTAGCCCACATGCCTATCATATTTCAAAACACAATGCTAATTTGTGAAGAATTAAAAATTCTCATTTGAACTGTCCAGTTTTTCAAAGCTATAACAAATAAATGGCTGACTTCTTTCCTTGTATCCATGAAGAATGAACAAGTGTAGATAAGGCAGACCATAAAGCATCCTAAATGTCTGGATCACTAGGTGAGAAGATGCACCTTCCCCCTTTGGTGGCTGAATGACTACCAGATGAGAAGTTGACCAATAGTTGCCTCTATATGTTATGAGGGGCTGTAGTCAGGAAGAATTAACTGCCATGATTTTAAAGTCATGATGTGCATAAATGGTATTTCAGGATTTCTGGAACAACCGTGTTATCATATAAAAAAAACTGTGATTTTTGTTGGTGACATTACAGGTACTGATAATAGTAGTGTAGTCTGTTGCTTGCTTTAAAATGAAAGGAAATGCCAAATTCCAGTTGGAGATCAGTGGGAAAAAAAATCAGAAAAGGCCTTCCGTAGTTGTGGGATCTGCTGCATTCTAGCCATGGCCACACTGGGGGACCATGGACCCCAAGTTGAAAACCTCTGTATCAAGATGGTAGTCAACACCTGATAACATGGAAAATAACAACCAATGCAGTTTTCAGACAGATGATACTTGTAGAAGGGATTATAAAAGAATGTCATTTTCTGTTTGGTAATTTATTTAAGAAACATACCAGAATTCAACCTAAAGTGTGTGGTTGGCTTCATAACTGGGCCCTTTGGAGAGAGAGGCTGTTGGCTTTATTCAAAATAGTGTTGGGTCTTCTTTGAGAGCCAGTGTTATAATTTTTTGAATATTGTCATCAATACTAAATTTTAAACTGTTTTGGGATGGGTCTGGTGTTTTGAAATAAGCCAAAGTCATTTGAAGTAAGGCTGCTGTATGTAGAAGATGATCAAGGTGTGCAAATACCAGATTGGACTTGAAAATCTTAAGACTTTCAGAAGGGACTCATCAGCTGTTCCAACATGGGTGGAGGTAGAGTAGGGATGAGATCCGGAAAAGATTGCATTTCCAAAATGATAACATCCTTGGAATCAGCTTACAGCCCTGTGGGGTGACTACTTTATAGAGGGACCTTCATTTCCCTCTATAAAGTAACATTCTCAAATGGTTTCCAGATATTTAGTGACAACATTAAATAGTCACATTCTGTACAGTCTTGAATAGAACTGCTCTGTTCAACAGAAATATAATGCTTGCTACTTATGTAATTTTAAAATTTCCAGTAGCTGCATTAAACAGGGAAAAAGAAAAAGTTGAAATTAATTTTAATAATATATTTTACTTAACCCAATATGCCCCAAATTATCATTTTAACATAAAAGCAAATTAAAATTTATTCAATTTTTTTTTCATAGTGAGTCTTTGAAATCTAGTGTGTATTTTATATGTACAACACATTGCACTTTGAACATTGAATTTTCATCAGAAACACTTGGCCTATATTTAGATTTCATAAAATTTGCAGTTGAAAAAATAGGTTCACATATCCAACTTGCTTCAAATATACTTAAATATTTTCCAATAACTGAATTGAGTATTAGGTTTTAAATTTAAATTAAGCACAAATAAAATGAAACATTTAGCCTCTCAGTCACACTAGCCACATTTCAAGTGCTCAGGAGTCGCATGTGACTAGTGGTTACCATATTGGATGGTACTGGTCTAGCTTATATGGGGAAACAATGGGAGAGGTATCCAGGGGCACAGTGTGGACATTTAAACTCTGGAAAAATTAAAAAGAGACACTTGTCCTTCCAGTTTTTTTGTCCTATGAAACAGTTCTTTTAGTCTCCTGTTAATCCAGTATTTTTCCAAAAGCTCCCCATCTTTTCCTTAGAATCCTTTTATATGACCCTCCTAAGGGCCTTTCCTCATGAGTCCTCATCATTTACATCCAGGGGCACTATATGGTCTCTGCTTCATAGATGGAAGGTTCAGGGATGAATTTAGATAATTAGATGAAGACAGGAAATTAACCCTGCTCCAGATTCTTATGACTAAGCAGTTACACCACGGGAGTAAAGTTTCCTGACTCTAAGCCCCGCTGGACGCCCATCACACTCAAAGCGCTCTGATTCTGATTCTGAGGATTTGGGATGGGTCCCAGGAAACTGCATTTTTATCAAGTCTTCCATACTCTCCCCACCTCCCCCCACTAAGTGATTCAGAGCAGCCTAATTTAAGAACTACTACCCTGAGCATCCCTCCTCTCACTGTATTTTTTTTGCCAGTAGTTCATAAGTTGTGTTCTGAGGACCCCCTTCATCAAAATGCCCTCTGTCTTGTTAAACTGAAGATTTCTAGGCCCTGCTCCAAAACAGCTAAATCAGAATATCTGAAAGTGTGGCACTAGGAATCTGCATTTTTAACAAGTTCCTTAAGTAATTCTTATGCTTACTAAATTTAAAAAACTCTTTTATGCGGACCCCTCAACCCAGCTTAGAAATATGGAATTCTTCAATCTCAACCTTTCTCATTCATCCTCTTTCTCCATGTCTGATGTTTAAAAATCCACAATGTCATATTTATTCTACCTCCTCTGTATTCAGGTCATTTAACAAATATGCATTTGTTCCAGGGACTGGGAATACGGAGATATAGATCATGAGATCCTGTCTCTGACCTTAGAGAGCTTGTAGACATAGGAGAGAGAGCCAGATCTATGGAAAACTGAGTTCATATAGCATTACAAGTGGAGTGTTACATATATGTGCTGGGTGCAGTGAGGATACAAAGGAGACAAGAGGCATATCCACATGGGTCGTGAGTTGCTGAGAATGGCTTAAAAAGGGCTTCAGAGACCCTGGGTTGATCCAGGGAAAGATAAAATTGGTATTCTACCAGACAAATCAAGGAGGGCAGGGACACCTGGAGACTTAGTATGAATTAGGATGTGAACAGGGTAGCAGAGCCGTTATGAATGACATGGAGTAACAGATTTACTGTAGGGCTCAGACCTTATGGAGTTGTGGGAGCTGCTTGGAATGCAGAGGTCTGGCAGGGCACAGGTGGACGAGCAAAGAGAAATCACTGGGCAGGGACCATGAAGGGAGCTGATGAGAAGGTCTACAGAAGGTGTTGCCTCTCCTTCTGGTGGTGAGCTTGAAGTTGCTCGAGGTCAGCAGGACTCAGAGGGGAACAAATCAGGTCTGAAGTGAGGGGATGCAAGGACACACTGGAACCCGGAAGGATGAAATGGAACCTGTGCCTATAGAAGAAGCTGGTGTCCCTTGCCCGGGAGCTGCACACACAGACTCAGAAACTGAGGCTGGAAACCTAGTGGGAGCCAGGAGAGATGTGGGCCCACCTCTGCCCTCACCAATGAGGTAAACCAGCTAATCAGTGACAGTGTGTGCAAGCTGTGACAGTGCCCTCCAAGTGTAAGGCTGTGGCTTCACTTCTGCTTCCAAATTTCATGCAGATTTCTATTGTGGCCAACCTTAACTTGAACCCCACAGGGAAGGGAATTCTGGGAAACATGGTCAAATGAAGCTGAGTCAACACAATACAAAATCACTAGAGTTGGCTTAGGAAACCTGTGCTGGGGGTGGCTGGATGGGGCATAGGGCATGTTCAGGTGGGGGACTGAGGTACTAGTAAGCTGGGTATCAGTCCACCAAAAGAGATAAAGCTGCAGTGGATGCCCTTGAGGGCCCTGCTAGATATTATGGACTTTATCCTCTGAATGGCAATCGATTATAAATGAAGGAGTAACAGAATCAGATGTTGGGATGAAAGAGAAGGGAGAGTCCCTGAGAATGTCCTGGGCCGATGGAGAGTTGACTATCTACCAGCTGCTGGTACAGATGGGGGGTGGGGGGTGGTGGGTTTCTCACTCCATCCCTGAGCCAGCCAGGCCTTCTGCTCCACAAGGGTTTGACCTGAGGTGGAAAGGAGGTGGGAGGTCCAGCCATAGAATAATTGTCAGGAGGTCTAAAGCTGACTTTTTATAGCATGATTATACATTGGCAGGAATTAGGATGGGCAGAGTTACTAAAAGCATTCGAGTGTGGGCTGGTCCAGTCTGCACGGTTCCTATACGCAGGGACACAGGGAAAGATGGTTGTTCGGGGAGTAGCAAAGATGACAAGGGTGAGGTTTGGGAATGTCCTTCTTTTTGCGTCTGGATACATTTGTGGTTGAAAGAGCATTTAAGAGGGACGCAGGAAGCCAGAATGTGGTTTTACATATGTGTGTGTGTGTGTGTGTGTGTGTGTGTGTGTGTGTGTGGTTATATACACATGTGGTGTATATGTATAGACAGGTGGTTTTATACATAAATAGCTATACAGGCTCAGGCCTCAGCATGGGGAGTAGAATGAATTGGCCCAGGCATCTTAAGTTGGGGATGAAGTTCCTGGTTTGCCACCAATTAGCAGTGTGACCTTAAACAACCCACCAAGTGCCTCTGGGCCTCAGTCTCCTCCTGGGAAATGGAGAGGATGTAAAAAGTCAGAAATCCTATGATCCAAAATGCATGTTTTACAGGCCACGAAGAGTTATCTTCTGGAGGACACAGTGATTCCATCAGTGTCTGAGTTCGCCTGAGTAGCATTTTCCTGAGCCCTGTTTTCAATCTTGCCTGTTGAGGGATTAGGAAATGAGTGGAGAGGCAATCAGTCTGGAGTCAGGGGACTATAGACAGCAGCTGTGTCTCTCAGGAGTTGCAGGTGTTGTCATTTATTTGGATGTTGTCCCTGGCTTGATCTGTCAACCTTGGCACCTTCTTGTTTCCTTGGTTCTTGAGAAGGCCTTCTGTGCCAACTCTGTCTACACGCACGGACACACGCAGACACACACAGCAATCTGACCACACTCTAATCAGCATTTCCCCAAGTACCTCATTGTAGTATGAGCGGTAGTTTTAGATGTGCACACATTTTTCTTGGTATTTGTGTATACTTTGATAGGTATTAAAAAAATATAGGAGGCATAGCAAAACCATTTATATTGATAATATTTCTTAGGATAAGAAATGGTTTAAATAAGTAAATTGAATTAAAGAAAAAGATTGCGTGAATGCTAATACAGGTAGAACTTGGATGTAGCAAAATTCTTGAAGGTAGTATGTGACTGACTAATATGTGGGAAGCACTAACTTAATCATATTAATGAGGCTTTTAACAAATTCAGGTGATACCTGATACCTATGTCATTGGTTTGGTATTCCAGCCTAAAAATTCCTTTTGGAAACCTCAGTTATTTCACATCTACTTTATATTGGTCATGTTAAGTATTTAGAATTTTATAATTTAACCTGGATATAATTAGGGGAGACAATCAGGCAAATTAAAATAAAGAGAAATTCTGTAAAACAACTGGCCCCGGACTCTACGAAAATGTCAGTGTCATAAAGGATCAAAAACAAAAAGAAACAAAAAACAAAAGAACATGGCTAGGTAACCATGGCTAGATTAAAGGAGACTAAAGAGATATGACAACTAAATATAATGTATGTTCCTTGATTGCTTGATTCCTTGATTAATCAAAAATAAAAAGTTGTAAAAGACATTTGGGGACAATTAAAAAAATCTGAAAACCAACTGCTTATTAGAAAATAGTATAGTTATAAATTTTAAATTTTCTGGGTGTGATAATTGTAGTAGAGGGGATTATTCTTGGTCCTAGGAGATTCATGCTTAGAAGTATTTAGGGATGAAGTACATCAGTGTCTGCAAATAATTCTCAAATAGTTCAAGCCAAAATATGCATGCATATGCATATGTTTACATGTACACATAATGCCCATATATACATACACATAATACACACATGCACGTACATATACATAGACACAGAGACATACATGCCCACATGCATAGACACATGCACATGCATTCACACGTACATGCTCACATGTGTACAAGGAGAGATAAAGCAAATGCGACAGAATATTAACAGTTGGCCAATCCAGAGAATTCATCGTGCAGTTCTTGCACCCTTTTTCTGTAGACTTAGACTTAAAAATTTTCAAAATAAAAAGTTATAGAAAAATATTGCATTTTTTGAGATAGAGAAGTCTCAGAGACAATCTAAGATTTTCATCATGTACATCAAGAAGTAGGTGTTGACGAGTTGAATAACATTTTCTTGAGCCTACTAAGGAGCATGCTTACGTGGGTGCGGAGAGCCACAATGGCTTCGCAACTATTCCACAGCTAAGATTCCCTCTGCCAAGTAACCGTTAGACATAAAGCTGGTCTCTGGTCAGCAGAGCTGAGGACGGCTCCTGGTGATTGTCTGGACTCTAGCTTACATAGGCTTCATTATTACAGCTGATAAAATAATACTTACACACAGAATAGCCTCTGTTACAGTATAATAAGAATTTTGTGGATTCAAAAGTCCTTCAATAGATATTTATTGATTTTCTACAATGCTCCAGGCATTGTTCTTAGAGACTGGTAGAAGACAGTTAAGATCGTACTTCTCTTGGAGATTATGTTCTGGAGTGGGAGGGATAGAAGTAGCCAAGCAAGTAATGAGATAAATTGCATGACTTCAAAAATTGCTAAGTCTTGTGAAGAAAAAGAAAATGATGAGAGTAACATGACAGAGAGTGATGAGGCAGGGTAGGATGGTCGTGGAAGGCTTCTCTGAGGAGATGACCGATCGTTAAGACCGTGAGGAAGAGCATTTTATTTTATATGTCTCTGCTATTTATTCCTAATTCTCCTAGCCTTTGAGTTTGATGTCAAGGTCAAGGGTCATCTGAAATCTGACTGTTCTGCTGGGCTGCCACAGGGTCTGTGTTTCTGTTTTGGTCCACACCAAGTGACCACGGACTGGGGCCACCAGTTGGGTGTGCTCTTGTTTCCTCATTCTTTTGTTGATAAATGCAGATGTTCTCTGTGTACTTTCTGACTTTATCATGGACTTTTTAGAAAGTTTAATGGAAAAACTGCAGAAATCCCATCATTTGCTCATACTGACACATGGTACTGAAAGTGAGTTATTGTCCCTGAATAATGCTGCAGGAAGCCTTCCAACCAGCAATTTTCAATAATGCCACGTTGGCACCCCTCTGAATTACTATCTGCTTTTGCTAATTCAGTATGACAGGTTTCTAAAGCAATTTGAGCTCTTGTAAAAGCAGTGACTGAGAGAGTTTTCAAACTTGCTTGAGGGAGGGTAGGGGAAAGAACTTATATTGCATTCTCCTTGCAACACTGATCAAGATCCATTTGGATTCATTGCCTGGAGGCATTAAATATGTTTTATTTTTTCTTCTCCAGTCACCTTTTCAATTTCATCTGATAATTACATTCTATCTGCAGTGCTTGAATTTACCCCAGAGTGTAGAACCATCAGCTAATTCTCTAGCCCAGACGGCCACCAAGGATAGAAAGCGAAGACAATATTTCTTAGCACTTTGAGAAATTTCAACTTTTAAAATTCAGGCCAAAATTATGCCTCTCATGTAGAATCACTCAGGAGTTAGGTCTGCAGGTAAAAAGGATCCTATGTAGGGTTCAGAATATCGATGTTCCTTCTATTTCCCCTGTTTCTACCTCGGTGAACCAAAGCTGGCTTTCCAGATGGCAGGGTGTGGGCTAGGCAGCATGGCGTAGTATAAGACATAGGATTTGGAGTCAGAGAACCTGGTTTGAGTCCCAGCCCCACCACTTATGACTGTGACCTTGGCCCAAAGCCTGGCCCATAGTAGATATTCAACAAATATGAGCCTCATTTCCTCCTTCCCCTCCATCTTGTTTCTTTATGCTTGGTCATGTACTTTCAGATAGAGAGTCCCTTCCCACCTTCCCAACTAGTCTCTTACCTTTCTCTCCCTCAGCTCCAGTCAGTCATGCTGGCCTGGTTTCTGTTTGTAGAACATGCCAAGCATATGACTGCTTCAAAGTTGCTGAACTTGCACTTCCTTCTGCTTGATATGTCCCTCCTTCAGGTCGCCCCATGGCTTTATACTCACTTCTTTCCATTCTCAGCTCAAATGTCACCACTGAGAGCAGCCTCTCCATCTCTAACATATTGCCCTGATTGGTTTTCTTCATGGCTTCTCTCACTATCTAAGTTATCCTGATAATTAATTTGTGTTTTATGTTTATTATCTATTTCCCCCTCTCAACCCTGAGCTCCCGGGGAGTAGAGGCCTTGGCTATTGTGGGTATACCAGCACCTGGTACATACTAGTTGCTCAATAAATATGTGTTGCATGGAAGTTACTGGAAACTCCATGAGAGATGGAAGAGCCTCAGAGGGCTGTTCTGAAGATCAGATGATACAAGGCTTCTGAGAGTACTTTGGAAATTATAAAACACCACTCAGATAGCACTTATTATTAAGCCTTCCCTGCCCTGTCCATGAAGCACCCTTTTCCATTGCCCCAGCCTGAATTATCCTCTTCATATTCCTGCAGCATTTTCTGTAAATACCTGGCATTTCTGACACATGATTTAACTTCTGATACATCTCATTGGCAGGAGTTTCAGATGAAACTTGGAGGAATTTGAAGCAAGAGGAAAAATCCTCCAGCTTGGAAATTGGTACTCAGCAAATGGTTTACAGGTGTAAGCTTCAATCCTATGGAGTATGCAGCGCATGCAGCATTTAAACAATGTCCAGCATCAGAGGGAGACTGTATGAAGAATTGGGCTACACACAGCTTCCCTGTGCCATGTTTGGCTTAAGGAAAATGGCGTCGTTTGCCTGGTTTTGGGGAGGCAGGAAATAAATGCAGAGGGTCTAGCTTGGAGGCAAATACAGTGGCGCCATTGCCCATTTTTTTCCTTGTGTTCCTTCAAGACAACAGTGCAGTGATGAAGGAGGACAATGCTGAGAATGAGCAGCCAAGTACATCTTGCCCGTGTATGGTATAAGGATTTTTTTCATCTACCTACTTTTGTGGAAAACTTTCAACCTTTGCTATTTATGACCTTTTCAGGCTTCAATCAAGATGTAGTCTATTGGCTTTGAAAGAGCTTGATTTAAATTGTGGAGGGAAAGGAAGAGAGTTTCAGAAATCTCAATCTATTATTCATGATGTTTAGAAAGATGTGTTTTTTTAGAAGTGTGAAAATCATCCTATTAGAGACTGAATCAGCTAATGGTGCCAATTTCAGACAGTGAAACCCCTCCCTCGCTGACACCTTTTACACACAGTATGTAAGGCTGCCTTGCCTTCTCCCCTCCCCACTCTCTCTCAATTTTTCCAGGAAATTAAAAGGAGTTCTTTAAGGTTCAGTGGAAATTGAAATCTCTCATTTAAGAAAATGAAACCAAATCTTGAATTTGGGAAAAATTACTTCACCTGTGGCTCTCAAAATGGATAGCTTCCTTCTTTCTTCAAGTATAAGAATTTTGATAAACTGACTCAGGAAAGGAGATTGCATATCCGATCTATTTTCTCCTCTTCCCTCCCCAGAGGAACAGAATCCTGCCCACATCTCCTAGGACATGAGGTCTCTTCTTTAAACTCCCAAGAGAAACCCTCACACAAATGCTCATATCTACTGGGGGAAAAAAAGTACCTAGCACAAGGATTTTGATGTTGATGCAAAAATATTTTAATTGTAATATTTTTAATTTTTAATTTGAATGATTTCAAGAATGAATAATTGCAACACCAAATTTGTAATAAGGATTATGCCTTAAAATCAGCAAAATATCTGTAATAAAGATAAATATACTGACTGTCTAAACTCTCTTAAACTTACTTTTCTCCTTAAAGGCAACTCACAAATGAGAATGAGGCATTTTTCTCTTTTGGAGAGCTGATGGTTTATTGTAAGGAGCTTTGTTTAGAGAGGAGAGGTGAATTAATTAGCACAGGAGAAGTCACAAATTAAGTGCAGCCCTGAAATACAGCTCATTCAGAGGATTGACACCTCTTTTATTTATTTATTTATTTATTTAGTGTTTACAATTGAAGCTATTTGTGTTTTCAAGAAAAGAATTAGAAATAGAAGGTAGAACTTACATTCCTAAAGGGGTCCAAGGGTTTTACCTTGTGTCATCTGACTCAAGACCAGGCTGTCCCAGGTAAGGCCAACTAACAAACAGACAGAATTTTCTTAGAACACCATGCAAGTGATTCTTTTGCTTGTTTGCTTGTTTTTGAGGGTGGAAAGCTTCTACTGGATTTTGTGGAAAACTAGCATTTGAGCTCTAATGTTTGAAGAGAATTCTTTGCCCCTCTGACTTCCCTATGCTTTGGGAATTCTGCGGGAATCTTTAGTTCAGAATATTTAATCTTTGATTCAGAATACTACATCAATGAACTGAAGAGAACTTTTCTAGATGCCTATTGTATGGCTATTTTTCCCAGATCGTCATCTTCATATTCCCTAAATTAAAAATAAATTCATACTCTGAGTTTTAATTTTGTGATGTTTGACCCCTTGTCTAATATCATATATCTCCATTATATTTGAAGGAGAATTTCCTCAATTCAGGTCTTTATCACTTTATACCTGTACCCAAGTTTGCTCCTTCTTTACCCACTCCCTCTACCTCAGTGCTTACTTCAGATTACCACCAGATTCATTTTCCTGAAATACCACTTTGAGTTGGTTACCTCCTTGCTTAACGCATTTGGCGACCCTCAGCTGTCTATGAAGTCCAATTCGTTAACCTGGTATTCGAGGCCACCCATAGCCGCATTCTACTTTTCCTAACACATTTCCTGGTGCATCTCAGTGCTCAAGCTGGACATCATCCAAACTGTTGCTTGACTTTTTAACACACTCTGCATTTTTTACACCCCTGATACAGTCTCTGCTTAAGACTTTCTCTCTCCTCTTTCTTTTTACTTATCCAATGCTATCGCATCCTTTAGAGACTCGGGTCAAATACTCGTGCAGGAGTTTTCCTTGATCCCCCCTGATTAAAGTAATCCTTCTTTTTAAGTAAGCTTGTACCTCATAAATTTATTTGCTCTATGTTTTTTGCCTTTTATAAGCTGCGTCCAAGACCATATGTCTGAAGGCTTAAGACCATGTTTCAAAACTTTGTGTACCCCTATTCACTGCCTAGCTTGGCATCTTACACATTGTAGGTATTCAGTAAATATCTGTTATTTGCTCTCAAAAGTTGAGGTAATGCCCTTTCTAACAAACAGGAGGGCTGGGTGGCTCCCATTTCAATGGGAATCAAATAAGCTTTTCTGTTGGGCCTCAGCAACTATGTCAGATCAGTTTACTGCCAGGATATAGGCTGCTGTATTCCAGGTTCTGAAAGGCCCAGGAAGGAGAGTGTGAAACGTATTTGGAAGAAGGGATCGTGCTAGATGTGGAAGGAGGACAGAGGGGTCACCCAGCTCACCCCATCAATGGCATGTCTGAGGCGGGGCAGTGGAGCAGCACACCCTGGGGCAGGCAATAAGCAGGCACATGGAGAATTTCAAACGGTCATAAAACCGGCTAAGAGTTGTTCTGCTTCTTATTATCACCAAACACTAACATTTCTAAATAATGTCAGAGATAAAATATTCTTTCCATTCAAAAATATGTGTTGCTGTGGTTACTGTTAAACTTTAATAATATACATAAGCTCCAAATTAGCACATTATTAATATTATTTAGCAAACGCTGTGTTCTACATGGAAGTTAATTCAGAGAAGTCCCAGTTATGCCGACTGGCGCACAGGGCCTCGGGGATCCACTCAATAAGGACATAACAGATCCATGATCCTTCTCTTGCTTCAGGCACAGCGTGTGTCCCCAGCCTCTGTGACACCACGTATTCTTGCATTTAAATAGTAGATTTGGAATAAATGATGGAGCACAATGATTATAAAAACAAATAGACCTTGAGTTACATTAATTCCGTCATTCTCTGTGACCACTTGTGGTTTTTATATGTGTTTAACATTTGGATACTTCAAAGTACATGATTTTGTTTGGTGAGTGCTCATTTTAGTTTATTCATGAAATATATTTGCTCCATTTCGTGCTTGTCACTGAACATTATTTCTTCGTGTAGAGGAGGGATATGTTAAAAATGATTTATTCCGAGAGTCATACGTGCTAACAATTCCCTTGCATCAGATGTGTTTGTTTTACTGAAGAAGACTTTTCTGGACGTCTCTAGAGAAGGCTCTACTCAATGTCACCTTATTAGAGAGGCTGTCTCGGATCAAGCATCTGAAGTATGTAATCACTCCCCTACCCCCTGCCCCACTCTCTACCATTTTTACCCCAGTTTGTTTCTCTTCTTTGTTTTTGGTTATCACCCCTTGATATATTATACATGAGTGTGTGTGTGTGTGTGTGTGTGTGTCTGTTCACTTGTTTAGTGTTTGTCTCCTCTGCTAGTCACAGATTCCGTGAGGTCAGGAAATTTGGGTTATCAGTGCTGTATCCTGGATACCTATAAGATAGTCTGGCATGTAGTCAATGCTAAATATTCGTTGAGTGAATGAATGAAAGAAGGAATGAGAGAAGTGTCATAATACATCCTATAGAGATCTTTCATTTATTTTCTTCTCATCTGAAGCGGGGAGAATGAACAGACCTTCAAATGGGTTACAGAAGTACGTTTTTGCCTAACCTTGAGGTAGATGGAAAACTGCCCCAACTTCCCCACTCATTGGTTCAGCCTGACTAGAAGGTGGCCATCCAATAAAAATAACCATATATTGAGAATTTACTATAGCTCGGCCCTTTAATATGTATTATCTCAATGAATTCTCAAAAAAGCCATTTTATAGATGAGAAAATAACACCACCAGTGTGATCATCTGGGCCTGCCCTGTCCCTGGGACCGGAGAGGAAGGACAGCTGGGGCCTGCGAGGCAGAGCCTAGCCCTTTATGGGATCCTCTCCGTTTCTCACAGCCTCCGCTGCTTTGGCACCTGGTCCTGCCAGCATATGCTGTGAGGAAGTGTTAGATGTCACCGCACAGCTGTGAAGCAAGGTGGAAGAGAGAAGTAAGAGGAATAGCACAGAAGAGCTGGGGAACAAAATGCAAGGCTTCAGAGGGGTAAGATAATAGTGTCAGCTCAAATGCTGCAAGAATAAAGGAGATAGTCCTCTGGGGAAGGATGTGTAAGCATCTGTTAGTCAATAGGGTCAACTGTGCTCGAGGGGGACGGGTCAGTTTCCTACGTCCATGTACTAAGTAAGTACTCAGTATTTTCCATCTTACTCTTTGAATTACTCACCCCACAACCCCACTTTTTTTTAAACAATCCATGGATGTTTTAGAGATTTTAAGTCAACTTTTTAAAAAGTGCATAATTTTTTATTTAAATTATACTAACAAAGTTAAAACAATGCTAAGGAAAGAACACAAAGCATCTCCCTAAATTTCAGGTGCTGAAGAATATTTTTCAATTTTTTTCTTGATTCTTCCCTTCCAGTTCACTGGTATGCACGTTTTTATTATGGCATAAGCCTGTATCTTGAATGTGCTGGAATCTGTTTCTAGAGGGAGTTGTTGTTTCCACTGCCACCAGTGCAAGGCATTGCCAGGGTCAAGGAGGAGGTGAAGGGATGATAACACCCCCTGGTAGGCTCACGCTTAGGGAGAGGCCACCCCAAACCAGAGGCTGAGCTTGTGAGATAAAAGAATGAACCAGATGTCAAAGAATATACCAAGGAACAGAGAATGAAAGTGCCTAAAAGACTGGTTAAGAAAAATTGAAAAGACAAAGGTAGGAAAAGAGAAAAATGAGGGAAGAAGATATTAATGGAAATTAATGAAAGGAAAATGACTTGCATCTCCCTGACATTCAGTTCAGCTGATTTGTGTTAGCCATAGCCTGTGTCTGGACAGTTTCTCCATGAAATCTAGAATTTCTGTCATTTTCCTACAGGCAGAGTAACAAAGACAGCAGAAAGACTAATTTGAAATATTCTCAAAGATGGGCTGGGATATACATGTGAGTTCAGATGTTGCAGAAATTGGTCTGTCATTAATAATGTTTTAGGAGAAACTGACATGTCATTTCTCACTGATTTAAGCCTCTGGGAGGGCTGAGAGAGATGGAGTATAAAACAAAACATGTAAACTGTCAGAAGGAATAACTCACAGAAAAGAAAGCTGTCCTTTAAACAGCAGAAAAATAACCTGAAGTCAAGCAGAGATTTTGAGAACTCTTCATCATGCTGGATGTTTTAGGCTCTTAAATCATTTCTCTGATTACAGCTCAGGGCCAGGTGTTAGATTTTATTATGAATTTTAATGTCTCCCATTTACACTCACTCTGAACTGTTTGTTTTTGAGAACAGACTGTACTTACGTGTGTGTCATGAAGTAGTTAGGCGCGGCCATACTGAAAGATGCCATATTGAAAACAATGGTCCATCTAATCAATAATGTTTAGTTTATAAAGAGGTTAATTATATGTGGTTACTGGAGTAAAAGTTTACAGTGTCCATACTTGGTGGCACCAGATGGTTATTTTTTTCCATGTCTAATTAACAATCTAAAATAGTCTGCATGATCCATTTCCTAGATGCGGAAGTAGTCCAAAGCCCGGCTGAATTGTTGTGAGGCTTTCTTGTCCCTGGTGATCTGTTTCTAATAACCTATGCAATAATGTAGTAGAATCATGATTGAAAATCCATCAGAGATTTGGGTGCCCTGGAATAAGACCATGATGGACTCAGCAAGCCCAGGCCCAGATCTGTTCACAATGCTGAAATAGATGCCTGAGTCTTTCCCTACCGCCATTCCATCTATACCAAGATGAGCAAACATAAGAAGCTGACTGTCCAATAGGAGGGGCCCGGAGAAGATCATAAGTGTCTATAGCAATGGTTCTCATACTTTGCTGCATACTAGAATCTCCTCGAGAGCTTCTAAAATCCTACAAGGCCCAGGCTATACTCTACACACACTAAACCAGAATTTCTAGACTGGGGCTAAGGCATCAGTAGTTTAAAAAATCTCCCAGGTGGTTCTGATACACAGCTACAAAATAAGGTAAAGTATAACAACTGCGGAGGAGAAATGCAGATATGCTCTGGGAGTACATCAGAGAAAGGAGAATAGCAAAGGCTTCTTTGTCAGGGCGTAAGGAGGGTATTGTAGGCAGAGGGAACAGCATAAGCAAAAACGGAGAGACAAGAAAGCATGTGGTGGGACAGTGCAAAGTTCTTTTTGGCTATAGCCTGGAGGCATAAAAGAATAGCAGGGGAGAATAGCAGGGAGTGTCAGAATATGCTGTAAAGGCTCTGGGATGCCAAGCTGATGAAATCTTATATGTAGTTTCATAGGCAAAGGTAACCGCTGGAGAGAGAAGGTTTTTTGTTTGTGTGTTTTTGTTTTTGATTTTTTCTCCCCAAACCCCCAGTGCATGGTTGTATATCCTAATTGTAAGTCCTAATTCTTCTATGTGAGCTGCTGCCGCAGCATGGTTACTGACAGATGGGTGGTGTGGTTCTGAGACCAGGAAGCGAACCTGGGCAGCCGAAGAGGTCAGAGTACCAAACTTTAACCACTATGCCATCAGGGCTGGCTGTTTGTTTGTTTTCTAAGGAACATAGCACCAGTGTGTAGAAAGTGCCTAAGAAGAAAGCAGAAAGTATATACCCGTATCACATTAGGAGACTAATATTGCTTTAAAATGACAGTTCCTAGTCTTAGTCGTTTCCTTACACCTTCATGATTTTTGTGTATAATTTTGTAATATTTTTCTTTAAATGGACTTATTTATTTTTACTCAAGTATATATGTAAATAATATATATTTTTTATCTATATCTGTCTATCCATCTATCAAATACTTATATGACTTCCTCAATGGAAAACTAGTATCACTTTTCATAAAATGAAGTTTAACCTTAAGAACCGATATCATAAAAATAAAACAAAGTTGTCTTTTGTTAGATACTCTCACCTGTCAACGATTCTCAGTTTGAGGGCTGTTCTCTTTGTCGAAAAGCAAGATTTGCAAGTGACGTTAAAGACAGAGTGGCACTAAGCAGGATGGAAGAGAGGGAATAGAAAGGAGACAGCTCGGAGGCAGATGCACGCAGTCTTCGGCCAGCGGCCTTTGTTGGCTCCGCACGGGGGTGATGGGCACGTCAGTATTGCCCCAGAAAATGCAGTCATAGTCTGCCACGTGTCAGCTTGAGTGCTAAAATACCTACAAGGGCCGTGGCTGAGAAACTTGGTAAAAATCACAACAGCAAATCTTTGACGGTGCTTTCAGATCTAATCATCCCCTTTTATTCCGCCAGCAGAAAAGGCAGCTACTGGTGCTTTGAGAATCCCAGGAAGAATGTACTTCCTCTCATTGTGAATGAACTTAACTGGTAACATGTAATGTAACTAAATATACCTGGATATAGAGATTGTCATTTTTAAAATGCAATATTGAATAACCTGAGAATTTGGAATGCCATGGAATTTGAAAACAGTGTACTGCATGGGTATGGTTTCATATGGGCACATTTTATTTTGGTGATGGTTTGATTAGTTTTGAAGCAATGGGAACACTGTGGTGTCTGTATGTGTGTCTGTATTTTATGTTCGTTAAGCACTATGGTAAATGGGAACTTTCCAAAGTAAAGTTTCAAAATTGCTAGGCAAAGAAAGTAAAGAAAGAAATCAGCCTGCAATCATAGAGCAAGCTTTATGACCCTATCTTTGAAGCCAGTGACCAACAGAGAAGGAAATGTAATTCTCTCTAACCCTCTAGAGTTCTCTTAAAGCCTATGAGAGGCATAATAGCATCTGTATCTTGAGTTACATGCTGCTTTGTTTATGTCGACTATTAGTAAAATCCAATCTAGAGCCTCCTACGATTGCATGACTAAGGCATTTTGCTGATGAGTAGATCTTCCTTGACAGGTTGACCTAGGATTATTAGTGAAATCTAGTGGTGCCGGAGACAAATATGCTTCTGTTCATTTTGCTAACTCATCTGTCCTGTTTGCATCAAAAGCAATTACCATTGTCTTTTTAATTGTCTTAACTATCATTTTTGTAGCTGTGTCCTCCTTAGAATACCTAATGGAGAAGAGCTCACGTCTCTACTTCATTATTAACCACCCATACTACCTTCAGCTACAATTTAGTTGTGTTGTGGTGACAAAAAAGCTCAGAGGTTCACATGCTAAATATTAATAATGCCTACTGGTTACCGAATATTCTTTATGTGGCAGGGTCTGTGCCAAGCATATCACGTAAGTTGTGAAATGGCTTAAAATTCACCATAACATTATTGCTGTTTATTATCACTATTATACAGCTGAGGAAACCAAGGCTAAGAGAGGCTAAGGGACCAGCCAGAGTTTGCATAGCTAATAAGTGATAGAGCTGGACTTCAAATTGAGGCTTGTTCACAAAGCCTGATCTCATCTACTTCTCTACACTGACTCAAATGGCTGGGCCTGGTTGCTCGTCTCCCTGGGTTATTTTCACTCCATGATTTCTGAGTGCCCTGAAGATTCACTGCAGGGATGGCTTTGATTGTCTCTGTGAAGCAGAGTAAGAGGCATGTTGCTGCTGCTGCTGCCCCAAACGAGCTGGCATGTAGGGAGGCTGGTTGTGTCTAAGACAATTTAGCTGCTATAGCAAATCAACCCATCCATGTCATTACTCAATGGAACAAAAATTTATTTCTTAGTCACATGATTGTCAAGGGCAATTTGAGGTTGGTGGTGATGTGGGAGGGGAAGGTGACTTTGCTCCATGCAGTCATTCAGGGACCTAGGTTGACTGTGGCTGTGTTATCATCAGTACGTGGCTTCCAAGTTTGTCGTTGTCATCTCCATTCCAGTTAGCCAGAAGGGGAAGAGGCTTAGAGGAGAATACATGGGATACTTTCATGGACCAAGCCTTAGAAGAGGCATGCATCCCTTGTACCCCATTCCATTGGCCAGAATTCAGTCACATGGCTACACCTAATTGCAAGGAAGGCTGTGAAACACAGTCAAGCCAGGTATCCAAGAAGAAGAGGAAATGGACTTTAGAGAGTACTCACATCAAGAAAGCAGAGGATAGCTTCCAGCCTAGGAATCCAAAGAGTGGGGTTTCAGTCCTGATGACCCATTACCAGAGCCAATTGACAAGTTTCTCCTCGAAATTTAGAATCAATGGTCTCTGCTGCTTTCTATTTCACAGGGTAATTTAAGATCAAAATTAGAGTGAAATGAGGTATGTGGATCTGCTTTGTAAGCAACTTAGGACTTAGCATGGGAGAGCAAACAAAGACCTAGACTGGGATATAGAATCTAACTTCAAATTCTTTTTTCTGCCACTCATAGATGTGCAAACATGGCTCATTTATTTGAGCTCTCTGAGCTGCAAAGCAGTTTCTGTTAAGTTAGGAGTAAAAGCATTTGCCTTACCTTCTTTGTAGGGATCCGGAGCATATACAAATCAGCAGCCTATGGGAAAGTGTTTGAAAACCATTAAATGTCAAAGAGACATAAAATTTTTGCTTTTGATATCATCGGGGACTTCTGCTTAAGGGCCTATTACCTGGAGAGTGCTTTCTGAGCCCCAGACTCCCTGCCTTGCCCTCTCCTCTTCACTGAATGAAGGAGGGCATTTATGCTTGAAAATAATAATTTTTTCAAAAAGTTGAAATAGATGCTTACTCTCAACACACACCATGACTGTAAACTCCTGAGGGAACAGCCTGAATCACCTCCATTGTTTCAAATTCCCACCATGCCAGGCTTATAGTTGCTGCCCGATTGATACTTATTTAATTACATTCAATTTTAAAATATACTTTCTGGTCAAAGAGAAAGTGACCAGGGGGGTGGCACAATAGTAGTTAGTGGCTGACTCCTCTGTGTCTCTGAGAGGAGGGTTTATCTTGAGTGATCACATTCCAACTTTCTTATTTGCTAAGTCACTTCTCTGAATTGATGGTGTTAGTCATTTAAACAGACTCATACATTCTTTCATGCATTGAGTAGTTACAGAATTCGAGTGATTCATTAAGTTATTTTCCTTTTCCTCTTTTTTTTCTCATTGGGTCTCTTGAAACTTCTTAATTCCAAGCAAGGCGCTCATTAACTTCGAGGTTGCCTTCTGAGCAGAGTTTCGCAGAGGGATGGTTGTCTGGCCTGGCTTTTCATTCATTTCTGGGCTCATCCAGCTATGAATCGACAGGCAGAGGTTGCTTTTCTAATCGTGGAGTGCGATGACTCATTCTTTTATTTTTCTGGGTTGTTGCAGGTGAGGTGCATCTGCTTTTTCAAGATTTAATAAGTAAATAACAAGAGACACTCGAGAAAATCAGGGAGAGCCTGGCTGCCTTTAGTTCTAGAATGGTTGCTAAGTGTATTGTAGTACTGACTGTCAAATTGAGGCTAATCTTGACTTTACCCACCCACGGAACAATTAGCAGAATGGCATTCTTTAAATGGCCCTCCGATAAGAGAGAAATTGCAAATAAAGCACCTTCAGAGAGGCAGCCCTGTGCTTCTCAAAGTTTCATGTATACAAGGATCACCTGGGATCTTCTTAAAATGCAGATTCTGATGCAGTAGATCTGAAGTGGGGCCTGGGATTTGGCATTTCTAAGAAGCTGCCCAGGGATGCTGCTGGTCCAGCTCCCCCACCTTGAGGAGGAGGGAGGTGTTGATGAGGCAGGGCTCATCCTTACCAAGGCCTCATTCTTTATACAAAACATTTCAGATGATGTGGTCTCTGAGATAAGTGGTAATAACCAGACTGCACTTGTGGAAATAGATAAAAAATGGCAATCAGGAGGTAAATGGGATCTTTTATTTTTTTTCAATCTACAGTATTTTACAAAGTGTCTCCTTTGGGTCATCGTGAGGTTGCATAATTTAGGCAGCTCCAATTCTAAGATTGCATCTACACTGACAATGAACAGGAAGATAACAGATCCCATTCCTTCTGAGCAGTGGTATGGGCATGACTGCACCAATTACCCAGCGAACGGATGGTTAGCTGTAAGAGCAGGAGTGTATCAGGATCAGAGAAAATTAAAGATATAGGTTGGAATCTGATGCTAACTTGCTAATGATTTTGCAGAGTAAATTGGGAGTTTTGGGATATCCAGACATAAATATTGGAAACATAGCTTTACAAATATATTTTTATGTTTAAAAGGGGAGATGGAGCTAAATATTTTTATGTATGCTAATGATAACAGCCACTTGAATGATGCTTACTGGGTTCCAAGCACTTTGCAAATATTAACTCAATTTATCCTTACAACAAGTAGTTACTATTATTGTCTCCACTGTACGGATAAAGAAACTGAGTCACAGAAAGGTTAAGTACATTCTCCAAAACCACAGAACTCAGATTCTGGGCAGGGTTCCTGCTGAGCACATTCCCTGCACTCACATTTGGCAAGGACATGTGAGTTCAAATTCACACTCTGCCACGTGCATTTGTCCATTAATAAGTCTTCTAGTCTCTCTGTCTCAGTTCCATCATCTGTGAAATGGGCCTAATGATGCCCTGGCAACCTCTTGGGATTGTTGGGAAGTTGAAATAAGACAATACATGTGAAGTTTTATAGATTGTATACAACTGTGCAGACAGATTCAAGGCTTAGATGAAAACATTTGGTTACCTTTGGGATATTTTGAATAGTATTATGTAAATAGCCAACTTAGGTTTCTTTGGTCTCTTGTCACTATTTTTGCTGCTTCCTCAGGAAGAACAAATTTTGCCTGGATGCGTAAATGAAAACAAAATAATTCTTTGTGGATTTGCTTTCTTTAGGTTTTCTGAACACGGAAAGTTCTGTAGAGGCTAAAAGCCAATAGAAGACCCATCAGCTGACTTCATTCATTCCTACTTTGTGAAATATTATTCCCTGTAGGTTTCCCTCTGAAGTGTTAGCCCATCTGGATTGAAATGATTCTCCCACACTTCTTCCATTTAGCTCTTCATTTGGAAAGGTGTTTCGTGATGAAACCAGTTTCACCACAGAATTTTGCACTCAGATTTAGCCCATGATTTTTCTTGTTGCCTTGTCTCGTCGCAGCGTACTTATTCTGCAAAAGCTCTCACTTTTCTTGGAGTTTTGTTGTTCCAGCTGCACACATTTTTCTCCCTCTGAATTTTAGCTTGAGATGATAATGGGGCTCCCCTCATAATCGTGTTACTACTTCTCTTCTCAGCCCAAGATTTCAGGGCACTTGAGAAATCGAATTGTGAGGAGGAAGGATTACAGGGGTTTTGCTTGTGTGGCTGGGGCCAGGATTTCTATGTCTCTGGTTCCTGGATGCATGTGATCGAGGACCTCCTGATTATTAAATTATATAAATTATAAATAGAGATTTATTTTGTTTTCTTTTTGTCAGAAAGCCATGGAAGTAAAGCAAGTGAATTTTAAACCAGAACTTTATCCTCTTTCATTTAATTTAGCCAGATAAGAATTTGTTTCCTTTTCGGCAGCAGATCACAAGCCTTTCAGAGTAAATGTTAGATATGATTAGCTCTCTTAAATAAATTAGCAAATTCAAAACAGAACAAAGATGGAGTGAATTTTATGTGTGCAAATAGGTAACATTTCAAAGATGATTTAATAAAAGGAGAACCATCAGACAATTACATCATCGTTTTCCTTTAACTGTGGCTTCTAAGATAGAGTTCATTTAGATTTCTAAAGTGGCCAGTGTATGAAACTCCAGTAATTAATCTACGTGTTGGTGTCTTCCAGAGCATTGCTTGCTTTCCCTGGTATTGTTCTAGAGCAAACACTGATAGAGAAGGATGATTTGTGAGGACTACCGACTTCCGAGGTATCTGGGTGTGTATTTATGGTGTCAAAAAATGCAGACAATAGGGGCTGGCCGGGTGGCATAGTGGTTAAGTTTGCATGCTCTTCTTCGGCAGCCTGGGTTTTGTGAGTTCGAATCCCTGGCGTGGACCAACACACCGCTCGTCAAGCCATGCTATTGTGGTGTCCCACATACAAAATAGAGGAAGATGGGCACAGATGTTAGCTCAGGGCCAGTCATCCTCACTAAAAAAAAAAAAATACAGACAATATAGAGTAGTGGTCAGGTCAGAGAGTACTCAGTTCAAATCCTGATTTTTTCATTTCTTAGCTGCATGACTCCGAGTGAGTTACTCGTCTTCCCTGAGCCTCTGTTTGCTCCTCCTTACAATGGAGATAACAATACACCAACCTCAAGGAGTTGTGGTGGGGATTATACCATCATAGTGTTTGGCATATCATATATTTCTTAAAAAATACTAAAAATTGTTAAGATAATTAATTTTGAGGTAATTTGATCTTTGGTCTACTATTAATCCATGTAGGATCCTAATAGCTCCAAAATTTTTCTTAGACATTTGAACAATTTCAAAAATACCCTGAATGGACTATGAGTGCCTTTCAAACTAGTCCATAGAAATACTGACCCTGGAGGTGTGGGCATCTTTAGTAGAAATCCCCTCGCTACACACACACACACACACACATATACACACACACACACTAACACTGGCCTCTGTTTAGGGGCAGATCTTGTGCAGAGAGAATGCAAAATGTTTGTAGCCAAAAGGGCAATTCCTCTCTGAAGGCTGCATTTACTACCTACAGAATTAGTGTTAGTGCCGGCACTTCATCCAAAGCACACTATCGTTTTCAGTCCATTTTGTTACTACATGCTTATTTAAAGTAAATTAGGAAAATATTAATAAATAGGAGGATGAAGAAATGCCACTCAAAATCTCAATCTCCACACCCAAATACTGTTAATATTTTGGTGATTTTTATGACTCTAGGTGTTTTGTTGTTGTTAGTTGTACTCATACTGTACAGGTAATTTTATATTCTCCCTTTTCACTATATATATATATATATATATATATACACAAACATTATATGTATAATTTCACTATATATATGTATAAACATTATTATGTAGTCTCTATAAACATCATTTTAATGGCTGTGTAATATCACATTGAATGGACTTGGTGTTGTTTGTCTAGCCAACTTTGTAGAGTAAAACATCTATGCTTTCCCAGTTCTTTGCCATCATACACAGTGCTGCCACAAATACCCTTGTGCATACCAACACTGCAGCGTTTATGGCGATGGTCACTGCGTCCTGCCTATGCTAAATCGGTAAAAGTCATTAGAGTTGGAACTTGGTTAATGCAGCTGCCATCAATTTCTTACGCTGCATTTCCTGATGTTCTTAGATTTCTCCAGCTCAAGATCAGAGCCCAAAATTAGTCTCTGACATTTCTGTGACTTTTAAAGCCTGGAAGTTCAGGAAAGTGCAGAAAGGTCCAGAATGGAGAGAGTTTCTTCATCCTGCTCAGATAACTTGTCCAGATAACTATGTTCTCAGGGTTACAGGTTCTGATCTCTGTGACTCCTCAGAAACTTCTAGTAATTATCTGAGGCTCCTGAGGCTCCTGCAAGAAATGTTGTTGTTTTTAACATATCACCCCAGCATTCCGTTGTCTGCTCCAGAAAACCAGTCTTATTAACTTCACATTTAAAGGAATATGAATTTCAGATCTTTTAGTGAAAGTGCTCCTTTATCCTTCTCTTGAGTTAGATAATTGTCATTTCTTCTATCTTGAGTTAGATAATTGTCATTTCTTCTAGCTATTAAAGCTGGCCTCCTCTTTTTTTTTCCTAGATCATTATAGTCAATTTAATTCATTACTGTCCTTAGACTCTCTGCCATGCCCTACTTGTGCCCCACATTCTGGGATTTGGAGAGTTTTAATACAAGAAAAATACTCATTTGCCATGACTGATATTCATCTGATATGCACGTACCAGCACACTAGTTGTTGAAATATTGAAATGCATTGGTACTGATTCATGAATAGTTTCTGCCACTATGTCCCCTTAAACGGCCCCTGTTCACCCCTTAACTTCCTCCCACTCCCACTTTGCCATGGCAGTCCCAGCCCCTCCTCTGAAATCTCTCTACCATCCAGCTTCTCAACTCTGCTGTAGCTACAGCATCATCCGTGCTAATTGGTTTCTGTCTATGTCTTAAGACAGAGAGAGAGAGAGAGAGGTGTGTATGTATGTTTGTGTTTTAATACTGTGCTTTGCTTCATTCAAATTGGGATTTGAGTCTGTAACTATACGTTTCTTGGAGAGAATGCAGCTACTTTTGTGGTGGGCACGTTGTTTGGTTCCTACCACTGCCTCTTGCGCTTACCAACCCAGTCTGCTGCTTTAGTGGGAGTCTTTTCTCAGATTGACGGTGGAAGAATGAGGCCAACTGACATCTCGATTATCTTTAGGGAAGCCTGAAACTGGCCTTCCTGTTGCTGTTTTTCTCATTTTGGATACCAAGGAGTTGAAGCCAAATGGAGCAGAGAGGAAGAGGAGGAGTGAGTGTATGCATCTATGTTACGCATAGGGCCTTTCTAAGAATCAAGAGACTGAACACGTGGGCCAAAGGGGAACTGAGTTCTTGTACTGGCTCTGCCATTCTGTCACTTTTGCTCCCAATGCATCCGGTGCAAGATGATGGGGCTAGATTGGGTTGTGCTATAAGCCTTCCCAGGCACAATGACACCAGTAAAAAGCCTCTTCCAAGCCATTTCCACAGGCTTCTGCATTTTTGCAGGCAGCTTTTGGCTTGATCAAGTTCTGTCTTTGAGAAAGGGGTAATATTTAATGGTAATATTTATGTACCAGAGTTAGCTGTGGTGTTTGCTTCTGTCCAAATAGTAATTTGTGGAATTCATTTTGCAATTTGCCTGGTTGACAGCTCACATTGATTATGTTTTTGCTCCCTCTGTCCCACCCCAACACACACACATACATCTTCATTTTACTGTTTGTTCTTCTAGTAAACCTTTGCATGTCTCTACATCTAATTTTCTCAAGATTTAGAATGTTATTAATTACTTAAGAAATGCTGGAAAATTTTATAAACTTCCCATTTAAAGTAATCATGCCTAAATTGTGTTTAACTGAAAGCGTTTGTGTATTAATTGGGCCTGGTATTTTTATTGATTAGGCAATTCTGTTTCAGTGCTAATCAGAGCTGCCTTGTGTCTTTCAGCACTGATGAAGTTTTCCATCGACTATGTTGATTTAGAATATTAGTTGTGGCTTGCTTTCCCAAAGTGGGGGAGCAATTCTCAGCATGACTGTTTTAGTCCTCACTCTGAATTGGCAAAACAGAAATGATTATGACTCTAAGTTAATTGCATCACTTAAGCCAGAAACCTGGATTTGTCCTTGCTTCGTTCCTCCCTCTGTCATTCAGTACTACATTTATTCAAAGTCTTGCCAATTTCACCTTCTAAATATTTCTTGGGTTCCATATCCTCCTCTACTCAGGCCCTTGTTATGTCTTGCTTAGACTATCACTGTAGTCTTTGACTTGGTCTCCCAGCTGATAGAATTGCCCCTCTTAATTCAGCCAGAAGGGACTTGCTGTGCACTTCTGAACATGTTACTCTCATACTTAAAACCCATCAGCAGATACCCGTCATCCACAGACAAAGCCCATGCTACTTAGCAGGACATAAAAGTCTTCCTGCACTTTAGAACTTCCTCATGTTTTTAACTTCATCACCTGCCCCTCGTCAGTTTGAACTAGACAGCACACGAACACCGAATTATGCATGGTTTTTCTCTGTTCTTCACTTCCATGTTTTGGTTCATGGTTTTGGCTGGAATATCTTGTTCGCTTTCTGTATCCTGACTCACTAATCCTTGTCCACACATCAACAGTTAGCTTGGCCTTTTGCCTCTTCCAGGAATTTTGAGAAAAGTGTTTTCCCAGTACTGTTAAGAATTTTAATATTGTTATATTGACAATATCTGTTTGTATGTCTGCTCCCCACCACTACTGCTGTCAGACCTAAGTTCTCTGAGGGCAGAGAGAGTCCTATTTAGCTTGTTATCCCCAGCCTCTAGTATAGTGCCTGGGGTCTAGTAACAATTGATAGTGTAATGCCAGGCCACCAGGCTATAACCAATGAAGGTGAAGTCTTCACTGAAGGAGGTATTTTTGGTTTAGTTCCCTAGAAGCAGACTCTGAGCTGAAGATTCATATGAAATTGATTAGAAAGTGGTCCTAGGAAAAACTAGTAGGGAAGTGAAGGGAAGGAGGCCAAGTAAGGTTGTGCTATCAAGAGAGTTCCACAGAAGGTAATTGTGGCTCAGTTCTGCAGGGGAGTTCTGGAGACAGTTGGGGTCCTACCTCTGATTTGTCCCTACCAGGGGTGAGGCAGATGGTGTATTGATACTCCCACATTTATCGTCATTGGCTAAGGGCTGCCTCCCCCCAAAAAGATAAACTCTCAGTCTCCTGGCTTTCCATGTATATTGGTCAGTGGGACTCAAAATTGAGCATGTGTCAGAATCACCCAGAAGGCTTATTAAAATATAAGTTATTGGGCCC
This sequence comes from Diceros bicornis minor, assembly GCF_020826845.1. NCBI lineage: Eukaryota > Metazoa > Chordata > Mammalia > Perissodactyla > Rhinocerotidae > Diceros > Diceros bicornis. The sequence continues at coordinate 31,436,767 of NC_080741.1, forward strand.
TACCCCCTGAGTTTCTAATTCAGTATGTCTGGGATATGGCCCAAGAACTTGCATTTCCAACATGTTTCCAGGTGATGCTGATGCTCCTGGTCTGCAGATCATATTTTGAGAAGCACTTGTTTAAACAAAACAGGTTACAGCAGCCTGAGGGTCATCCTACAATCAAGGCGTGGGTACGGGCTGTTGAGAGTGAAAGCACATCAAGCTGGTGTGCTTGGAATCACCAAGGTATCCAAGGGGATGAGGGTAGAGCATCAACAGCATCTGCTTCCGGGGATTGGGCCCTGACTAATGCTCAAGAGGATTAGAGCTGCCTAGAGCAGAGTACTGCTGGCCCCATTCCTAATCCAGGGCCAGATCCCAATTTGCAGGACCGATTTACCTGAGTATTTAACTTCTAAATCAAACTTTAGTTTGCTGTGATTGAAAATCACACTTACTAAACTATTTCTTCTTCTATCTTTGATTCTCTTCTTGTCCTCCTCATTCAGTTCTGCTAAAAATATTTCCCAGAGGCACCCTTGCTTTATATTGTTGACATATTTTTCTTTCCCATTGACTCTTTGTGTGTTCTTTTATTATAATTTACTAAAACAAACTTCAAAATGTTGTTATATAATCAGAAAAAGACGTATGATTTAAGAAATAAATAAGCAGATACTAAAATTGGCTAAATGAGCAAGAAAGGACCTAGAATCAAATAATTAGTTTGTTGAATTGCCAGACTTTCTTTGGAAACAAGTAAGGAATCTTTTGGCAGTTGTGGGAATTCTGGTCAAACCTTTAGGTATGCTTTTATTTTACTTAAAGAGGGTTTTCTTCACTGTTTTCATCCTGGTTATATGAAAGAGTTCTTGCAGTTCCCAGAGGCATCTGATTTTCACAAGGGTAACTCATGTACTAGAAAATCTGTCTAAGTTGGTGCTTTGAAATAAATATGAGAGAGCTAAAAGTTTAGTGTTGTAATTAAATCTAACATCATGCTGGACTGTTTGCAACAGTAATAGATCATTCAAGAATCATGAAACAATGCTTTCACTATACTCCGTGTTCATTAATTTAAATCAATTTTAACAGAAACGTACTGAGAACCTACTCTGTGTAAAACCCTGGGAGGGAGAACCATGGAGAAAAGGGGACCTTTGTCCTTAAGAAGATCACTGTGCCTTGTACTTAGTATGATTTAGAACCTAAACTTAGTCATGTGGGGAATTTAGAAGGACTACAGAGAGAAAAGACTTCAAGGAAGAAAGAGAAATAACTATGAGGAAAAGCTGACAACAAATACATTATTGATGATGGAGAAGAAAAGAGCAGGAAAACATATTACCATCTTCACATTTATGAAAGTTTATGATAAGAGAATAGGTTTTTCAGCCATGACAAGACAGAATTACATGTCATAGAATTTATCTGATAACAAAAATGTTGGTGGGATTTTAAGGGTTTACTCGGGAGGAAGGACATTAACATTTATTGGATCCTTTCTACAAGCTCCTGCCTTTATACCTATTATCTCAACCTATCCTCCCAACTTCTTAGCAATAGATATCGCTATTTTTAAATAAAATTTTAAAATTTAAAATGATTTTAGACATACAAAAACATTAGAAAGATAGAACAGATAGTTTCTGTATACTGTCACCCAGTTTCCCATATTGTTCACGTCTTATATTATTTTGGTCTATTTGTCACAATTAAAACTCTAATATTGGTACCTCACCATCAGCCAAACTCCAGACTTTATTTGGATGTCAGCAGTTTTCCCCCTACTGTGTTTCTCTTTTCCAGATTCCAATTCAAGATCCACATTACCTTTAGTTGTCACATCACCTCATCTCCTCTGGTCTGTGATGTCATCTCAAGCCTTCCTTGTTTTTCATGACCTTGACAATTTTGAGGAGTAGGTTAGGTGTTTTGTAGAGTGAAAATTGCTATTTTTAATAGAAATATATCAACTCTAGCATTTTCATCAAAGATAGGAATTTCGGCTGAAAAGAGAAGTGTCACTAATAACTTTTTCCAGCAACTACATTTAAAACTAAGAATGAACTGTTTTGTGGTGATGCCTGGGCTCCTTGAATTCTGGGAATTCTCCCTCTGTGATTTTCTCTGCTGTAAGTAAAGGCTTCCTTTCAAGGAAAAGAAAAAAGCCTCAGTTTAGACAGGTATACCCAAGCTCATGGCCTGTTAGCCCCTGGAAGAGTAGATGAGAATGCTAACCTTCTAAGTGAATTCTTAAGGATTACTAACACTTGATGTTCATAAACTAAAGTTGGTACATTATTAAGTTTATTAAGGGTTCTAATTCTGTATTCTGCTAAAATGCCTGGTTGTCATGCAAAGCTCCATATATCTTATAAGATTAGGTTTGGCTGCAAGTACAGAGAATTGAAAAAAATAAAAATTAACCTGTAAATACAAAGACTTAAAGAAGATAAATGTTTATTCTTTTCTCACCTAGAAATAATTCAGAGTAGGCAATCCAGCGCTGGAATGGAAGCTACAGAAATTATTCATTAGGGGACCTAGACCCTTTCCAGCTCACTGTTCTGTCATCCCTAGAGAATGGCCCCCATCCTTATGGTCCAGAAGGGCTGATAAAACTCCCATCATCACATCCACATTCCATGCAATGGGATGTAGCAAGAGGAGGGTGTGCCTTTTCCCTGGTAAGAAGATTTTCTGGAAGTATAGCACAATGCTTCCTCTATGTATTTCCTTGACCACAACTTAGTCACATGGACACTCCTAACTACAAAGGACACTGGGGTGTATGATTTTTATTATAGGTGGTCATGTGCCTAGCAAAAATAGAATATCTCTTACCAAAGAAGAAGATGAGACTGGAAATTGGGAGATCAATAGTGGTCATTACCACACTTGACAATGTTGTACAACCCCTCCTGCGTTTATAGACTCAGATCATTGGATTACTAACAATTTTCAGTGCACCATCAATGCTGAGTTTTTGGACTCAACATTGTGTTGGATCTATAATTTTCAAATAACGAGATGATGAGGACCTATCTGGGTTACAGTTAAATCCTAACGTAAAAATGAATTTACTATCTTTGTAATCTATTTTTGAAATAATAGAATAGTGCAGCTTTCTTGCCTGCATAAATGACCCCTGTTAAAAGAATTGGAGAGCCTTTGATCCAGAGGATGTGCTCTAGGAAATGACTAGACTCTTCTAAGAAATAATAAGCAAGATGGCTCTGAAGGGCCATGACAGATCCAGAGTTGGTTGCTAAATGGAGTGATTAGACAGAGGCTAGAGAGGTTAGTGAGGCAGGATCAGAAAGCTTTGGGGCCATGAAATTACCCTACAGGTCAGTGGGGGAGCCATTGAAGGACTTGAGCAGAAGTGTGACAGGATTACTTTTGCAATGAAAATGTAGTTGTTCTTGAACTTAGTTTTTTGGAATATGCTGTGGTGGTAAAATGGACAGTTAGGTTTCCATAGGTTCCTATATCACTTTGCAGGAATGGGTCCCCCGGAGAGAGTGAGAGCAGCTACTGGGGATATTTTCCAAGAATCTGAGTTTTTAGGTTTACGGAGGATTGCTAGTGCCTTCCTGATGCAGTGGCATGGAGACCTTTGGTTAATATTTTTGTTTTGCTTTTTTGTTTGTTTTTACTACAAAGGAGATAAGTAATTATTGTTGAAAATTTAGAAAATATAGAAAAGCAAATAAACCTCCCTAAACTATTCTAGTCAGCAACGAACACTGTTACCATTTCAGTGTATGATCCTCTGGCTCTTTTTCAATGCATATAGACTGCAAATTTTTGCAGGATAACATGCTGGAATGCCTTCTAAAAGTCTATTTTTAGACCATGGAGTCTTCAGTAGAAGAGAAAGGGTTCAGTAGTTCCCATCTGGCAGCTGAAGAATCCTGAGGAGCCATGGATTACTTATAAGGGTCCTCAAATCCACATGCTTATCAAACATTGTCCATAGATTGAACAAATTAATACGTAACACACACATGTTCAACCATTGGGCAAACATACAATGATGCTATTCACTGAGGTTAATAAATGCAAATTCATTCAAACACACTACTGAATTTAGAGTAGCTTGCTGCCGTTAGTTGTTTATTCAATGAATATTAAATAAGTTCAACAATTTTATGGTAGGTCCACCGATGTACTCATGTTGCAAAAGGGTCCTTGTGCATGTGAAGGTGAAAACAAAAATTTGAGGAGGGGATGAGCGACTTGCAGAGTCATTGCTGTTTCCACCATGTCATGCTTCAGCCCACACCAGTCACATGCTTCCAGAATCCCTTCTTTGCCTTCAATTTTCCCATTTAGCAACTTTCACTAAGGAGAAGCAAATTGCTCACATAGTTGGGTGGTCCTTCTTTCGTGGGTGGATTAAAAAACCTGAACTGGCTGAGCTAGATCCAGAAAATGAAAGATTTGTTTATTGAAGGAAAAGTATTGTCTGAATGTACCAGTATGTGCAAAATAAGGAGATTTTTACCTTTTTACTCCATGATGACCGAGAGTCATGTAGCTGAACCCCAACTTTCACTAATTGCTTGATTCTTATTCTTTAAGATTTACTCTTTTAGTAAAATTTGTCCTATTTGAAGATAGCAAACCAATAACTTGGAAAATAAAAGAGATTTCTTGCTTTCCATCCTCAAGAAAAAAACTATTTCACACTTCATTACTTTTCTTTCCCCAAAGTTGAATCATACTTAAAGTCATATGGCTGCTGGTGAAAGATGATTTTTCGGATTTTCCATAAGCAGGATGTGTTAGCAGATACCTTTCCAAGCCAATTATTTTATTTTCATTCATTTTAGTTGGGTTTGGTTCAGTTAATTGTTACATGGGGAAGGGGGCTCGCTGCCAGGTGAAAGATCAAGGTCTCCTCATCCACTCTATTACATTCCAGCTTTAATCACATTTCCCTAAGCTTGATAAAATGCTCTTCCCCCCCTCCACCCTGCTTAGCTTTCTCTTTTTAAGTTGTTTGAGTTAATATTCTTGACTCTTTCTGTATCTGATTGAGTTTGCTATCAGTTTAGCTCCTCATTCTAATCATTTCTCTCCTTCATCCCATTCATTTTTATCCTATGTGTGCTGTTAATCTATTTCATCACAGGAGATGTGGGGGTGGTTTAGGAAAAGATGTACATTTCCTGGTGGATGCTCAGTCCGAAAGAGAAGTCATTTCAGCATTTGCCATTCAGAAATGAGAGACATGAAGCAGTTTCCCAGAATACTGGGAGAAACATTAGTAGTGAGTTTCTCAAAACAACTAAAGGGATTTGGTTCTGAGTTCTGTCCCTTCCCTTCTACTCTATGGCTTGCTAGATGGTCGTGGTGGGCGATACAGGGGAATGTTCATTGTGTTATTATTCTGAAGGCTTGAATTCTTGTTCACTCTGCCGCTTATATTCCTGGGCAAATTTTTTCTTCTTTCAGAGCTTTGTGTTTTTTAATCTATAAAATGGAGCTAATGATATTCCCAGGTTGCTTGGGGATCCCAAAAAATACTACATGTGCTATAAAAATATCAGGAATTATTACTGCATCAAAGGTTTTATGAACAAGCTGAAGACAAAAGTCATTTGTTTCTTTATTGTAGAAGGAGATAAGGAGTCTGAGTATGAATTCCCAGTCCTACTAGCTAAAACTGTGTGACTTTGGGCAAGTTACTTGACCTCTTTGTGTCTCGGTTTCCCCAAGCATAAAATAGAGGTAATCATGGTTACTACCTCATTAGGTTAGGAGAATGAAAAGCAATAATCCACATAAAGAGTTCAGTGTGGTATTGGGAGCGTAACAAAAGCTCAATAACCATTAATGTCTTTATTATTACATACAATGAACTAGCAAAGAGAATTCTGATGTTTCAGTTCTTCATTCAATGTGCGTTCATTGCATACCATGCCAATTGCATCATAGTGTGCTCAGCCTTGGGAGAGGGGGACACAGCCCTATTCTTATATATTTTACAATAATAATTCTTACGTTTAGAGTATCAAGACTCCATTTTACAGATAGAGAGATTGAGGCTCAGCGATGTGAAACAAATTTTAACCAGGACTGCATTCTGGGTCTTTGGACTTCTGTCCTAGAGTTGTTTCTTCAATATTTGCAAACTTGAGCTTGATCTCCTTCCCTAACAGAAAACTCTCCCAGAAAGGCCAAGAATTAAAATGTTGTGAATTTTAAACGCAAGATCTATTTTGTTGCTAGAAAATTGAAAACCCAATAAAGTAACAATGACTCACGGTTCAACTCATTTTATAGACCTTTCAAAAACATGGTATTCTGTGCACTCCACCTCCCCCCAGTTCTAGACTTCAACCAGTTAAAATAAATTATTGTTCAGTAACTAAGATGTTTGTCTCCCTCCAAAAAATCTGCTTTCTAGTTAAATGACTATGTCATTCTACATATATTTTGATTTACAGGAAAATATCGAATTTAAAAATATAGTATATATACACACACACTTATGTGTGTGTGTATATTTATATGCATATATATGTATCTCGCAAGGCAATGTCAGTTTTTTAAATGCAATCCTCAAGTTTAAAATTAAGTTTTTTCAGAAGATAAAATGCATTGTAAAGAAAATAATCTTGATTTTCCCAAGGGCAAAGCCGAAGATATCTAGGAAGAGAGATCACAGTTTTTAATTACGTAATATCCTAGAAATTACAGTCAGTAATTTTGGGGGGAGAGAGGTGGTGATAAATTGGTTGCAACAGGCCATGCATTGTCACCAGCCTGATTTCTTATTATTTTCATTACTCAGTCACTAGGTCAGTTCTTTACTGTTTGATAAGAGTTAGTTATGATGCATGCTTATGGAAATTTCTCCCCATAATTTAAAGTTAATTGTAAAAAATCAGAAAAAGAAGACTCTTCACTTGGGTAATTACTGCAGGAAGACCACCTGCATTTTGAAAAAGAACATTAGTTCTACTGTTCACTTCCTGGATTGGCTCCTAACCTCTAATCTGGTGAGCCTAACAGTACTAACATGTTTAGTATTAGACATAAAACCTCAAATTTATTATCCAGTTTCCATCAGAGACTAAAACCTTAGCCCAAATCTATTATTCAAATTATGGTAGCTACACTAGGTGCTACTTAAGATTTTTTACATTCAACATATTTGATTTTTCTCCCTTTTTATGTCTTTGAAACGTATTTCTAATAGAATATATCCAAGTCTTTCTTGAATATCTTAATTCGGAAACAACTCCATAGCATATCTTTTTTTTTAGGGGCCACTTTTTGGAGAATAACAATATTTTTATCATTTCACCAAAGCAACTGTACAAGATGACTGTGAGGAACAGCAAGGCTGCTTATGAGATGAGGATGGTGGGTGGCAGGCTAGGTTTACTCACTGTTCAAAAGTTTCACTCCACTCGCCAAGCCTCAAAGTACTTGGGATTCCAATTCTAGCCTTGGCAAATGTAAATGTTGCCACGTGAAATGCATGTTAGAGATCGCTCTTGAATACTAGTCCAAATGAAGGTCTGTCACAGTGGTGAGCAATCTTTTTTGCATAACTGTCAAATCAAGAAATATCAGTGTTCATAGATTGCCTTTATTTTTTCTCTCGAACACATATTCTTAGAAAAAATCAGAACATACAGTATCTAAACTGAGCTTATACAGTCACTTATGTCTCTTATGCTAAGGTTTTCATTTCAAGCAGTAACTGTAGTGCTGTGCCTTTAGACACACTGTGTGTGAGATGAAAACCCAGTGATGCTGAAGGAGGTATTGCCAAATATGTAGATAGGGAGAAAAAAATGGCACCAGAGTTGGCCCACAGTACAATGAAAATGTACTTCTATTAAGGTTTTCTCAGCTGCTTGGGAGATTTTGAGGGGCAGTCTTAGGATATGGGGCAGTGCAATGGACTAGAGTGGATACAAATACCTGCTAGTGAGTGCTTGCCTGTTCCTTTTGCTTACCATTCCCGGTATACAATAGAGACAGAGGAGGATATTCCAGTGGTTGCAGTCCCCCGGTGTGGGATGGGGTAGAAGCAGTGCCCTCAATCCTGCTTCTTGACTTGGGTCTCTCTGGCTGCTCTGCCTTCTACTGTGTCATACACCCTGTGAGGTCCCCAGCTGCCACCTCCCTGAGATTGTCCCCATCCCCTGTGGGTCAACAGCTTTCTCAGCATTCTCAGTGAAGAATCACCAAGACTGACACCTGAATGTCAACATGGATCAAGTCTTATCCATTGTCACCCCTGACCATTCATAAAATAACATGCGCTTAAATACAATTTAAAAAGGGATTCCAAGTAGTTTTAGATTGGCTACTGTGTTGATGTTCCATGACTTAACTTGAAATAAATGGAAACACCCTGGGTTTCACAAGCAGAAAGGACAAGAAATCCTTCTCTCAACATTTTCTAGTCTTTGATGTATGTTTTCTGTGTACTTTGATAGAATGTCTTTCCTATGGAGTTCTTTCCACCTGATTTCGGATGGGGAGCTGGATGAAATCTACCAGCTCTAAAAGAGTTTTCCCAATGCAGCCACAGGACTTCGTGAATGACAGTCACACTGTCTACTTGACTCTTGACATCCTGGTTCCTGAAAATGGACCCTGGGTTGTGCACCAGGTCAGAAAGCTGGGCAGGCTGCAGGAGACCCAACCTCATCTCCTGATCTAGTGTAGACTATAAATAACTAATAAGAATCAATATAGAACAAGGAAACAAACAGATTTGCTGATGATAAGATTCTGAAACAAGTCAACTCTGACTTAATAGAAGTCATTTAAACCACTTGAATTTTTGGAACAAGCCTACTCTGCATTTTACAGGAGAGGTTTATGTTGAGTTAGTACGTGGATTAATGATGTGACACTCTCAGAAATGTGGCTGTGACTTTCATCATCTCCCAAAGTTGATTAATGGAGATCTTTCTGAAGTCTGTAGGAAGTTACACTATCTTCAATTCAACAGGTTAATTATGGGTATTTGGTAAATATATTTTGTCATGCTGTCATAGGACAAAAACAAACACATTTACTGATGGATGTAAAAAATATTAAGATGAAATTAAATGGATTAAAATAAAATTCAAGCTCTTGGCTAATTTAGCGAGATCAAAATAAGAAAAGTAAAATATTGGGATTATGCAAATGACAACACTTGACTTCTGTTCTTGTGTTTTTATAAAAAAAATGAAGGATGCTCTAAAATTTCCAGATGAATTATATATTTAAAAATAAGTTTTTTCAAAGATTAAAAACATTCTATCAGTTACCCCAGAAAATGTTGATGTTAAAATCTAGGTTCTCTGTGGAAAAAGGGCCCATGTTCTTTCTTCTAGTACCTAGCACAGGGTTTGACATTTAGTAAATGTATACAATAAATATTTTTAGATGATTAAATGGATTTAAAGATACCTCCTAGACCTCACAACCTGGAAGTCCCACAAGTATCTCAAACTGAGCATTTCTAAAGATGAGCTCAAACTCACCCCTTCCTTATCTTCCCTATCTTCCTTACTCTCCCATATTTTCTTTCTCAGTGAAGTCACCAGGCTTGACCTGAGTGTCAACATGGACCGAATCCCCTCCATTGTCCCTTCTGACTCTCTCTCAAATAACATGTGCTTAAATATAATTTAAAATGGATTCAAAGTCATTTTATATTTGGGCTATTATGTTGATGTTTCATGATGGAACTTGAAATAATTAGAAATCCCTTGGGGTTTCGCTAGCAGAAAGGACAAGAAATCTCTCAACATTTTCTAGTTTTTGATGTATGTTTTCTGCGTACTTTAGTAGAATGTCTTCCCTAGGGAGTTCTTCCCACTTGATTTCTATTGCATATAAGTAGATACCTGTATAGCTAGGTAGATACCATATAGGTGGGAACTTATGTCATTTTATTGAAAAAAAATAGAGACATTCAGGCATTGCATTAAACAAAGCCAATGATTCTTAAAATCAGGTCTGCAATGTAAGTGTCTGTGATACCCCGATCAGATGAATTCACAACTGACGAGGTGATGGGTTGTGAGTCAGGTCCAGGCCATCAGCCCTGGGTCTTAGCAGTGGCTCCAACTGCTGCATCCCCCTGCCTGCAGCAATTGCTACCTTCAGCCAGACACACACTCTGCCAACTACCCACCGTTCCTCGTGCTCCAGAGAGAGATGGTCAGAAAGCAGCTGGTGGCATGGAAACAATTAATTTCCAACTTCTTTCAGTTTGCCCAGAATATTCCAAGCTATATGAAGAAACCCCAGCGAGTTTCGTTTCCATTTTTGGCAAACAGTGTGTGAAACTGGAAGTTTGACAATGATATTGATATAAATGAAGTTAATTAGAATAACTGTTTTTCCTTGCATTTTTGAATATATATTTATATACTCAGATTGACAGACGTGTCAATTATTAATTACATACAAAACATAGTTGAAGGAAAATTGTTTTCATTTTCTGCATTTTAAATTTTAGCATATAATTATATTTTTAAAAATAGAGTGATATGCTTTAAGAATTGTTTCTTGGGAAAGACTAGCCATTATTTGAAAATGTTTCCCTTCCTGTTTTTTTTGGTGAACATGTCACTTCTTTAATGAAATAATGGTGGTAGCTGGCAAAATAAAATGTGGCAACTCTACGTCAGTCCTTGATTTATTTCATTTTTAAATTTTGCGCGTCCATGAACACTGGTCGAGAAGCGTGATTTTGGAAGGCAGGAGTCTAGGCTTCAGTGCAGACACTCGCTGGATGGACCTGCAGAACGAAGATGTTTGTGCTTCAGAATCACAGTATAAAAGTAGGAGTTGGGTGAGATGTCATGATGGAATAGAAATGGCTCTAGTCTAGGGGTCAGAGGGCAGGATCCTCATTCCAGCTCTATCACTGACTAGTCATGAAGATGAGTCTTCAATCTCCTCACCTGCAAAATGAAGATAAAAACCGTATCCTCCTTACTCACTGGGATGTTGAATAATAAAAGAAAAAAATGTGCATGAAGCACTTTGAAAACTGTACAGTATTATAGAAAAATAAGGCATTAATCATACAAGGAAGCCATGTTTTCCTCTGGGGAAATGGGAATGTGTGTGGGCTGCTATTGAAAATATTTAACAAAACCAGTGCTGGGTGCTGCAGAGACTACACTTCCACATGTGGCAAATCTGAGGGGAATCTGGCCAGTGAGGGGCGGGGGGTGGGGGCTTGGTATGTGCCTGTCCTAGAGTTCCCACTGCTGCCAGGGAACAGGCTCCTCTACCATGGCCCACTCTGGAGGAGCCGGTGGGCTTGTATGTGAAGAAGGGATGGTCTGTGTGACTCAAAGCAGACTGGCATGTGGGCCAGTCAGTTGAGGGACACTGGGAGCACCCCTGTGTCAATGCCATAGACATTTGAAGGTTATTCAGAGCGTGTGAGGACAATAATGCTATAACACATTGTACACATGTAACGTTCTCACTGTTAGCCAAAATGGAGCTACCAGTATGATGAGCAGCCAGATTAGGATTTTTAAAAGTTGTTTTAGGTACGTATGAAAGCCCCAGAGAGGCCTTCTTGGTGAAATTTGTGAATATCTGGCAGAAGTAGTGGGATTGTTGGTCAGTGTTGGTACCTAAGGAACCAGAATTTGCACCCAAGAGCCAGAGGACACTCAAAGTCACGTGCTAAGCATAATGCTAGTTCTTGAAGCTTACTCTGGAAGATGGGTTGGAAAAGCACTACAACTGGAGGACATATAATTATAGATTCATAAAACTAAAGATACAAATGACTTTGGAGGTCATCCAATACCCAATTCACATGCCACTGAAGGTTAACGTGAAAGCCTTTGAGCATATAGAGGAAAGAAGAACTTTCTGGGAGGAAAGGTTATGAATTTCTTTCTTAAATTCTGCCTGTGAGAAAAATTTGTATTTTTCCTATTATCTCCTATTAGAAACAAAGTGAAAATTTGAATTCCTCTCAGAAGCTCAGATCTTCCAGGAATATTTGGGTGGACTTTCTGTTGACATGTCTGCTATCCTATAGCAAATCCAAATAGATTTGATGAGAAAAGATCTTAATGAATATGACATAGCATAGGATTATTTGCCTTGAGTAGCCAAACTCTGGGCAACTAGAACTGTTCATTCATTCAGTTATTCATTCAATTATCAAATATTTGAACAGGGAGGTTCAAAGTCCTCAAGGAACGACAATCTGTGACATTGTAGGTGTTTCTGAAGAAGAGGTGGAGGCTAGTGGTGGCCTTGGTATGATCACAACTGCCAGAGTGATCCTTTCAATGTATAAATCAGACAATCTTGCTTCTTTGCTCACAATCCTCCAGTGGCTTCTCATCATGCTTAAAATAAAATCCAAACCTCTCACCATGGTCTTTGAGGATGTTCATGGTTTAGCCCCTACTGACCTCTCCAAATCTATCTCTACCACTGTGCCCCTGCCCGCTTTGCATCAGCCACACTGGACTTTTCACTCTTCCTCAAAGAAACTGAGGGTGTCTCAGGGTCTTGGCACATGCTGTTCCTTCTGCCTGGATCACTGTTCCTCCTACTATCTTCATAGATCATTTCCTCACTTCAGTCGGTTCTCTGCTCAAAAGTTCCTCTTTGGAGAGGCTTCTACCAACCCTCCTACCTGAAATAGCACCGTTACACCCCATGACCCATCCTCTTATTCGATTTTATTATTATTCATAGTAGTTGTTACTCCTTGACATTAAAGCCTTTATTTATGTATTTGCCTCCTGTCTGCCCTGCCCTCTCCTACCAGAATGTGAAGCTTTATGAGGGCAGGGACTGGTCTGTCATGTTCACTGCTATACCCACAACATGGAGAAGAGTGCCTAGCACATAGGAGGCTCATAAGAAAATATTTGTTGAATGAGAAAATGGATGAAAGAGGAGTGAGGCAAGGACTGAGATGGGGAAAAGGAAAGAAATGTCACATGAAGAGGAGGGAATTCTGGCTTAATTTTCTCCATCAGCCACTCCCCACTCTCTACAGTGCTCACCTGCCTTCCTCCTTCAGCCTGCAGATGAGGCCTACCTAGGCAGGGCAAAATAAACCTTCCTGTGCAACACATCACCTAGACCTTGTGAAAATGCAGATCTTCATGTGGTAGGTCCCAATGGCTTCTCACCCCAGGGCAATTAAGAAAGATTCTCCCTGAATTAGTTCTCCTGAGGATCTAATTCCGTGCTATTTTTTGTTTTTAAGAAAGTTATTAAAGGTCCAGAAAACTATAAAATAACAAAACCCAGATGACCTGGAATTCTTAGATTTACATTTTTTCAACTATATTTATTTTTAAAAATAAACATTGTTTTTCTGGATGTTGTTTTGCATTTCCAGGGGAAAGGAAAACCTTGTCCTGGGTCCTCCTCCATTAAAATTTCATAATTTCTATTTCCATGTGTCTCATCTTTGCTGAAGGGTCAAAATAACATAAGAGTTTTTTATTTGGATAGTTCCTTATGGGATTTTGACATCAATTTATAAAGGGTTATGTATCCTTTTCACTCTGTTTCTACTGATAGTGGGAAAAGACACCCACTGTGACAGTCTGGTTATGAATTTGGTTCAGTGTTAGCGAGATTCGATAGGTTTTGGAACAGCTCAGTGTTCTGGGGTAGCCAGGGGAATATGATAGTGGGTCATCTTTTCCTCTAGGAAATGAGAAGTGCGTGTTGGACAGCATTAAGGATCCTATATTTGTAGAGTTCAGCATCCTGTATCAACAGTCCTCCTGACGATTTTCTTGCCAGAATGAGAAATTAGCTTCTCTCTGTATTTCATTTATAAATAAGAGGTGAAGACTAAAGAAGACACATGAGAGACCATGTGGTCTTGCTTTCCTTTGGTAAATAAGTTCACAAAATCTCAGAGTGGTTAGGTCACCTGCCCAGAATCACACAGCTGAGCCTGGAATGCAAATCCGTCAGCCTTGAATTCTTTCTTCCTGCCCATGATGCCTTGTTGTCACTAAGATTTACACACAGAAACTGTTTCTCAAATAGGGAGGTGGTGCCCATCATGCTTGCGTGATGTCTGTGGTCTTGGTTGTGAAGTCAGGGCTCACTCTGTTATATTTATTTCTGCATCCACAGTTCCTTAACAGGTGCCTGGCACATGGTAGGCTCCCCATAAATAGTTGTGGAATGAATGCATGCCATTGCTGTTTGCTAAGGTGAATACTTCATTTTATGGAGAATTTTTTGGACTTCCAGGATGCAGCAATGTCTATGTAAGAAGACAGTGGGATGCACTGTAGGAGTGTTTCACTTGTCACATTCTTTCCCTCCAGTAGTGTTTCATATCCTCCTTGTCTTCTAAAGGTTTGTTCTCTTCTCCACCCCCCAACTCAAGAGCACAAAGTCATCCCTGGCATCCTCACCCAGCACCCCTTATTTAAAATCTCAGGCCCCTCGTTTACCACTACCCCTCCCTAACCAGATACATGGCAGAAAATCAAGGCCCAGCCCAGGGGCATGCTTCATCAATGAGGGCTTTAATTTAGAAACCAGACACCATTTACCACCTCCCCGTCACAATCCAGCACGAAAATCCATAATTTTATAACTTCAAGGAGGTACTATTAGATGAACATAGGTAATGTCCACATTATGTTTTGCAGACTGCAGAAGAGAACAGCTGCTCTGAGGATCCATTTCATTGCAAGTTATTTTTTTGTTCTATGAGAGGGGTGTTTGAGTACTACCTTTGCAAGAGTATTGAGTTACCTAGCCAGCATGAGATTCTCTTCCATTTCACCTGCAGGCCTGGATCACCTGTCCTTACACTCCACCTAAGAGTGAAATTGAGAGTTAGTGGAGTGACTCTGGAAGCAGATAACAAGTAAATCTTGAGGTAGGGAAAATTGTCCCCATTTTACAGATAAGGAAACTGAGGTACAAAAGGTTAAAGTAACTTGCTGAAAGTTACACAGTTGATAACTAGTAGATTCAACTGGAGGATGATAACTTTGTTTTTATGGAAAAAATGTCAAATGTGCTTGACAGTTAAGCCTTTTTTTTTTTTTTTTTTTACTGACAAAGGGTTGCACAAAGCTTTAGTATTAACTGAAATTGACTGGAGATCCTCAGGAAAATTTCCACAGGAATCTGAATCTATTAGCTCTTGCTATGTCAAAATATTTTCTTCTTATTTTAATCCAAAAGTATCAGTAAATTGTGAGGATTATTTCCTGAAGCTTTCAAGAACTTTCCCAATAAAAATATTTACTGAGGAAGAAAAAGATTACATGCCTAAATGCTCTGCTTGAAGGTTCCATGTGTAGGAATCCTGCTAAATTGCACTTTTGAAATACATGTCTGTAAATCTACTTAGGAATCAACTATGCCTTCATTTCACAAATAAAGTAAAAGAAAGTTTTGGTGGGATTTCTCTTGGATGAGGTCTAATGCCATGGGCAGAGACCGTAAATTTTCCAGTGGGCATGGGAAATATGATTTTATACCTTACCCATTTGCTATAGGGGTAGCCCAGAAATGCCATACATAAGGCACCTCTGTAGTTTCCTGAAGCATCTCTGTCACCCAAAGTCACGAATATGCGATTAGTATTCTGCAGCCCTGAATTGTTCAAACAATTGACCTTTCACACCTTCAGACAGAATACCAAAGCCTGGAGATTATATGCAAAAATTATTTGGGAATTGCATTTGGTAGAAGAAACTCTATAGCTGGCTTCTCCCTCTTGGTCTCCAAGATCTTTTGTTTCACTGTGATCAAAAGAATCAAAGTATGGTCCAGCCCAAGAGGGGACTTATTTTGGCATATCTTAAAACACAGATTCCCAAATACTTCAGAGAAGCATCCTAATCTAGAAAGATCGCTTTATATTATTAATCATAATATTTTCTTTTGGAAGCTAAAGCCCAAAGGCAACATTGGACAGAGAAGAGAAAACCTGGTCTTTTGTTCTCTCGAATATATATTTTCATTACTTACATATTACACAAGACATATTAAATACTTTGGTCTGGATCAAGCTTTTAAAAAACTAATTTTTGAGGGAATAAGAAAGAAGTAGGGAAAGGTTGGAAGGTGGGATATGAATATATAGTTTCTGTTCTCATTGGCATTTACTTGTACTTTTTCTTGTTCTTTTGTGTTTATGGAAGTTCTTTCAGACATAGGTAACCTAATGTCAATCTTTAGGGATTACACTGAATTGTGTTAACAAACATAACTATAGGTGTAAATGTTATGGTTAAAAAAATGTGTGATGTTAAATATGTAGTTGTAACAGGAAAATTGGTTTGAAAATCAAGGCTGAATTAAATATATTTATGAGAACCTATTTGTAGCACATGAAGCTCCCCTTCCTCACAATCTAATAGGGAGGAATAGACATAAACCCCATCAGTTCTGCTCACCAAGAGACTATATTCCATAATGTTTATGATCTCAGGCTCTTGAATTGGCAGATCTGAGTCAAAATCCAGGCTCTGCAACTGACTCAAGCAAGTTTCTATGTGTCTTGGTTTTCTCATCTCTAAAAGGGAATGATAGTGGTCACACCTTTCCTGATAGCTCTGAGGCTGGAATAGAATGATGTGATGTGTATAAAGAGTATAGTCCAAAGTAAGTGCTAAATAAATGTCAGCCACTACAGTTAAAATAATCATTCTTATCACTATATTATCATTAATGTCAATCACTGTCTGATACTAGAGTACCAACCAGATGCTTGATGAACCTGACATGTATAAAACTATTTCTGAAATGGGCAAAGGCTCTTGAATTAAAAATTAAAATAAAATGATTCATTTAATAAATCAGTATGTGCCATGTGTTAACCAGATTTAGCAGTTAATCAAATCCATTTTACACTACAGCCAAGTTATCCAGTTAACCACCAATCCCCTCTCACTCAGGAATCGGCAAGAGCTTTGTGCCAGCCCTCCTCCTGGTCCAAGCCATTTACGTCATGCCCATTTTGTTTTCTTATACGTTCGTTACCTAGGATTAGACTCCTCTACACATAACCTGCGTCCCATTATTGTCACCTTTCCCTTGCAAACTCTGAAGTTTACTTCCTCTTTCTGCTTTACTCCCCACCCTCCCCAATGCATACACACATTATCACCTGCAAAAGAGAACTTCTTTGGTTGCTCTCTGGTCACCTGGTTTACTGCATAACTACATTTCCTTTTGCTTTTGTTCCTAGTGGGAAGAGCTATTTATTTTCCCCCAGGAAGTCCTGTCATTGAGATGGGAAAATAAGTTTCCTGGCCGGGTGCCATCAGAAAGACAGTTCCCAGTCTAGAGAAAAATCAAATTCTCCCTTTTGTGGTGGCACTGTTCACTTTAAAGCACCACTGGACCTCCATGCAGCCCCCTACTCAGGGCTCTCCCCCTGGGGGCGTCATCAACCCAGTAGGGTGGTTCTCCCCCTTCCCACTGTGTAGTGCGTGTGGTGTTCACCCACAGAACAGTAGCATCAAAAGATTGCTGTTTTTCCTTCTTCTACATCAATTAGCTCTGTATTTTCTATTTCACTTTTCCATTGTGTTTACCCAAAACAATGCAAGATCTGAGATTTCCTAATTTACACCCAGTGTTTCTCTACACAGGCATTCTGCAGCATGTACTAAGAATGACATGCAAAAACAATTCTGTCTTGATTTTTTTATACCAGTTAAACCCAAGCAGCTCAATTCTGAGATCTTTTATATTCTAGTCATGCTTAGTTCCGAGGCATGCTGGGACTTTAGAAGCACCTTTTGGGAATGGGGGGGGGGTTAGGAGAAGTCAGGGTGTGGGAAACGGAAACTAATGAGGCTATGGGGCTTTACCCACCCCATCCGGGAAGGGGACAGCAGTTCAGATCACACCTATAGGGGCATGGTAGACACTGGCTTGATACACGGTGGCATTAACAGTGCAGCGATCTCATCTGTTGGGTAAGTTGGAGCACAGCAACTGGAATCTCCAAATGTTGGCAAAGCCAGATTTGAGCTATTGCAGCATCACAGGTCCTGGGGCCCCTTCAGTTTAGACCAAGCACAAGCTCTAGCAAGGTCTAGAGAAAGGAATAAGGGGTTGGCAAGGATATGCAGGGAGTTGGATCCCCAAGGAGCAGAGAGGTTCACGTCGGGGCCCCACCAGGGGTTGTAGAATGCCAGTCAGGAATGAAATCACAGCCATTTTCAAAGGCCTGGTCCAGCACCGAAGGACAGTGGTTAAGTGGACCCATGGGTGGCTGAGGCTTCTGCCCTATTGAAGCAGTGAAACTAATCCCAGACTCCATTCTTAAAATACTGCCTACTCAAAGCAGGACAGCTTCCAACACTCTGTGATGCCAAGAAATCATCGATCCTTCTGGCTTGAGAGAACAGCTGCACCAGATTTCCATTTTGTATCCCTCAGCTTATTTGTGCACAGCTGGGATGCCTACCTTTCCTAAGATACCTGCAGCAGCATTTCTTGGGAATAAACCTCTGTTCTTACTTACAGCACTTTACCAGACAAATTTTGGCACCAGCTCTTTGTGCTCTTTTCTGAGTGCAAGGCATAGCGATGTCTAACAGAGGCTGATCCTTAGTCTACGGGGCTTATTCCTCTCAATATTTTCTCAGGATCCTTCTGGAATTATCTGAATTGTCTGCTGTGGCCTTGTCCCATTTTTGCTGGTGAATCAGCCAGTTTACCTGCTCAAGTTATTCAGTCAAGATCACGGCTGGATACATTCCCTTGGAAGCTTCCCCACCTCATTTTTTAAAAAAATAAAGTTGTGATAGTTCCAGCACTCTCTGTGAAGGCTTTGCACTATTTTCTGATAGTGGCCAATGAACCAAAGATTGCATGGAATTGGTCATTCCAGCTGGTTCCCATGAAATTAAGTCAGTGTCAATCTATGTGGCATTTAAGGGACCATGCAGTGTCAGGAATTGGGCAGGTTGGTGGGAAACTCTTGATAATGTCCTCGCCTTGACCGTGATGTATGCTGCATCTATGCTTATGCTTTTCTGTCTCTTCTCTGACACCTTCTGGTCCTGTGCACCCGCAGTCTTACTGATTTTCTAGAAACATATTTAATAAGTTCAGAATGAACTCATTATTCATGTTCACTCAGAACTCTGATTTTACCCCAGTCAGCAGCTCTCCATTCCCACACACACTGGAATACTTGAGGTTGCTCAAATATACTTTTTTTGCTCTCTTGACTTTGCTGGAGTTGTTCTTGTTTTCTAAAATGATCCATCGACTCCATCTCTGCTTGTCAAAGAGCTTCCTACCTCACTAGTCTATTACCATAGAGAAGTCATTAAACTCTGAAGCTTCGTTCCTTCATCTGTGGAAGGAAGATCAGTGCTGGGGTGGTGAAGATGGGCTTGGTAGTGCTGCGGTAATAAATAAACTCCAGATCTCAGAAGCTTAAAGGACAAAAGTTTATTTCTCATTCATGCTGTGTGTCCAGCATGGGTCAGAGGGGCGGATCTGCTTTTTCTAGTTACTAACTGACCCAGAATGATGGAGTGGGGGAAGTCGGGGGGCCTTAAAACTCACCTACGTTCTGCTCAGAATTCATTAGCCAGAGTGATCACATGGCCACACCTAACTTCAAAGAGGGTGGAACAGTGCAATCCCACCCCTTCCCAGAAGAAGGAGAGCTAAACCTTTTGTGAGCACTGTAATGGCAGCCACACCCCATAAAGGCTCATGGCAACCTTAAGACAACATACAGACGTCAGGTGGTGTCACCATACTTCCTCTTGGCAAGGGCCAGCTTCAATTGAGTGATGAGAGAAAGACAGACAGAGACACAGAGAGAGAGACAGACAGACAGAGAGAGCTAGAGAGAGAGAGAGAGAGAGAGAAAGAGAGGAGAGAGATTTTTAAATTAACCCCGATATGCTCTTTATTTGCGCAGGCATGATAATAGAGTGAAAGAAAGCCCAATGCAGTAGTGAGCATGGATTCTGCTTGGGTTCAAATCCCGGTTAACCCACTTACTAAATCTGTGACCTTGGGCAAATTAATTAACTTTTCTCCACGCCTCAATTTCTTCACCTGGAAAAAGGGGACAATAACTGTAAATTCCTCAAAAGGTGATAAAGCTTGTTAAATGAGTTAGTAATTGTGAAATTATCAGAGCAGTACCTGATGCCATAAATGTGTTTACTGATTACAATGGAATTATACAGTGCACACAGTTTTACAGCTGGCTTTTTTATTTTAATGTTAAGATGTGGTAAACTTTATATATATATACATCTATGTATATAAATGTGTGTGTGTATATGTGTGTATCCACCTTGGTTTTTTTTTGTGTGTGTGTGTGAGTAAGATTAGCCCTGAGCTAAACTCCATTGCCAATCCTCCTCTTTTTTCCTGAGGAAGATTGGCCCTGAGCTAACATCAGTGCCCAACTTCTTCTATTTTATATGTGAGACGCCTGCCACAGCACGGTTTGATAAGCAGTGTATACGTCCATGCCCGGGATCCGAACCTGCAAACCCCGGGCAGCTGAAAGAGAGCACACAAACTTAACTACTATGCCACCACCGTATTCCTTATCGTTACTTCAACACTACTTCTTTTAATGTTTAATTTGAAGCCCAATCTTTTTATTCTATTTCCATTTATCTCCTTCATAGTGTTTTTCTCTCTTGCATGCCCCCCCACAACTTGCATTTATTTGCTGCATTTCATAGCTTTTCTTCTTGTATATACCAATCTCATAAACAAAAGTAAATCTTCAGCTCAGAAAAAGTGATAAGCTATACATCTCAGGCAGGATGAGGGAAAAGTAGTGACCATTACATGTTGAGCTTCCAGGTGACAAGACCCTGGAGATGGGATTCTGCATGCAAGAGGTTTATTAAGAAGTACTCTTGGTTGGGGCCGGCCCGGTGGTGCAGTGGTTAAGTTTGCACATTCTGCTTCAGCGGCCCGGGGTTCGCAGGTTCAGATACCGGACGTGGACTTACTCCCAGCTCATCAAACCATGCTGAGGCAGCATCCCACGTAGAAGGACCTAAAACTAAGATATACAACTATGTACTGGGGCTTTGGGGAGAAAAAAGAAAAAGAGGAAGATTGGCAACAGATGTTAGCTCAGAGCCAATCTTCCTCAAAAAAAAAAATGAAATACCTTTGGGATCAACATCTGTGGATAGGATGAGATGGACTGGAGAGAGGGAGAAGTCAAACTATGACGCAGACCCAGTGACAGCCTCAGCCAACCCCACAGGCAGCTCTGGGTCTGGAATGGCCCTTCACAGTTGACCCAGATTGGTCCAAGATGCCCAGGCCCTTATCCTCCTACATTGTTCAGTCATTGGCTATGGACTCTCCCTGGAAGGCAAAGTGACTCTCTGCCATGGAGACTATCTCCAAAGGGGCTGACAGCTGAAAGTTCTCTGCCACCAGCACTCCCAATAGCTGGGACAAGCCCTTCATTGCAGGGACATCTTGGTGGCACATCACAGTGTCCACCAGAGAGCAGGACAGGACATTGGTAACCATAGTCCAACCCTTTCCTATTTCGTATGCTCTGAAAGAAGAGGACATTTCCTGCTTTGCAGGGTTCCATTCTCTCCCTGCCATCCTACCTGTGTTGGTGATAGTGGGTTTAAAAGTCTTACTGTGTTTTTCTTCCGTTTCTCTATTCTTTAAGGTTTTGACACAGTTCTTGCTTGCTTCTGCTTTTGCTGTCCTTGGCATAATCTTTTAAGAATACTTTCTCATTTTCTTTTTGCTGCTATGACAGTCAGTGCATCCCCTGCATTATAATTACTCTCAATACAGTATCAGCATTCCTTTTCCTCCAGTTCTGAGTGGATAAGATGCTTCCAAAGATGAGTTTGTTTAATAAAATTTGGGCTGCTCTGTGTGGAATGCTGCCACTGAGCATAGAATTCCTTTTCCTTTTCTTTGAAGAAGTTACTGTGGAGGGAGCTTTCCCCCTCCTTTCTTCTTCATCCCACAGATCGTTTCCATACAGCCCACTCAATATTGCACGGCAGCACAGGGGACAAGAATAGCATGGAGAATTAAAACTCACAGAAGAGCTGCAGCCTCCTCCCCCTTGTATACTTGTGAGTTGAGCTGCTAACAAATGGCAGAATTGATTCGTTCAAATTTCATCTCCCTTCATTTCCTCTGCCTTCTTCTGGTGCTGGTGATAATGAGCAGTGAAAATGACCCAGGACCCAGAAGGCAAATGAAAAGGGACGAGAATCCAGGGGTTGAGATAATCTGTAGTTCGACTAATCAAGAATTAGCCCTGGCTCCCCCTCCTCCCATTGCTTTATCTCATCTACCCACTGGACAGAGTCACCAAACAAGGAGATGTTCCACAAGTGGCCTCTGGAAAGATTTCTGTCAGATTCTTCCTTTTTTGACACTATAAAGACACCTCATTGAAGGTCCCATCTTGGTCATCTCAGAAAGAGGCTCAGGTACCCCAGGTGCACCTGGGAAAACAAAACACGGAAGTTTTATGATGATTGATTCATAGAAAACGGATGAATCTTTAAGAATATTCATGCAGCCCTTTCCAGACACCCAGGCATCTATCCTTCTCTGATGAGCAGATCAGGGTAGTGCTCTCCTACAGAGGAGAACAGGCGCACGTCTTAAATAAAGGACTACAGAAAGGATAGTACTTGCTGCTTCTTTGCGCTGGGGGAAAAATTCAGCCTAGTCAGGGAATATTTGTCAGCCCAGTAGAGAATAATGACCATTCCCACCCACCCCCATAATTACTGCCTTTTCAACCACTCTATCCTAGTTCTAGTTATGGAAGGACGAGCATGGCTTCTGTCATATATAATTGTTGGTTGGTTGGAACAGACCTACCTGGATCCCCAAATAGATGAGAATCTACTACCTGGGTAGTAGAAGAATCAGCTCTTCACATGGCCCAGGCCTCGGTTTCCCCATCATGGGATGCATACCATCTGTTTCTGCAGCTGGAGAGAACTCGTGTCTGCAGCCCTGCCATGTTTACTTGGACCCCGGAGGTTCCCCAACTGAGCACAAGGACGCCTTGTAGACTCTCAGATGCTCCACCTCCCTAAGGGTTGATGGTGCTGGCTTACCTGAGACAGAGCACAGGCAAAGAGAGAAATGCTGCAAATTTAAAGTGAAAAATCCACTTCGTACAGATTCGGTCTCTCTCTGCTACTCACTCCCCGTAAATATTTTACCTTCGTGTTTTGATTATGTGTTTCTGAAACTCGCAGGCCAGGCCAGTGTCACAGGCTCGATGACAGTGTGTCTGGGACACTATCCTGACATGCTAATCAATGGCAAGACCTCCCAGAGCCCACCCTCCTGTGGCCATGGGCATCCCTGGGTGGCTTGTGGGGAGCAGAGGCATCATCCTCCTGATCTTACTAGATGTCAGTTTTCATGAATTGGATGATGCCTTCTACATTTCCCCAGTGGAGAGGCTCTCTGTTTTTATTTTGAACCTGATAGTGCAATAAGTAGCTCACAATTAGTGGCTCTCCCTCTCGTCCTCCATTTCCATGTGGACTGCCATACAGATGAGAGGTGGGAAAGTCTGTACCGGTAAGGGCAGGGTGGCTCACTCCCAGGACTCCAGCCCCCACCCAGGATCTTAGGTTCTTGAGAAGCTTCTGCCGTGCTTTCAGCCATCCAGCCCTCTATTGAGCAAATATGACCTGAACACCTATTGTGTCATGGCCCCAAGGCAGCTCTAGGGTTGCCCACAGCTGTGACATTCAAATGGTCCGCAGGCCCACCCACACATGGGTGTTTTGCTCTGCTCTGTCCAACCCTTCCATCTGTGGCTTTAGGAATTACTGAAATGGAAAAAGAAAAAGAGAAAGAAGTGCTCAGGGGGGTGTGCTCATGCTTAGACCGAGTGTTACTAAGTCAGAGAATCAGGGAATCAGGGAGACCAGACTAGCCTCACCACCCATCTCGATCCCATATCCTGAGACTGTGCAAAGCAAAAAGCCACAGGTAGGGTAAAAATAACATACTCCCCCCTGATCAAACAGTTTTTAAGCTGAATGTGTATAAGAATTTGTATAATATAATAGTAATTTGGTCACAATTCCTGAAACTATCCCACCGGGAATGAGATTTGTGACTGCATGTTAATATCGTGATTGCCTACTTTTCAAGAATTGTGCAAGCATTTAAAGGAGACAAGATAGGAATCTATGTTATCTCTTTCTGGGAATGGCTATCTCTCCTCTGCTTGACTTTCTTAGCTTCGCCTGGACCGATTTCTACCTTTTTTACTTATCTTACCTGGCTGGTTGGTTCACCAAGATAGAGTAAATGCTAAGAAGGAGAATACCAATTCACTTTTATTTAAACTGGTGTATTGTGTCTGAGCAAGGAGACAGGGGAAGCCTTACTGCATCATGCAGACAATTAAATGAGTTTGGAAAGTTTTATTTGGTTTGTTGTTGACAAAAACTAAGTCCCTAGGTAGCTGTGAATTTTTCCGGGTGATTCCCAGAGGAAAATCAAGCTAACTCAGGGCCACACATTACCCTGTGGAACCTCAGTGAACTACACACTATGGAAAAGATAAACCATAAATCTCAGTTCTGATTTTCTTTTTTTGTTTTGTAGCATTTCTTTACTAAGAAAGGAAGATTTTTAATATTTGGGAGAAGTCTATGTTTAAGAAGCTAAAGGGCTCAGGCAGAGAACAGGAAGAGGCAAGAACATTTCTAGACTAGATCCAACCCATTGATCTAAAAGGGGCTGCCTCTGGCCAGACTGGTGGCATAGTGGTTAAGTTTAGTGTGCTCCGCTTCGGCGGCCCAGGTTCATGAGTTCAGATCCCTGGCATGGACCTACACCACTCATCAAGTCATGCTGTGGCAGCAACCCACATACAAAATAGAGGAAAGACTGACAAGGATGTTAGCTTAGGGCCGATCTTCCTGAAGCAAAAAAAAAAAAAAAGAGGAAGATTGGCAACAGATGTTACCTCGGGGCCAATCTCTCTCACCAAAAAATTAAATAAATAAATAAAAAGGGCTGCCTCATTCATCCAGTGGCAGGTAAATAGAAGGCAGTCTGTCTGATGATCCTTCTGTTAGAATTAAATTGCCATCAATAGTATCCAGGCAAGTTCTTTGTATGACTTTATTGTTCTATGGATATTGGTTGGTTTTTCTATTTTGTCTTCTCCTTTAAGGAGGACTTAAGTTTTTTGAAAAATACATATCACAGGATAAAATAAATGAGAAAAACCTTGGTCATACATGATCTCCCATGTGATCAGTGAGAAGATGAAATTTGAATGCATACATTAGGGTGCTTAACAGGATGAAGAATCTAAATCTGAAATCAAGGGCAAATTACATGAAGGTTGGGGATGATTTATATACTGCTTGGTTTCTGCCCACAGATTGGAGGGGTAGGACTTCTACTTGCTTTGATAAACAGTGGTTCTGGAAAGGAAAATTATGAGGTTCAAAAGAGCTACTTTAGTTATGAGATGATTCTTGACTACCAGGCTTTTCATTTTACACATTATCTGTGTAATCTGTCTCGACTCCAAGCCCCTTTGCTGACTTTGTAACCAGATTTTGAGTTCCTGATTAGGAAAAGACCTAGAAAGAAGGAAAAGCTGAGTGCAAATGATTTCTCTATTCACCTTTAGTTGAAATCAGGGCCCAGGTGTCACCCTCAGGTCATCAGCCCTTCTCCTTCTCCTTCTCCTTCTCCTTCTCCTTCTCCTTCTCCTTCTCCTTCTCCTTCTCCTTCTCCTTCTCCTTCTCCTTCTCCTTCTTCTTCTTTTTTTTTGTGAGGAAGATTAGCCCTGAGCTAACATCTATTGCCAATCTTCCTGTCTGTTTTTGCTGAAGAAGATTGGCCCTGGGCTAACATCAAAGCCCATCTTCCTCTACTTTATATGTAGGACGTCTGCCACAGCATGGCTTGATAAGTGGTGTGTAGGTCTGTGCTCGGGATTCGAACCTGCAAACCCTGGGCCACTGAAGTGGAGTGCACGAACTTAACCACTCCACCACTGGGCTTGGCCCTCTGGGAAGGCTTCTTAGTGGGTGAATGGCCAAAATGAAATTGAGGAAAGCAGTCCCTGGGGTTCTACCCTTCAGGACTGTGCAATGGAGAGTGGGGTCCATTTGATGGGAACCTTTTGCAGACAGAACAACAGGTGAGAACTGTAGAGTATCTACACATTGATGATAACTCCTGAATTAATAAAATGTTGTTTCAGTTCTGTTTCATCACGATTGCTAAGATATGACGTTTAAATTCTTCACTGAATCTCTAGAAACTTTGCTTTCTTTGTAGTTATCTCTTTGATGTTTGTCTTTGTGTTTGCAGGATAGCTTCTGAAAGTCCTAGAGAACCAGCAAGCACTAGGATGGCTACACACATATGCCCAGAACTAACACATAGGCTCTGTTTCCAGGAGTACATTTAAAACAAAAATCACTCAACAAAGACAAATACCTAGCACTTATTGTGCACTGACTGTGTGCCAGGTACTATTCTAAGTACTCTACCTAAGTAATCTTACATAATCCTAAATACAGATAGAAGAAGTACTGCTGTTATCCTCATTTACAGATGGGGAAACTGAGGCAAGGCAAAATTATTGAAAGAACTGGGATTCAGACTCAGTCTGACTCCTGAGCCCTTGCTCCTAACCACTTGGCTACACTGATAGAGCACTGACTTCATGGTGGGCACTGTGCTGGGCACTAGGGATGTGGGAGCAAACAATATTTAAATGTATTATTCAGATTTGACCTTGGAATTAAATGGACACCTTTCATCTGTGTATCAGTTTTTCTGGACTACTTGGAGGTTACTCTAACAATTTGGAACATTACTGGCTATCATGGTCAGCAAATAGAATTAAGTAATATGGTTTCTAATGATAATGTAATTGTTGATGTCCTTCAGCACTAAGCAATTACGACATTCTTGAATGAGGTCTCTACTATACTTTTATTAAGAAGCATACTCTTCTATTTGGTGCTAGTGTGTATGTGTTAAACAAATATCATCCAGACCTTGTGATAAGAAACATAAATATATTAACTTTTTTATTGTTAAAATAGTCATGTGTATCAGTTAGCTTTTACTGTGTAACAAGTATCCACAAACTTAGTGGCATTTATTATCACTGACACAGTCACGAGTAGGTGGGTGGTTTTTCTGGTCTTGGCTGGGCTCACTCATGAGTCTGTGGCCAGTTGCAGGTCACATAGTTGGCTCTGATGATCTAGGCTGTGCTTTCTCACATGTTGGGAGTGAGGCTGACTCTAAGCTGGAGAACCTCAGCTGGGACAACTCATCTTTCCTTTATATGGTCATTCATCATCCAGCAGGCTAGCCAGGGATTATTCACATGGTGGCTGGGCACGACTCCAAGACCAAAAGCAAGAACATGTATGGCCTCTTGTAGAGGCCTAGGCTTGGAACTGGCAAGTGTCACTTCCACCTCATCCATGGTCAAAGCAAACACCAAGGCCAACCTAGATTTGAGGAGTGGGGAGATAGCCTCTACCTCTTGATGGGAGGAAACTCAAGGTTCCACTGTAAAAGAGCATGGATAATACAGGATAGGGAATAATGGAAGCCACTTTATAAAGCAAGCTACCGTACCACGTGAAATAAGTATTATCGTGCCCATTTTATAGATGAAAAAATTGAGGTCCAGTGTTAGGTAACATGCCCTAAAAATCATAAAACCAATAAATAGTAAATTGTTTGCGCTAATTAGTAACTAGTAAGTGGTTGAATTACAAAGTTAGAAAAACTTAGGGATGTCTAACTCCAAAGTCCTTTCTTTTAAACTCTAGAAGGTTTTCAAGGCCTTCAAGGATCATGTTATTAAATGATCTTTTCAAAAATGAAAGTGGTGTCTGAGGACAAGGAAATAGGAGAGGATAAAATTCAAAGATAATAATAACCCATTCATTTTAACTTACTTATAGGCATGAATAGTTTTAATCAAGGGGCATTTTTTCTTTAAATAAAATGACCCTAGCAATAGCTATGGATTATTAATTTTTTTTATCTCTGCCTGCAGTAGACATTAGTTGGTGTTGAGTGTTTCTCTGTGATAATATACAGCCTGAGAGGGATCAAGTGCAAATAGAATTCTCATGTGCAAAACTTGTCGCTTTATACCCCTCCAAATATTTGGGTAAAGTAAGAGTGTAGTAGTAGCATTAAATGTTGTTTTATCATATCTGAATTTAGCAAATATCTTATTCTATGGGTGGTTTTGCTGTAAAAATAATGGGGCATGAGGAGGTATTCGGCAGGGGGACCAAGTATGTTTGGGAAATTCTGAGTTAGGTTACTTTGCTGTAACTTCTCAGAACCTTGAACAGACTGATGCCCATTCTGACTCTCAAGGAATGTGTTTGTCAGATTTATGTGACTGCAAAATATTCATTTGGTGGAACTCTCAGACAGCTAGTATTACACAGAACCCTTGGAAAATCTGAACTTGATTCTAATCCCTTTGAAGGTAGGTTTAGAATCAATAGTATTTGTCAAGCATCTGCTATGAGATGGGCACTATCAGAACCATGTCAGAAAACCAGGAAATTAGTGTTATTCTTAGTTATAGTTCAGGCAATGAGACTCAGAGCAGTTAATTCACTTGCCCTAGATCCCCTAGCTGGTACCAGAACTGCGAGTTGAACCTGGTTTTATCTAACTTCACGCCTATGTGCTTCCTGTACACTTTGCTGAGATTCAGAAAGTTTAAATGACTGCCCGGGGTGGCTCAGCTGGTCAGAAGAGACACCGAGTCGCATATACTTTTGTAATCCCTGTAGCTCCTAACAGAAAATAGATTATCAGTCAATGCCTACTGGCCAATATCTTTGTTTATTACCTAATTATTATTATGATCATGCTCATGGCAAAAAAATTGCAATGACAGAAAAAAGTATAAGATAAAAAGTAAAAATTTTCCTTCGTATCATCATCTCCAGAACCATCCGCTAGAGATAAGACTGTTATCAATTTTTTATTGTTCTTCCATAACTTTTTAATTATACGTGTGTGTGTATGTAGATCTTTCTGCTTTGTTTGACACAGATGAGATCATACATGTACATTTTTCACCTAATATGTATTTGACATCTTTTTTTAAATCAGGATTTCCTTCATCATTTGGTATTGATGTATCATATTTATTTAATCAATCTTTTTGTGATGGATTTTTAGCATCATTCTAGTTTTTTGCTACAACAGTGCCTTAATGATGAAACAGTTGTATACTTTGCACACTTATGTTTTTAATAGAAAACAAAAAACATGCAGGGCATCATTTTTCCCTGGGGACTCCTCTTAGGAAAAATAGTAGACTATTACCAAAACAGTGTTATAGGAACTATAAATACAGTCATCCCTCAATATGTTGGGGGGGTGTGGAATTGGTTCCAAGTGCCCTGCAGATACCAAAATCTGAGGATGCTCAAGTCCCTTACGTAAAATGGCGTAGTATTTGCATGTAACCTACTCACATCCTCCCATACGCTTTAAATCATTTCTAGATTACTTATAATACCTAATACAATGTAAATGCTATGTAAATAGTTATACTATATTGTTTAGGGAATAATGACAAGAAAAACAAGTCTGTACATGTTCAGTACAGATGCAATCATCATAGGCCTTTTGATTTGCAGTTGGTTGAATGAGCAGGTGCAGAACGTGCACATATGGAGACTTGACTATAAAGGTTTTTTAAGACACAAAATTTTGACCAAAAATAGTATCCTTCTTCTCTGGTCTGCTCTGCTCTAACCAGGGAGCAAATAGACAGAGCCAGTGATCCCATCAGATGCTGTTATGACCAAGATCCACAATAACTAAAACCAGAAGAGGGCAACTCAGCCTCCTCAGCTGTTACCTTCCCGGTGGAACAACTCTACATAGTTTGTTTTTGACACTATGGACACAGATTCAATACAAACTGGACAGATGTAACCAACGCTTTGTCATTTTAAAGACATTTCCCATTATGCAATGGCCCTTTCAATAATGTAGACCATGAACAGAATTCAGATAAGAAGTTGAGAATCCTTTGACTTCAAACAATTCTACCTCTAGGAGTTTATCTTAAGGAAATAATCCAAAGGGAAAATGTATTGACTCAAAATATTCATTTCAATTCCATATTATTTATGGTAAGTTATTAGCAAAAATGAGAGAAAACCAAAATATCTAACGAAAGAATAGTGTTTAAATAGATCTAGTATATATATCCATTCACTGGGACATTATGTAAGTATTAAAATGGTAAAGGTTGTGGTAATTTAGAACCTTGAAAAAAACAAAATCGTTACCCTATGTCAAAATGACAATTATAAAATAATGTGTGCACACATCTCATTTTGTAAGGCCTGGAAGAATAAAATATTTGATTTGTTAGATGTTTAAATTCTGGATAGCCTTTTTAATTTATAAAAAATTATATCTGTTTTATAATATTATTTGTAAAGTTAAAAGTTAATAGTCCAGAGAAGATAATTTATGTTGATGTCTAGGAAGACTATGGGCCCTGAACAAAGGTCTGTTTTAGTCTCAGTCAAGGATTGACATATTTTTTTAAAATGGCCTCTTGTAAATTTGTCTAGGCTCTCTCCTAACTCTTAAGGATGTTGTGTGTAAGTGGGATGACCATGTGTCTCATTTTGTCTGGGAAAGTTCCTATTTAAGCCTGTTGTCCCGGTACAGTTGTTACCAGCACCACTTTTCACTGTCAAAAGTGACTTAGTTTGTACAATAAATTTTATAGACCCCCTCACTATAGCGGCCATGCTAACCATCCCGTTCTATCACATTTTCTATCCTATCCCTGCTTTATCATGCGTCTCTAGTAAACACCATCTCTAGATAATAATTTACCTTTCTATAGCTTAGAAAGTCTTTCAAGGATCAATGATTTCACTTCATGCTTAAGGCTAAAGAAGAATATATACACATCATTAGTGAAATTTTAAAGATATTATCCATTATGCTGTATGGTAGTCTTTTCATAGGATCTTTTAAAAATTCTGAAATTTGAAAATGTTTATCTATACTAATAACTAATCATCTTTCACTATGTGAGATAATAACCATTTTGCAATTTGACATTTCTATCTTCTTCCTTTGTCTGCCAGGAAACTCAGAGCTGAGCCCGGTACTTAGTTGCAGCAAAAACCTTTAACCCAGTGTAATGGGAAGTCAGATAGAACTGATTTCACATTCTATTCCATACTTACTCTACTGTATTAGTTTCCTGTGACTGCTGTAACAAATTACCACAAACTTTGTGGCTTAAAACAACACATCTATTCTCTTATAGTTCTAGAGGCCAAAAGTTTGAGTCAGGTTCACTGGACCAAAATCAGTTTTTCAGCAGGGTCACATTTCCTCTAGCGGCTGTAAGGGAGAATCCACTCCTTGCTGCTTCCAGCTTCTGGAGGATGCCAGCATTTCTTGACTTGTGGCGACATCACTCCAAACTCTAGTTCAGTAGTCGTATCACCTTCTTCTCTTCTGTGTCAATTATCGCTCTGCTTCCTTCTTATAAAGACATTTGTAATTACATTTTGGGCTCACTCGGATAACCCAGGATAATCTCTCCATCTCAAGATCTCTAACTTTGTTACGTATATGCAAAGTCTTTTTTTCCATGAAAGGTAACATTCATGGGTTCTATGGATTAGCACCTAGATAGATATTTTGGGAGGTATTTTCAGGCTACTACAATCTACCCTCTGGCCCTCAAAGATTCATATCTATCCCCCATGCAAAATATAATCATCACATCCCAACACCTCGAAAAGTTTCAACCCTTTGTAACCTCAACTCAAAATCCAAATCCAAAATCTCATCTAAATCTCATCAGCTCAAAAGTCCCAAATCTCATCGTCTAAATCTTCTAAAGCAGATATGGGGAGACTCTGGATATGATCCATCCTGGGGCAAAATTCCTCTCCATCTTTAAAGTAAAGCATTTAGTCTAGTGCCTTGCACATAGCAGATACCTAAGAAATGTTAGCCACCATCAGAATATCCCATTTATCACATTAAGGGGAGGGTAGCTCTCCACAGCACTACATTGTCCTAGCAGACAGAAGACAAGGTGTAAGATGATGATGTTGATGATAACAACAAAGGTAGTAGTAGAAGTGACAGTAATAGTACCTCTTGGAGAGTTTATCGTGCAACAGAAGATTTTATAAATTTTTTTTATGTGTTATCTCAATTAATCTTCATGAAACCCCTTTGCAGTAAGAACTATTATTACCCATGTTCAATTGAGAAAACAGTGGACTAGAGAGGTTACATAATTAATAAATGGCCAAGCCGTGATCTCCATGTTGCCCAATTAATACCAGGTTCACCCTGCACATGTGTTCATTTTGTGTCACAATGAGGAACTAAGCAATACTCTGATTAGGATTCCTATGACTCCTGCTTTACCAGGAAGGGATTTGTTGTCTCCTTGAAGTTCTTTTTTGTTTGCTTATTTTTAAGACATAGAATCTCCCCTCCTCCAAATTTTCATTAAAAAAATGTGAAACTTTCAGACAAGTTGAAAAATTGGTACAATGAACATTTTTATATCCATCACTTTGCATTTACCAAATGTTAATCTTTTGCCACTTTTGTCTCTCTCTTTCCACATATAAATATAGTCTTGTTTTTGCTGGATAATTTGAAAGTTGCAGTTGTTGTAACACTTTACCCCAAAATACTTTAGAGTGTACCTACTAAGAATAAAGACTGTCTCCTTCCTACTCAGATCATGATAAGGCCCAAGAAATTTAAATTTGATACAATAATATCTAACATACAGTCTGTATTCAAATTTTTCTTTGATTGTTCAAATAATGCTCTTTTCTAGCAGTTTTTAAACCCAGAAGTCAGTTTCTCACACTGCCTTTAGTAGTCACATCTGTTTTCCTTTAATCTAGAATAGTTCTGCAGCCTGTTTTTGTTTGTTTCTTTGTGTTTTTTGTTTTTTTCCCTTCAATAATCCTTTGAAGAATCCTGATCAGTCACCCTGTGAGATGTCTCAAGTTCTGGATTGGTCAGACCTTTTTGTTTTGAGTAGATTCAGGTAAATATATTTTGGCATGATTACTGTAGAGGTGATGTGAGAATCATTTCCTAGTTGATTATGCTCAAGAAAAAAGAAATATGAGGCTCTGGAAAAAGAATGATTTTTTAGGAAAACAACTAAATGCTGAAACCCGTAACAGAGCATGATCTCTCAATGATCATTGACAGTTTCTGAAGCACATTTCACATATATTTATTTCACTTTATCCTCGTAACTATGAGACTAATGAGGTGGATATTATTGATCATAGTCCTAGGGCAACCAGGGCATGGAAGTGTGAGTGATTTGCTAAGTTCCTGGAATTCATTCCTCAGAAGCTGGGGTTTGAATCCAGTTTCTGGGCCTTGGTTTTCAGTCTCAATCCGGTGCTTTTCCCACCAAGTCAATGGATAGAGTTAAGCAGGATGAGTTTTTATAAATGGTAACAATCACTCTTCCTACTCAGAAATGCAGCTGAATTCAGCATAAATTAGTGCATTCTAGAAGCAGCTTTCAAGTTGCCTCTGGACCCTGGTAAGTCTTTGGGAGCCTAGATTTATGTAGGTTATGTGTTTACAGTTTGCAAAGCTCTCACTGTTGTAAATGTCATAGACTCTTGCTGGGAAATACTAATAAAGAAGCAGAAAGAAACTGAGAAGGGTGGGTTCCCACTCAGTCACCCTATAAACTTGCAGCATGTTGAATAATAAATACAGACGTTAGCAAAGACATAGTCTTATCTTTTTTCTGTGTTTAGTGTTCACAGAGGGACCCAATACTGGGTTCCCAAAAAAGTGGTTTTTGCTTGCTTTTTATCTTTCCAGCAGGTTCATGGGTAGGAAGAACTTTTAAATCTGCCCTGGAGATCTATGGGCATTAGATCCTGTAGGAAGGAGGCAATGTGTTCACAAGAGTTGTTTTTTTCCCTGAAATTGAAAGTTTGCTTAAAGATTTGTTTTGTGAAATAGATTTCAAAAGAGGAAAACAGTGCCTGAACTGACTGAGATCTGGGACAAATGGATTTCACGTCATTTTGATAAAAGTTTTGTATCCGAGTGGCCTTTAAGACGTTCTTACAGAAAAAGGAAGTTCTCCCTCTCTTTATTGAGTTTCCCAAACTTTGTAGAAAGCAGTCAACAGAGGGCTTGACATTTGAAATTCAACACTTGTATTTACAGACTCTCCATATCAACATATCAAAAAGTGGCCCGTGAAAGAGATATATAAACTAATGAGTATTGAATGATTGGGACCTGTTCTGTGGGACATCTGGGATCCAGGTTCTGTCCTTCTGCTAACCAGCTGTGTGATTGTGAGCAGTCTCCATTCAACCAGTTTCTCTGCTGTACTAAAGCAGGACTAATGATGCCCATCTTGTGTATCTGAAGAAGCTGTTTAGAGATAATTAAATGAGAGCATATCCATGGACTTCCCCACAAATATCTATGTTCACAAATGTAAGGCAAATGTATAATTTTAGAGCTGGCTTAGAAGCGTACTTCGGCCTTTCTCCCTCCCTACCTCTATTCTGCCAGTATTTCTTTTCAGCATTCAAGAAATCCCCAATGTAAAATCCATCGTGGTCCTTGTTCCTCATCTTAGTGGAGTCAGGTGAAAAGGAGAAAAAAAATTACTATAGTTTAGCTGTAAAACGTGTGGTGCCATGTTTGACCACAAAAGCTCTGGAAGCCCAAAGACTTGCGTTCAGATCTTGCCTCTGTCATTTAGTAGCTATGACAGTGAGCATGTTACATAAACTCTTTATGCCTCAATTTGCCCATCTGTATAAGGGTCGTAATTGCTACCTTTCAGGGTGGTGGTGAGGATTGTGTAAGGTGATATATAAGTATCCAGAATAAAATGCAATTTTACTTTTTGTCTCCACCATTCCTTTAATCTCTGTTCTGTGTGGTGATTGCCCTCCCCTAGTCCCTGAATGAAAACATCAGCCAGTCCCATAATTTTGTGCTTAGCCTTAGGATATAGATTGTCTTACCATTCCTTTAAGTCGTGGACTCAATTAATTTACAAGGAAAAATTAAATACAATAATTTAAATGTCTGGTCTAAGAGAATGTCATTTAATATTCAACTACTCTCCCCTCCTCTTTGTTTCAGGCTCAAAGGGAAGGGAAAGGGAGTGTAGTGGGTGGCTCGATTTCTCTGGTAGTGGATATATTCCAGATATATATTCCCCAAATCTAAGCATCTACCCTTCAGTTTCTAGTCCTTCTGTGCTACCAAGGAATCCTACAGGACAGTGAGACAGAACCCGAGATACTCTCCACAGGGGATCTCATTCCCCTGGATGGCCATATCCGATCCATACAAAATAGTTTCCGACCCCTTGTCTGACAAACTCTGGGAGTGCAGGCTCACCCCAACTTCCAAACATCACCCAACTCTACCACAAAGTGATGGGTCAACCTGGTTCTTGTTCTAGGACCTTCTGCCCCTCAGCTCCAGGAATCATGTAATAACTCTCTTTTCTTCTTGGGGAGGTAACAAGATAGGTACCTCTTGATGCTTTTTACCCTCTGAGTGGGCAAGAACATGTTAGACTCACAGAACATGTGTCAAGCTTCATATGGAAACTTGACCCCTCACTTTGGAATTCTATATCCGTTTAACCAGGGACCTAATCAGACTTCAGTTTACCACCCTGTTAGATGAATTCATCACTTAATAAATACCTAGCATGTAATAAATGCCAAGTAAATGATAGCTGTTTTATGATGAAATGAAAATGGATCCCAACTCACTTCAGTGTTTTATTAAATTCTTCCTATGGGCAGCGTGAGAATATAAAAATGAGTAAGACACTGACCCAACCCTCTGAAAACTCATGATCTGGTAGTAAATAGATGTCTTTAATTTGAGTAGAAAATGATAAATAATATAGTAGAGGCTAGGATATCAGAGAAGGTAGAGTTTGGAGATTTGGGGAGCTCCGTGACTTAAAAAATTCTGAATGTGCAAGCAGATTATATTCCTTTTAAATATAAGGATCCTCAATTCCTTCTGTATCTGTGTGCCTTATCGGTTCGTATCCTTAACTAAATGATAATAGCCACTGTTATTAATAGCCACCTAAATGACTCATAGACCAGATCTTCATAGTTGGGTTTGAAACCAAGAAAGCTATTCCACACTGTAGAGGTCTTCAGCTGAGATGGTTTCTGATAAATCTCGTATTTGTAGGATGAAGTGCCATTCATCATCAGCTTTCTAATCATTGATCTATGTTTATCGGGT